>NC_064432.1:15965998-16331623 GCF_023375975.1 Astyanax mexicanus | reverse complement strand
ACACTAGGGAGTATAAAAAGAAAAGGTAACTAAAACAAAACACTATGAAACAGAGGATAAACTAAAATACTGAACCAAATAAGCAAACTACGCAAACAAAGAAACAAACTAAATAAAGCAAACCTGAGACACTGAGGACAAACAACACAGCAGGTCTGTGGCTAAACAAAACAGATGAACACAATCTGGACAGAGTAACATTACAAGTTGAGACAAACAAAAAGCGCGACAGAGAACAATGGATCACATGAGGTATTTATACACAGGCAAACACTAGGGACACCTGTGGAAGTAATGAGGGGGCGGAGTTACAAATGAGACACAAGGTGACAACAATAATGGCTTGGGCAGGGCTAGGGCGGGGCTAGGGCGGAGACAGAACAATAACAAAACAATGCCATGTGCTCAAAAAAGCACATGGCTGGAAACACAAGACAGGAAACCGGGCAGGAGCACAGAAAACCAAAAGAGGGAAAAACACAGGACAGACATGGGCTGAGGTGTAACAGACATGGTGGACTCATATATAATAACAATAATTAGCAAAAATCTAGTTTTCTTAGAAGTTCCTTTCCAGTGTGGTCCTGCTTTACATCAGCTGATAGACTAAATGCACTGTACTGTATGCTTTACCTCAGGGGATGGCTTGGGAACGCCCACATCTGTGTGTGTTGTGAGGTGCTATCTTGTGAGGGAAGATAAACACTGGCCACTGCGCACTGAACACAAGTGTTCATGGCAAGGTGATATTAACATTTAAAATGATTGGATCCAAAGAGTCCAAAGGGACAGTGCCCTGGGTGCTAATGATCATGACCGGTGGCATCTGGCTAGAATTGTCCATGCACACAGACTTGAAGCAACTCTGACAGAAATCACATCCACATTCAGTGCAGGAGGCTCCACGGGCATATCGTTTCTTAGCTTCCAATGAGACATGGAAGAAGTCATGGGACACAAAACTGGTCCCACATGAAAGCCTTTGAGTCTAATGCACATATACTTTGTGTAACCCATGCAGAGTTAATGAAATGTAACAAATTTCTTAGGAAAGACTTGTAACCATATATTATGGGTATATATTATGAGTTCCTATTGCTTGACTACCACCTAATATTGATTTCATTTCAACCTGTGATGCTTTACAGCTTTCTTCGGTTATTTTATATTGACTAGTGTGAGCTGTCTTCATCATTCTGAGAAATATTAGCTTAATATCTTTCATTTTAACCCTCTGAGGTTGATTAAGGCCCAGTCCCATTCCACCCCTTACCCCTAATTTTTAGCCATGCTCAGTAATGTTTTTCTTTTATACTCTTTGGGGTAGGGTGTTACGATTCTTGTTGGCACTGATAGGTAGGGAGGGTTATGAAAAATCCCTGAACTAATGGTGACTATTGCATGATGGATAACTATTGCATTATCTTAGTTTGATTAGCTTGATTGTTTTGTCAGTGTATTATGGCCTTTTTCTTCATAATGAGCATAAAAATGGCTAGTAGTCTGTCTTGCTCTATTACTCTATTACTATTACTCTTTTACTCATTCCACCTTAAATGGTGAAGCAGTTACAATCTGTCACTTAAGGCTGCCGCACGATTAAGGTACAACGGAAGGATTGCAACAAGAAGGTAGCAAAACGCTAACTTTATCTCCCTATTACAGTGGAATTAGGGCTGTATGCTTATAAATAATCGACCCATCAGTCCAATAAAACAAAAAGAGTTTTCTGAACTTTGCCGCTCCTCTACTATCATAACAAGCTGTCAGGGTTGTCTACAGACCCCTGTTCCTTTTCATTATCTTATTTTGACAACATATAAGGTTCTTGATAGTTTTTCCTATTTCTTATAGGGAGGATTACAACCGCTTTCCCTTTTAACACTCAAAAACAAGAGTAGGGGTACAAATGAGAAACAGAATTAGGAAGCTAGAAGATGAAGCATGGTAGAAATGTAAAGATGCTCTGTGCTAGGTTAGCAGTAGCTCCTAGACAACCTAACAAGCAGTGCGCTTCTTCTGCGTTTATATCCAGACGGCTCAGAGAGCCGGATCTGAGGAGGAGGGAAGGAGCAGTGTTTGCTGGAACCTTTCCCAGAGCAATTAGCGAAGCCCTCACGTCTGTTTGATTAATACAGGGATGGAATTAGCTTCCCCCAGCCGCGTTCACTACACTAAGCCGGGCCAACGTGATGAGGAGGCTGTGTTACTTTGTTTGAGCCTCAGGATAAAGTGCGGAAACCTGAGCTCATCCACCAGGGAGAGTAAATTGCTTTGAAACGTCGATTTAACGCAGAACGCACTCACCTACAATTAGCGTGCAGAGCCGGCTCTTAAACTTTCATTTCTGTCCTGTAAGGTGGAAGGTATCGGGCCCTAGATACCCACGGAGTATTCCTAATGTGTCCTAACTTCAGTGCTCCTTAGGCTTTTTCTAATTGGACCAAACCATAAACTTTATGTCCACATCTTTGTGGAAACTCCTTCTAATCAGTTGCAGGCATTGCTGACACAGATGTGCAAATGTACACACTCAGCTTATTTTATTTTAGTACCCACAGAGAAGTATTGTGCATAGATCAAGATTACATGTCGTAATAACTTAAGTTGTATAATTATATCTTTGTGTGATAAAGTGATAATCAAGTCATCTACTTTGATATTTGATCCAGCCTGGTCTTAGGACAAATAATATGCAACCAAATGACCATTTCAGGCACTATAAAATGTGTACAAACTGCTGATGCAACCTATTTAACCAGTTAACAATGAACTGATCCTACACCTAAGCCTCAACTACCAATCTAAACTTAACCTACTGTGCCTCAACAAGAATATGATTAGCTGTAGCAACCTTAGCAGCATATCTACACTTTGAAAAACAAGAAATGCATTGGTAATTTTGAGCAATTTTGAGCCTGCAGCTGATGTATCCATCCAATCCTTTCTGGTGATGCCTTGTATGAAGCCTCTACTAAGACAAAAGCCTAAATAGGACAGTTTTATTGAGAATCTGCCCTACCTCCTCTGCAGCCTAGGCTTTGAAATGCAGCAATTGTTTTCTAAAATCTTCTTTAAATGCTTGACAAAACAGCTCCACCAGTGGATCACAAAATATATACAAAACATCTTTCTCAGGGTACCCATTCAATCTGACGTCACATATTCCAACTTTTTACTTAAACCCTGTTGAAAAGTGATTTTCTGCATTCGTCTTAATGGAAGGTGCTTCATGCTGTTGAAAATGGCAATTAATGTTGGTTTATATTATTAAAAATGTTAATTCTGTAACTCTAGGAATGTGTAAGCCATGGATATATGACATGGTAAGATCTGTACGCTGTATGGATTGCTCTGTTTTTTTTTTTGCTGCTGTTTTTCAGGATCTGCTTGCTTTTCCTTTTATATCGCTCTCTTTGCATCTCAAACCTGAAAATGTGAAAAGCTGAAGTGCGTGTAAATGTGAGGTGGGCTTTTGTTGGCTGCAGTTTTGCAGTTTTGCATTGGGTTTGGGTTTGATGTAAAGCTGTTGGTTTTCCCTCGGGGCTGGGGAAGATAGGATTAAAGGTTATCCTCGAAGTGGAACCAGCCACTCTTAACGAGATTAATGACTAGCAGCGATGAGTCTATGTTAGCCTGTAAGGTCTAATTAGAGGAGTACTAATGGCTGGAGCTATTTCCGCTTAAATGAGGAAAGGTTTGATCTCCAGGATGAAAGAATGACGAGCGCGTGAGAGAGAGAGAGAGCGAGAGAAGAGCGAGAGATCTCGTTGTTGATGGTGTTTTCACTAGAACGTATCTTTCCTAATTGAATAATTGATTGCCTGCTCTGAAAGCTTTGACAATGCGGAGGTGAGCCATGTTTGAACTGAGCTGAAGTGATCAGAAAGAAAGTGAAAGAAAAGAAGAAAAAGAAAGAAAGAAAGAAAGCTTCTTTGTGGACAAACCTTTATTCAGATCAGGTAGTGGGAGGTCAAAGGCAAGCTGCCCTTTTCCCGCCCCACTCTGCCACTCAACCTCTCAATTATACTCCTCTGAACGGGCGGAATGAGAAATCTGGGAAGTAGCGCTGAGCAGCCGGGTCGCAGCGCATATCAAACGCAGCTCACACCGCTCTCTAGAGTGCATTAGAATTTCTGATATGTGTCTGCCGAGATAAGGGGCTGAGAGAGGGCTTAGTCTCCATTCCTGCAAACTTTCACCATGGATATGATGGCCCAGATAGCTGGACAGAGTCATACTCTCTGAACAGGTCTTCCATATACAGTAGCTTCCATACACTTTAGTATGGCCAAGTTACTTTTCTAGCTTTTTTATTTAGGTAATAGATAACGTGATAGGGAGTTCCATGCATTCTGCATCCTTCATCCTGATTGGTGCCTTTGCTTGGAATTAGACACACCCACACCTCTGGCCTGTAATGAAGAAATCATATTGTTCACTTAGTTCTTTGTGAAATTTCAGTCTTGCGTAGAATAATTACGGACAGGATGGTTCTTGGAAAAGGATGGATAAGATTATGGATAGCTGACTGGATGGATGGATGGATGGATGGATGGATGGATGGATGGATGGATGGATGGATGGATGGATGGATGGATGGCTGACTGGATGGATGGATGGATGGATGGATGGATGGATGGATGGATGGATGGATGGATGAATGAGTGGATAGATGGATGGATAAAAAACGATTCTTCATGGGACCAAAAATGGTTATTCTATAGCACCATTAAAATAAACTTTTTGTAGAACACTATTTGGCAATTTGGCATTTTGGCATATGACCTTATAAGTAGAGGTCCATACATTCTTCATCATTCATTATGACTGGTGCCTTTGCTATCAATTTGACACACCCCAACACCTCTGTGCATTAATGAAGAGGTCATATTTACACTCTTAAAAATGAAGGTGCTTCACATTCAAGTCAAAAATGGTTCTTTAAATTTAAATCTAAATTCTATCCTTTCATCGCAGATAGGATTCTTCTGAAAAGATGGTGAATAAAAAGATAAATGGACAGATGGATGAATAGGTTCTTTATGGAATCAAAAATTGTTCTTCTAAGACGTCCTTACAAGAAACCCTTTGTTGAGCACTCTTTGGTTTTGCCATTTTGGTGTTAGAGCATATGATCTTATAATTAGACGTCCATAAACATTCTTCATCCTTCATCCTGATTGGTGCCTTTGTTGTCCATTAGCCACACCTGTCATCTCTATCCAATTATGAAGAGATCATATTTTACACTTCTAAAATGGAATGTGCTTTAAAGGGTTCTTTACATCCCTTTTTAAACATTGCTCTTTATGAAATTTAAGCTTTGCATCCCATGATCGTGGATTAGCTTCTTGTGGAAAAAAGGAAGCTAATAAGATGGATGGATGGATGGATGGATGGATGGGTGGGTTCATGGCATTCTTCAAAGAAACTCTTAGGAGGACACTATTCAATTTTGGCATTTTGGTTAGATCATATGAGTTAGATCATATTATTATCCCTATTAATATCTTTGCTGTTCATTAGTCACACACACATACCTTTCTCCAATGAATCACGCCCCTATACATCTGCCCAATCATATGGAGCTCCATGGTTAATTGTGGATAGACTTATTCTGAGAAGAAGGTAGTTAAGAAGAAAGATATGTGGATGGATGAAAGGTTAGTTTAGAGCATATCTCAAAGAAACTGTTTGTACCACCTTTATTTGTTGGACGAGTGTTGCAGAAACAGAAAAAGTAACTTCCATAAAAAACATAAAAAAAAATAAATAAATAAAAAGATATGAATGTGAAGAACCTAAAGTCCAGTTTTCTTAAGGCTTAAGTTTGAAAAATAGCCCTTTCCATGTCCTTCTATTACCTTATTTAAATCTAACGGTTCAGAAGTTCATTCCTCTGTTTTTAAAACGCTGATTCTCTTTCATCTCTCTTTCTCTCGCTCTCTCTCCCTCTCTCTTCATGCTATTTGAATTCCAGGTATAATCTCTGAAATCATGCACAGTGATTTAACTGCGGCTCGATCCTCGTCTCCTCACACCGTGTTCTTCAATCCTGCATGCATTTTTCACCAGCCTTTTGGGGGCTAATAAAATCAGTGCCACTAAATGTCCTGTCACACACACACCTCCACAGCAAGCGTAATTGCAGTAATTTGCACGTGGAGCCTACAGCTTAATCAAAGTTATCATCAACTTCACAGGTGAGGCGTAGGAGGAAGGTGTACAAAAATTGCACGTTGTTGCAGCGTATGTTCCAAAAGGGTCACAAACGCTGTTTATAATCAATGCAGCAATTTGAGTAATTGTGCACCGAATGTTCTCAATCTCAGATTATATATATACCTTTATTACAGCAGCTTCAGTTCCTCCAGAGTCTTGCGTGGAAGTCCCAAAGTATTCAACTCCAAGTATTCCAATTAGTCAGGAAATAGCTTACAATCATGTGAAGAAACTTTGCTAACTCATATAAAGACCTTGCTTGGACTAATTAGAAGGGCTTTAAGGTGCTGTGAACCACTGTCCAGACTGAAGGACTGAAGGAAGTTTTGGATCATTCGAGTTATGGTTTGGTTCTTCTGCAGTATGAAAACACTTTTTACATGGCTCAGATGTTTGGAAGTTGAGTCACCCCAATTGTCACCCATTAAAAGATTATGTGGGTTGTTACTGTATCTACTGTAACTGTAGATTAGTGCTTAATTAGAGTGATGAGAATCTGTTACACTTATTCTGATACACAATGTGCATACATGTAAAGGGAGTCAAATTCTGGCAGAGGAAGAATTTAGCACAACCCCTAAAAAAGGCGAAATTGACAACATTCTACAGACCAATCAGTGTACAGTTTAGGAAGACACAGTTACAGTATGTAGTCTACTCACTAAACTGCAGTGTGAAATCAAAACTGACTTAACTTAATGAAAACAATATAACAAACACATGAATCCTGACTTTCAGGTGTGAAAACACTCATAAAACTATGGATTTTGCAAAGATAGATGAACAACTATTTTCTAAATTGAATTAAATCTACTTAATAAAAGCAGATCTTTATGGATATTTTGCTCTTGGGTTCTTTAGTTGATGGTCCATTCATCATGCAATTGTGATACAATGAATTTTTGTGACAGCAAAGAAATACTGAAGTGTAGCATTAGTGCTACAGTATTGGTTACCATTAAAGCATCATTCATGTAACAGAACTGAGGGATCCTACTCTCTTTCTCTCTGGTAAGACAAGATCCCTTCCTCAATCTGCTGAAAAGGACAGTAAAACTCTTCATTCCTGTACAAGGACACAGCAAGGCATAGAGCAGGGGGCTTGGTGTTCCTCCAACATGAACTCAGCAAGAAAAGACTGGGATTAAATCACAGGTATCTGCAGTATTGCAGATTAAAGCACAGTGTAGAGACGAAAGGACGAGAGGAACTCATTACTGTTGATGGAGATGAGATCCACCACTGGGGACAGTGGGTTTTCTACCAAGATCTTCAACGTATAACCATATACATAAACCAGGTTTATGATTTTACCAAATTGAAAATTGTAATCAGGAGTGGAATAAAGTTATCCAAAAGCAGTGTGTAAGACTGGTGGAGGAGAACAAGCCAAGATGCATTAAAACTGTGATTAAAACCATGGTTTTCCACCAAAAATATTGATTTCTGAGCTCTTAAAACTTTATGAATTAAAACTTTGCTCTATTTGAGGTCTGAAAGCTCTGTGTCTTTTTATGTTATTTAAGCTATTTCTCATTTTCTGCAAATAAATGCTCTAAATGATAATATTCTTATTTGAAATTTGGGAGAAATGTTGACCGTAGTTTATAGAATAATGTAAACACCCACACCTGTATAAGTTGTGAGGTGTTATCTTTAACTTCCATGGGATACTAGTTCCTGTCCCATAACATGGGGCGTGTCAATTCATATGTACTGTCTACGTCTTCGAACCATGTTTTTTTAAACATTGTGCACAGACTACAGAGAAGTGCTGTATGAGAGAGACAGAAGCAAAGAAAGAATAAAAAAATAAGAGAGAGAGAGAGAGAGAGAAGCGAGGGAGAGAGAGAGTATAGACAGGTGTTAGAAGCTGGGATAAAAGACTGCTTTAATAACAGAACTGACCAGACAGTGGTCACAATGGTCACAGTGCTGTACCTCATCCCCTTTGTACACACACTCTCACTCATACACACTCACACACACACACACACACACTCACACACATCGCTTCTACAGTCTATTACTCTTTATCCCTTTCATATCCCTCGCTCTCTCTTTCTCTCTCTCTGTTTGGGAACAGTGTAGTTGCAGGGGGAGACAGAAACCAGGGAAAAACACTAGAGAGATAAAAAAATGAATAAATAAAGTGGAAGACAGCGAGAGATAGTGATGAGCGAGTAGGTACAGAGAGGGAGAGAAGGGCGATGGGACAGAGAGAGAAAGGGAGTGATTGAGAGGTGTGAGTGAAGATGCCAGTCTGATTGAGTGTAAAGCTCAGCGGGTCCAGCAGACCCGAGCAGCACTTCACACGTTCCTGTGTGTAAGAGATCTTCAGAGCTGTGGATCTGCAGCCTCTATTTCCCGTCTGGCTGAATGAACGTGAACTCGGACTCAGGCTGACTAATCAAACCCGGCTCACTTTCGCTGAGAACTTTCTGGAGCAAGGTCACCATTTAACCAGCAGGTCATTTCAATTTCTGCCAAACACGCTGCAGTCTGCCACGCCTCGTCTACTGTACGTCCTTCTGCTTCTGTACTTCTCTGCTTCTGTACTTCTCTGCATGTTCAGAAAAGAAGACAGTGGTGTGTGTGTGTGTGTGTGTGTGTGTGAGAGTGTGTGTATTAGAAAGTTACTTTGCATATCCTGTGACATTCAAAAAGTCAAACACCAGGCACCAATAGCTTTTTTACTATACCGAGCTCTAATGAAGGCACTAAGAATGAAGGTTAGTTCTGGATACAGCAGAGAATGTGTCCCGTATGTATTATATAACTAATGTTAAGAAGTTTGCTTATATAATACCAGTGTAAAATAATTTTAATCTATTGGTTTTGTTTGGTTTTGATATTTTGTTCTAGGATTGATGGTTGAACAGTTAATGAACAGATATAGGTATTTCATAAAAGCCTTGGGGAAAGTTAATGTGTCTACATACTTTAAAACTACAACGTACGGTCGATGGTCAATAAACAAATAACAAACCAAGGGTCTGCCAATGCAGCTGGACGTAGCATATCATTAATGCCTTCAATGGAAGCTCTTGAGGTGGCACCAGTATGTGGATGAGCATTGTCTTGCTGGAATAAGCCACTGAGGTGTAGGTTAAGACAAGGCTGGCCCACTGGTTGCAGGACCTAATTAACTAGGGGTGTCACGATTTCGATATTTTATCGAAATCGATCGAAATTATGTCATGGTCTTGAGCATCGAAGTCAAAAAGAGGATCGACGATCCCTCCCTCTAAGCTACACAAGCACGCGCACTACGCAAATGCCGCAGCATCTTTTGAAATAAGATATTGTAAATTTGACGAATCAAACCAATGACTGACCATAGATTAATCTAAAACTGGCATAGTCCTCTCTGCTGTAAAAAAAAAAGAAAATCGAGAATCGAATCGAATCGTGACTGGAAATAAAATCAAATCAAGGATTTAGAGAATCGTGACACCCCTATAATTAATGTATCATTGGGCTGTCAAAGTACCTGTAATAAAGACCAAAGGTGATCTGGCACTGTACAAAATTGCACTCCACACCATGCAACCAGATCATGGCACTGTGCCTCCACACACAGATTTGTCTCCATCAAGACGTCCTTCGAGAAAAAACACTGTTGTTTTTAGTTGAAATCTAATAGAAAGACTTCTCTGGACAATATAAGAAGTTACACCTACACCTACAGTGGTCAGACCCTTCCAAAAGTATTCCAGGGAACTGGTGGCATGTCAACAAAGCTGCCAAATGATGTTGGTTGGGAATTAAGGCTATAATATGTTGGCAATTAAAGAGAAACTTCTGTACTATAAATGCACAAATTGGTAAACTGGTAAACTTCAGGTCTTGGTGGTTTAGAGTTGTTCTGGTGGTGTTTTAAGGTGTATTTTCTCTGTCAAAGCTGTGTGACCAGTGTAGCTTCTGAGATCCATATCAGATTCTGAGATTTTTACTGTATAAAAGGTCTAAACGAATGTGGAACAAAATCTCATTCCAGTAAAGTTCAGCATATTTCTGCTCATGCTTTTTTTTCTGGAGATGGAATTTCTGCATGATGTTTTTTTTTTTTGTATGCCTTGCTGTAAGACCTGGAGCTGAATGGCTGTAAAATAGATGTCATTCCAGCGTTCAGATAAGTTTTACAGCACAGATCGTGAGACTGGATAAAAGCTGAAGGCGACAGCTCTTTAATATCACCGCTCTACACGTTGGATATTAAACAGCCTCTCATAATTCAATTGTCTCCTACCTAAATGACAATTTCCTTTTTATTGGGACATCTGCCACTCTGTCAGTGTGAGCTGTTTGGAATAATACGAGAAAAACATGGACTGTATGTTGCATGACAGGGCAGTGTGTGGGCTGATAATGAATTGTGTGAATTGGCTTATTGAACGGGGGGGGGGGCAGCAGCATGGATCTTTTTGAGTTTGATTAGATTGGTAATGATGGTAATTGTACATAATGAATATGATCAGGTCCAGTGTGTTCAGTTTCTGCTTTCTGGCTCAGACTGTGTCTCACTGGCATTATAAACACCTGTGCAATGTGGAATATGGGAGAAATAAAGCTGGATAAGTGCTGAAGAAGGTCTTAGTGAGTCGTCCTCTGTACATTAGACATATGATAAAGCAGATTTTAACACATTGTGAATTAACTGCTTGGATCGGAATCTCTGGTTAGATGAGATTCTGACTTGTGACGTGTTTGTTATTACCAGCTGGGCAAATTAAGTCTGGAAGGCAGAATGTGAACAGATGTAGCAGAGAATGTGTGTGGGTGTGTGGGTGTCTCAATTCTCACTGCATAACTAACACCTGGCCTTTACAAATATACTGCTGTGGTTGGTTTGTAATTGTGCTTGAAATCCTTGGGCCTCAGTCACCGATTTTTATTTGTTAAGAACTTCGTCCTAAAGAAAAACTTCTTCCCACTTATACAGTTTTCACATAGATTGGGAAATTCAAGAGTTTTCTTGGTGAATTATTTGTGCTTAAAAGTTCAAGTTGAAAATGGAATATGCATAAATATTCTATAAGTCCATGATGCCAATCATGTCTTCATGATTGACACTTTTTGCAACATAAAACTTCCATCAGAATGTCACTCCATGCTTGACTTTGAGGACAGTATTCTGTCTTATATGGTGACAAGACTTAAATCGACAAGATTTACTAGTACACACCACTGATTTATATGGCCAAAGATCAAAGATATGGTTTTGGTTTTAGCTTCATAGAACTGTCTATTATATGTAAGAGATATTCTTATGATTGACTGGTTCGTTTATCCCAAACTTCACTAATTCATCTTGTAAGTATTTTGCTTAACAGAGGATTTCCTCAATAGTACTGATGAGATGAAGTTTTAGATCATATAAAGAAGAATTTCTTTCTAAAGGACACGTTTTACACATGCATTTCTGAACAAGCTGTTACAGGCATTATAGAACTGTCACTAAATTTGACATGAACATGACTCAAGTTACACAGCATTAAGTATTTTTTGAGAGCATTGTCCTGTCCATTTCACCAGTTACGTAGTGCAGTTAGCAGCACACCAAATCCAGAGGAGCAACAACAGTTGCGCTACAGTTCCTAGTACAGTGAAACTGCTAATTTAATCATTAACATGCCACAGGAGTGCTGCTTTAAAAATGCTACAATCGTGGCACACCTAATCCAGCCTTTTGCCTCTCCTGTGTTTCACCCTCATGCAGTGTCCTGGAGCTTCTGCTTATAACAGGCCTGTGACACCAGGGGCAACTGGTTCCCTGGTGTGTGTGTGTGTGTGTGTGTGTATACGTCTATATGTGTGTGTCTCTCTCACACACACACACACACACACTCACTGCTGCAGGGTTAAATGACCCAAAGCTAAAAAGCCCACTGCTGCTCCCTGAGGCTCTATGCCATCACATTAGGAAGCAGGCCGAGCGTGGCAGATCTGTCCCCAGGGTGTGGGCTCTCGCTCCAGGGAATAGACTTCACAATACTCGCTCCATCACAGCACGGCATTGTGGGATTACACTCATACAGACTCCTGCAAATGAAAAAATGGGGGTCTGTTAGAGTTATTGTGTGTGTGTGTGTGTGTGTGTGTGTGTGTGTGTGTGTGTGTGTGTGTGTGTGTGTGTGTGTGTCAATGTGAGTCTTTGCGAGAGTGTAAATGTGTGTGCAATTCTTATCTCTGCCTTGGTCAATTCTGTAGAGATTAATTAAATTTCCTTGCTTTTACAACACACACATACACACACACACACACACACACATACACATGTTTATTCATCAATGACTCACTGCTTGCACAGCCATTCAGACACACACACACACACACAACACATACACACGCACTTTTTATCTGCATAGATCCACGGACTGTCTGAATTGGAATTTTAGGTTTTAGGTTTTTAGGATACAATCCAGGTTAGCACCCGAACATCCCTTTCAGACAGCTTCCTCTTACAGCATCCACAGTTAATCCTGTTGGATGTGGTTGGTCCTTCTTGGTGGGATGCTGACATTACCCTGGATACCGTGGCTCTTGATATATCACAAAGATTTGCTTTCTTGGTCACAGATGCGCCAGCAAGACGTGCACAAACAATTTGTTCTCTTTTAAACTCTGGTATGTCACCCATAACGTTGTGTGCATTGCAGTATTTTAAGCAGAACTGTGCTCTTACCCTGCTAAATGAACCTTTACACATACTTATGCTTAATACACAGGCTTATATCTATAAACACAACTACTGTAGAATAAAAGTAAGACATGAAAAAGATGAACTACACTAATTATTACTGTAATTATTGTCAGTAACCAATTATTGTAATTGCCATGTTATTAATTACTCTAATTAATTCATTATTCTATCTCTCTACCTCACTATCTCATTTTCTCTTGCTTTCCCCATCTCTTGTCTGCACCTCTCTTTCACTGTATTTGTGTATCTCTCTCTCTTTAATTCTCTTCCATCTTTTTCGCTCTCTCTTTACCCATCCCTCTCTTTTTCTTCTTTCTCTCTATTCCTTTCTCTCTAATATCTTATTTCTATTGCTACCTCTCCCCTACTCTGTCATTTATACCCTATTTCTCTCTCTTTTCTCTCATTCTTATCCATCTTTCTGTGTCTCTCCCATCCTTCTCTCACCCATGCTTTTTCATGCTTTCTACGTCTCACTCTCTTTCCCTTTTTCTTTCTTTAATTAATTTAGAATTTATTTAATTCAATTAAATTCAATTCGATTCGATTCAATTGTATTTCTTTTTATTTATTCTCTCTTTTCTTATGCTTGCCAATCCTACATATTTTTCTCTCCCTCTCTTTTTTTTCTCTTCACCACCATTTCCCAGTCTCTCGCTTTATTTTCCTTACTCATCATTTCACTCTACCTATATCTGGCATCCTATCTCTTTTTTTTAACCTATCTACCTTTTCTTTTTTCTCTCCCACCCTATATTTTTCTCTGGCTCTCCCTTTTTTATCCTATTTCTTTTTCTTTCGCTTTCTCATTAATTTAATCTTCCTCTCTCTGTTTTTTCTCCCTTTCTTTGCCCCACTCTGTTTCTACTCCTCTCTAGCTTTCCCGCCATCCTACCTTTCTTTCCCTCATTCTACCTCTCGCCCCTGCCTCTCCCTCCCACACTCACCCTCTCCAAATCTGTTCTCCAAACACTATTACAGAGACCATTAGAGAAAGAAAGAGGGGTTTCCATCTTTCATGAGCCTTCTTTCTCTGAGTGGTCTGAGAGCATGCATTTGTGTGTGTGTGTGTGTGTGTGTGTGTGTGTGTGTGTGTGCTTACTGTTGAGTGTTAATCCTGTTGTATGAATTGAATCAGACTGAAGTACAGCTCATTGCTGGCTGATGTGTATTGTCTCTCTCTCTTCCTGTCCGTTCCTCTTTCTTCATCCACCATCCTTGTCTTCCTTTATTCATACATAATTCCTCCTTCATTTCTAGACTCCTTTTCATTTTGTATACACTGACATATGGCATGTCCCATGACTTTTGCCATGTCCCATAGACGCTAAAGAACACTGCACTGACCTGCAGGATATGTGTGTGGGGTCTCCTGCTTTTAATGTGAATGTGATTTCTGCCAGAGTTGCTTGTCTTGAGTCTTGTGGTATGGACAAATCTAGCCAGATGCTGCTGGTCATGATCATTACCATCACTTGTAGGTGGTAATGCAGTGCAACACACATGGCACTGTGGATTGAGGAATGTTAAATGCCTCCACAACGTACAAAAAAATGGAATGTATCATGCATCTGGAACCCACTATCAGACCTCCAATTCCAGTTCCCTTGCCACTAGCATGCTGTCAGTGGTCATGCTCAATGACAAGATACAACCTCAGAACGTATAACAGTGTGAGTGTTCTGAAACTGTGCTACATATTGCTGCATGTCTCCCCCATATTCCATATCTCCCTGTTAAAGTCTTTCCTAATGAGGGTCACTGCTGAATATTCATTAGCTGAGGTAGGTTCTAGAAGGTGCCGTATGATAGAAACAGCTTCATTCACCTCTCTATCAAAGATGATACCCAATGCCTTTCTCCACACACACACACACACACACACACACACACCTGGGCTGGACACCCTGTCCTCCAGTGTTTCAGAGCTCTGTCCCCAGCCGTCTGTCTGTTTGGCAGGTTTAAGTGGCGCCTCCAGCCCTGATAGAAGAGGTCTGATTCTGCCTCTAATACATTATCTCTCTCTCTCTCTCTCTCTCTCTCTCTCTCTTTCCTGCTCCACATCTCCCTCTTTCACTAACTCATTCCCCCTCCCCTATGCATCTCTCAGTGGGTGGTCAGCCTTTGGGCAGATTTTTAGAATTTAGCCAGATGTTGGGTTGAGTGTACGCCGCTCTAGCTGCTCTATCTAGGACATGAGCTTTTGGTTCAAACACTCTAATACCTGCCACCCTCTATATATATATATATATATATATATATATATATATATATATATATAGGGTCACCATTAATGTAACACTGAACTGTCTGTAATAAAGATCGGAGTTGATCTGGCATCATATGAACTTGCACCCCACATCATGACACCAAGTCTTCTGGATTGGTGTTGTGTATATATATTTGTATATGTGTATATATATATACACACACACACACTTCTTCAAGCATCTCCCCAATGTTTAGTGTAGCGAGTGTGTGAGAGTGTGTGTGTTTTTTGTGTAAGCCTCCGACTTCAACAGTTCCAGAATCCTCCAGCCAGGTGAGATAGTTGTCATGGAAACGCAGTGGCGGAACAGGTGTTTGCTAAGAGAAAGATAAGGCCGTATAAAGAGAGTGTGAATTTCACTCAGCACCAGTCAGTGCACTTATCACAGGCCACAGATACATTCATAACAGCAATAAGAGCATCATTATCGCGTCATTAAGAGTGGCTAATAAACGTCAGAGTGCACGGTAGCACAGAAGTGCACATTTTATTGGTTTGATCAGAGTGAGAGAGTGAACATAAAATGTGGAGATACTCAGCCATTCAGAAATAGTCTTTCTGTCTGTCTGTCGGCCTGTCTGTCTGGCCTAATTCTGTCTGTCCACAATTATCAAGCAGAAACCCTTCATTCACCACCCAGAAGAGGTTGCATCCCTTAGGCTGTCTTTTCTAAATTTAACTCTAAAACTCAAAACTTGGGATGTGTCCTACTTTTTTAAAAAGTTTAAATACTTAAATACTAAATATGTGGGAATAGACCAGTGTTTTTCAACCAGAATTAAATTATGATTATATGATTACGACTAAATCCTGGTATACAAAATTACCCAAAATCAACTCTTTTTACATTGACTTCTATTGAAAGTCCAGAAAGTTTTATCTCTCTCCTGAAAAAGTTCATGTTTAGGAGATACATGTTTTTCATTGGACAGCGCTGATGTGCACATTTAAATAGTGTGTTTTTAGCATGTTATTTCCCAAAAATATTAACATGCTAACCTATTATGCACTATTATTATTTTTTTGCACAGCATTAGGGAATGAAATTGTCCATACTGTCCACATGTAATCACATAAAAAAAAACATTTAACAGTTCTAAGTACTGTAGATATTTGACACAGGTTGCATGATTTTGGGAAAAAAAATAACATGGCAATATTTTCCTGTGATCAATTTTGACACAGTTTTAAAAATTTAAATTGAGTGATCCAATATTGGTATAAATTTATTACAATAATAACGCCCTCTGTGCATCCATAATGGCAGTAAAATAAATGATATTAGGCGGATATAATCTGCTTGTACTAGATACTGTATGTGATGGAAAATAAGAATGGTGTGAATTCTGTCATTGTATGTTCTGTGCATATTATTACCGGATATTACAATGCTGAAACGCTATATTGTTCTGCCCTACTTAGACTTTTATCCATGATACGTCCTCAAAACTAGAACATATTACCAATTAGTACAGAATCTCTTCGCTCCAGCTCTCTCTCTCTCAGTAAATTAAAGATCAGGCTCAGCTATGTTTTTTGCGCTTCCTCGTTTGACTGACTCCTTCACTCGCGCAATGTGACAGCAGCACAGTTAAACGCTGAGTGCTCGGACTTTTCCGGAAGAGAAAGAGAGAGAATGAAAGAGGGAGATAAGGCAGAACAGGAATACGGGACGGAAGTAAAATGGTGAGTATAAAAAGTGTTTTCTGGGTTAGAGCTTGCTGTGTAGATTCAGACACAGAGAGAGAATTAGATAGACTCTAGTTTGAGGCGAATGAGACACCCTTTTTGGAGAGATAAGAGTATAGATAGAGACATAGATTGTAGAAATGGAGAGAAAGCGCGAGTACGAGGAGACAGAACACTAGTAGTGGAGGAGTGGATGCAGTGTATTGGGTTTAATGTTAGCTGAAGAAAGTGCTATTGTTGTTTAATGGCAGTCAATAACAGGAGCACTGGCATTTTTCCACTTGTCTGTATATAAAAGAACCCTTGAACTGAAACTGCATTCATCTTGGCATCAGTGGATAATAAGAGTGATTTTACAGTGTAGCTTTACACAAATCCAATAATGGGACAAAATATCAACAAACTGACAGTTCTAAGGAAGAGCTTCCTCAAAAGCTGAAAGAAGAAATTTTGGCATGAACCACAGACAAACCAAGTCTTCCTGAAGCTGCGGGAGTCTCCCGCATTTCGGTAGTGGCTCCCTGATGCCCGCGAGTCACATATAATCTCCCGAAATTCAGAACGAGAGACAGACTTTTTTTCTCGAATCGCGTGTGGGAAGGAGAGAGAGAAAACAGAGAGGGTTCTAACTGGCCTGTTCACTGCAAAGAGTCTGTGAGACAGCCAATTAGTTTTTTGTGTGGGCAGGCAGTGTTTTTCCCGCCTCCCGGACGGGATTTGTTCAGTGAGTGAGAGAAATCAGATCGTGGCGGAGGCAATATTAATAACTATTGTAATATGATATGAAATTTTTTGTGATATTTTAACTGTCAATTTTTGTCAAATAAAGGCTTTTTTTCCCAAAAAAAAAAAAAAAAAAAAAGGAAAGCAGAGGAAGGGCCTTCCAAAAAGAAAAAAGATAAAACTCATTTCACCTCTGAATACTCTAAATTTAATTTTAAAAAAAGTTAAATTAATTAATATAAAAGTAAAATTTCGTTATCCTTTTGTGTGTATGCAAGTTTTTTTTTATATATATCAGACACACAAACTATGATGCAAAAAAGATCAGGTGTGTTACTTACTTTTTACACAAGTTTTCAGCAGATAAGAAAATAAAACTGTTGGTCACTTAAACACACGTTTCAGTATATTTTATCTTAAATTCTTTCCACAGCTGCATACTCCATTTTCTGGTTTAGTTTTAAATAGATTTAAGGGGGAAGTCACATCAAAACCCAGTATGTGATTTAGAGTCTGAGCATTTCCACCCCAAATTAAAGATTACCTTGAAATACTGAATAAATGCATTCTGTTGTATCCATCTTAATTTTTCCTTTCTCTGTAACACACACACACACACACACACACACACACTCTCTTACCCACACACACACACACATCACTCTAACTCTAATCCTTGAGCTGTATCTCTTTGAACAATCTGGCTTCGTTATCACTGCTTTTAGGATTAAACTAGGACAAGATTTTTCCACTCATGTTTTTTCTCCTCCTACATTCTTCTTCTTTTTCTTCTTCACTAAAGTTGCAGCAGTTCTGAACAACAGGCTGTAGGAAACAACACACAGATTTAGCATCAAGCTCAGGCTTCTTGCATAACTCAAACGAAGCGCAAGGTGTCGGCCAAAGCCGGGGGCAAAATGTCACAGAAAATCATAGAGGTGTGTATCCCTGTGTATCCTTGTGTGTGTGTGTGTGTGTATTTGTGTCCAAGTGAGAGAATTAAAACTCTTTTGATCCCCATCCAGTCAAATCAAAGCTAATACTGCCCTCAAGACACACACACACACACACACACATGCACGCCTATATAGGCTATATCTAAGGTCACACTGTCCCTGCACTGCTTTGTACTGCTGTTTTAATATCTCATGAATAACAGAAACGGATAAATCATATGAACAAAAGTATTGGGACACCTGCTTATTTGAAGCTATTATATATAAGAGTATATCATTTATACTGCTTTTGTTAGAATTACTGTCTCTTCTGTCCATAAAGAAGACTTTCTACTAGATTCTTCAGCTTACTTTAATTAAACAGCCATCAAAAATAAGAGTAGCATGCCTTTCTTAATTAACGCATCCAAAAAGTATTTAAGACATCTAGCAATTACTGAAGCCTCTGAAACGCTTAATACTGTCATGTATTATTCTCTGATTATACGCATTGATATGTTTCACTAATGGCAGATTCAAAGTGTTTTTTTTTTTTCGCCAAATTATAAGAATTTTGGAAAACAAGCAAATACCAGTATTTAAAATATTTAAATAGTAAATCATATTCCTATTTTTAAAACTGGGAATATTATTATTTCTTTCATAACAAACCTCTTACTACTTCACATTCTCAAGTGTGGACTAGAACTAGGACCATTTAAATTGGGACTAAAAAACACTGTAATAAAGCTCAGCTACAGAGAGTGTGTGTGTGTATATGTGTGTATATGTGTGTGTGTGTGTGCGTATGTGTGCATGTGTGTGCATTCACATCAGCCCGTTTAAATTGTTTTTCACCTCGCGTGTGGACTCCTGTGATTGGTGATAGGAGTCCTGACCCCAGCCTACAGGACAAGCGCTCTATCAGCCCCCTCCATCTGCCAACCAATAATGAAAGAGCTGATTGTGGGGGGTCCTTGTCAGGACCCCTGTGCTGGCTGAGTTAGTGCCTGCAGGCCCAGACACATAGCCCTAACCTCCCGTCCATCTCCATCACAGCCAATCACCACTTTCTTAAGAGCCACTTCCTGCAACAGTAGAACTTAACCCAGGCAGGGCTACAGTTTTACACTAGTGTTACAGTACCATCATGAGTTCATCATACAGTTACAATAAAAAATCTCAGAATGTTTCAATCTTTTTCTTTCTGATAGTTCCACTGCTGATCCTACCTTCCGATTGGCTGGATAGCCTTACAGTCCGCCTCTAAATTTGTTTTGCTTGAAATGTCATTATTTTTTTTAAGTTTTGCCTCAATTAAAAAGTAGCATCATTTTCTTTAAATTTAAACAAAATTACTTTTGTTTTGCTGATACATTCTTGTCAGATACAATGTATAACTGCAAGATAAATAGTTAAAAGAGTTGAAAGAGACTTATTTTCCAGAAACGGTGTTGTTAAAAATGTATTTGCCTCTTTTGATTATTTTAAATGGATGATAACAACCTCTTTAAAAAAAAGTGCTTTTCATACAACAATGACATGACAATCTTCACATTGTTTTGTTTTCAAGGAATTAAAGGCACCAATTGTTAAGATTAATTTCTCACATTGTCCCAATACTTAGCTGAGGTGAAGCTTAAGCTGTCCCCGTTGAAATAGTAAATTATTGTGGTATGTAAAATCATCTAAATGTATGTTTGAAACCGATCAAATTCAGTAATCATGAACATTTCAACATATCTTAAACTCTAGCTCCACCAAGTTTCCATCAAATGGCAATTTTCGCTAATATTGGACACATGCATGAGGAAATAAAAAGTGATTAAGATAAAATACAGTTATAAATGTGATGAATAATCCAAAAAATAAAAGCACAGGACTCTAAACACAGGAGTTTAAATCCTATGTATTTTGTTTAGCAATAAAAACACAATGTAACAAAGCTAACACTAACTGACAGCAGCTGCCATTGGTTCTTTTTATAGGTAGAATTTTATCTCAAGCTTGACATACGTCCTGATCTTACGCTGTGTAACAGCATGCCGCTTACAGCAGCCTATACAGTATATGGGCCATAAAGAGACGTTTTCCATCTCCAGAGTGATCCGGCATCAATCATACTGTTGTCACATGATCACTCATCCATACGACAGCTCGGCTGCATTTACAGAGGGAGGGAGGCCATGTTCTGCTTTAATACGGCCATGACGCGTTTTTATAGGGGGGATATTTATAGGAGCAAGGAAAGCATTACACTAATGTAATGAGCTTTTGTTCCAAGTCATTTTGAATGTTCTGGACCATTCATCATGCAAAGTTCACAACATGGTCCTTCAAATTGACTTTGAGCGCGTTTATTTCATAGAGACCCATGTGTGTAGAACATTTTGAAGGTCTAAGGAACTTAAGTTATTATTACTATTAATTCATCTACAATTGGAAGGTTCTACATGTTTGAAAAGAGAGATAGAGAGAAATAATAAAATAGCGAGTTATTGGTCAAAGGATCTCAAATCTCATGCTTTGTTTCAGACCTTGCTTTAGATTTAGAAGAGTTACCTGAAGATTAAAAGATTAATTAAAACCCCTTAATAAAATCCAGTGCACTCAATTGGCTTCAGAGGTCACTTACAAAGTTGTGTAGAAGTTTAAATTAGGTTTAGGTTATGAAAACATATCCCAGGCTTTGAGCATCCCCAAGAGCACGGTTCAGTCCATCATCCAATAATAGATAATGATAGCACATGTCGTAGAAGAAGCCAAGAGGTCAATGATCACTCTGGAAGAGCTGCAGAAACCCACAGCTCAGCACAGGACCACTATACGTCTTGCACTCCACAAATCTGGCCTTTATGTAAGAGTGGCAGGAAGAAAATCATTGTTGAAGGACAGACATTAGAAGTACTGTTTGCAGTTTGCAGCAAGCCATGTAGGAAAGCAAAGCAAACATATGGAAGAAGTAGGAAAGCAAAGCAAACATATGATCAGATGAGACCAAAGTTGAACTTTTTGGCCTAAATGCAAAGCACTATGTGTGGTGGAAAAGTAATTCTGCTTATCACCCTGAACATACCATATCCACTGTGAAACATGGTGGTGGCAGCATCATGTTGTCTGGATGCTTTTTTTTTATTTGATGCAGGATGGACAGAACTAAATACAGATCCTTGAAGAAAACCTATTGGAGGCTGCAAAAGGCTTGAACATACAGCCAGATACAGTGGAATTAATTGTTTTATTTAAAAAAGAGAATTAAATAAAGGAAAGAGGAAAATGAGAGACAGTATTTTTTTTGCTTTTTGTTTGAAAGTACAGTATTTAGCATTACTGTTTTTAAGAGCGTAACTTATTTTGACACAGCTTGTTTTATTTTTATTTTATTTGCTTTAGCCACAATTTTGATTTTGTTTTATTTGATGGTCCTTATGGCTTTTATAGCTTGATGTTTAAAAAACATACTAAAACCATATGTTTTATCCATATTGGATTTCACACTGTTATGGTGAGATGGTCAAACTTAAGTAAGTAACCAGTAAGTACGAAATCATTTTTGTGCACAAGGACAGACGCGTGTTGTCATATATAATTAGTGCAGGACCTGAAGAAATAAATACATTTTTTGAGTTAATTAATTGCATCTCTATTTTTGTGCCTTAGTTCTGCGATTCTTTCCATATTCTGGGCAACTCAAAACTCCTATAGCTCTATAGATATATGTAAGAAGTTGCTGAAATGCTCTCATCTATCATATCTTGAAATAGAGTGTGTCTTTTCTGAGTGTCATCAGCTTCACACCTGTCCTAAACTTGTGTGTGTGTGTCTATGAATATAATGTGAGTGATGAATATGGGTGTAGGTGTAAAAGTGTATCTTTCTGGCACAGCTCGTAAGGTTTTATCACGTCGCATCACATCAAATCCATCTCTGCTCACTGGAGCATCTTAGACATCACAGCAAAGCTCCTTCTGACACCTCCACACACCCCTTCATCTCCTCCTTTACTGTTAATAATAGTAGTACAAGTAGTAGTAATGGTGTAACAGCGGTACAGTCTATGCTACTGACCTCAGCAGTCTTTTAAAAATAATGTTCATCCAGGGTTTCTTCTGAGAAGGTTGTACACTAGATCTTGGAACAGTGCTGTTGGGATTTGATCACATTCAGCCAACAGAGCTTAAGTGAGGACAGGTTCTGATGTTGGATTAGTTCTTGATCACAGATTCTTCTCCAACACATCCCACAGGTGCTGGATGGAGTTCCATCATCCCTGAAAGCAGCAGAAACCAGAGTTTTACTGTCTACAGTGTAAAGCTGGATCCTTAAGCTCCGTAAGGCACTAGGCATTGGGGATGGTGAGCTTGGGCTCATGTGCAACAGCTCCAGTGCTTCCAATAGAAACGCGCTTTCAATATAATGGGACACTTTGGAGCTGAGATCACCATTTCCAGTGCCAAGTGTCTTACAGAGCTTTAGATCCAGCTGCAGGCTGTAGAGCATTGAAAATGTGTTTTCTTGGTTGATGAAGTTTCACAGCTTAAAGCCAGATCTTATGCTTATATAAGACACTTGGCTTAGGGAATGATGACCTTAGGCTCATGTCTGGAACTCTCACATGTCTGTCTGAGATCACCAATCCAATCCCAGTGCAAAGTGTCTTGTAGAATCCAATGAACTTAAAAACTAAAAAAAAAATGCCCTACAGCCATATATAGGATCTAAAGCTCTATAAGATACTTGGCACTGGGAATGGTGAACTTTGGCACACATTTACAGGGCTTCCCACCGAAAAGCACTGTCTAAATAATGGGTAAGCTAAGATCAATGGTTTATAGATCTTAAGACCCTGTTTCACGCTGTAAAACCTGATTTTTTTGTTCATAAAGCTTTATAAGACACTTCACATTGGGAATGGTGACCTTAGGCACCAGATTCAGAGTTTCCCACAGAAAAGCACTCTCCAAAACCGGGTCAGCTGAGATCAGCGTTTTCAATGCCAAGTGTCTTATATAGTTTTAGATTCTGTATTAGACAGTAGAACAGAGTTCTTAGGTTCATGAAGCTCTCATGCACACATGTGACCGTTCCAAAGCCTTTCACAGAAAACACAGTCCAAATAATAAGCTGAGGTCACCATTCCCAAAGCCAAGTGTCTTACAGAGCTTTAGATCCACTTGGAGCACCCGGCTCCAGAGCATTAAGCTAAATGTAAAGCGCTGTAAGTCTGTTGATACATTGTGATACACTCAAGCTGTCGTAAGCATGTGAGCCTAAGGTCAACATTACAAGGGCAACGTGTCTTTTGAAGCTTCTACAAGCCCAAAACACAGCCTTAAGCTGGATCTGAAGCTCTGGAAGACACTTGGCATTGGGAATAGTGGCCTAAGGCTCATTTCTGACAGCTTGGGAGCTTTCTATAGAAAAGTACTGTTTATATAATGGGTCACTGTAGAGCCGTCAAGAGGTCTTCATTCCAAATGGTAAAAGTCTTATAGAGCTTTAGGTACAGCTTTAGGCTGTGGAGCTCCATCACCTCATAAAGCACAGTTTAATCCCCTCCCCCCCATAGCCTAAAGCTGAATCTAAAGCTCTAGGAAGCATCAGAAATGGCGACCACTGGCTCCATAACTTCCCATAGACTCTGGCACATAAACTGATATAACATCCAGCTCTGGTGCAGCAACTACATAGATGATCATATTCAGAACATCTACTGTTGTTCAAAATCCCTTTCCAAGATTTCTTCACACTCACTCACACACAGACTCCCTCATGCACAGAACAGAGGGGTTATTGGGGAGAGATCATTATAAAAATCATTAAAAGTGGAAAAACTCTGCAGTTTCTTTGTAAAAATGTCAGTAAATGGGGTCGGAGCCGCATGTATAATTTAGCACAGCGTTCTGGGAGCAGACGAGACAGCGGAGGAGAAGGAAAACCAGATTCCTCCAAAAGTGGAAACTAGAACTTTCCCTGTATTAACACAAGCATTCCAGATATGTGGACAAATAAACACACAATTATACACACACTGTATATTTTAAATCATTATCTTTTTACAGTAGCATCTTTTTTCAGCTTTAGCCTTTTCACATCTATCCATTTGTCAATTAGTCTATCTATCTATCTATCTATCTATCTATCTATCTATCTATCTATCTATCTATCTATCTATCTATCTCTCTATCTATCTATCTATCTATCTATCTATCTATCTATCTATCTATCTATCTATCTATCTATCTATCTATCTAGCTAGCTAGCTAGCTAGCTAGCTAGCTAGCTAGCTATCTGTGTCTGTTGTTATTCTGACGTTTATCTCTCCCTGTTTCCTGAATAGAGGTGTGGATATATTCTTGCTTTAGAATGACTCTGATAATTAGAATGTAATTAGAGTCTCCTTCGTTAGCTGAAGGCATGAGGAGCTGTAATTAAGAGAGGGGTGATCACAGAGCTGTGCATCACTCTCCAAACCCACCTGCCACAGGGACTGAGGGAGAGACAGAGGGAGAGACTCAAAAAGAGAAACAGAAGGATGAGGAGGAGAAGCCTCGGGTGGATAGGTCTAACAATGTGGCGCGCCATGGAATAGCATAGCAAGCTCTTGAGATAGCAGTGTCGTGAATGAGCATTGCCCTGCTAAAGTGGAAGGAAAGGTAGGGTTGCTGATTTAACAGTGGGCTCTGAAACTGCCTGTTACGAAGACCAAAGATGATCTGTCATAATTTGTCAGATCATATACATCCCTCTCAAGATAATCACTTCAATGATGAGTTATGATTTTGCCTCGGTAGTAGATCGTACCTCAGTAGCCAAGAAGAAATATTTTATGTCGTTTACCAAGAAAAAATGAGACATGGAGTTTAAAGAGTAGTTTGTTCTCCTGTGGTTTTTGAATAATGCACAAAATGCACACAAGCTCTCTCTCTCTCACACACACACACACACACACACACACACAATCTCTCTGACTTGTGTGATAAATAATGTATCACTTGAGAGTAATAGGCTGCACTGGATAATAAATCCTTCATTCTTGCCCTCTCTTCTTTCCTTACATTGTGTATGTGTGTGTGTGCACTCTTCCCTTATTCCCTTGTTATTTTTCTTGGGATGTTCTTTTAGTTAAAATCAGCCAATATTTTAGGAACAGGAAATAGTTGTGTTTACTTCGTCATGTAATTAATTGTGATGCTTCGAGAACCTTCACTGTAGAAGAATCAAATGAGGTTCCATAGGTTGCTGAAGAATATCCATAACAATCATAATGGACTCCATAAGACTTCTGAAGTTGTACTGTGGAATTTGGGTGTTTTAGAGATTATTTTATAGATATTCTGAACCAGTCTTCTAGCCAAAATTATTTGATCCTTGTCAAAGTGTCTCAGATTCTTATGCTTCTCCATTTTTCCAGCTTCCTACCAACATCCATCAACTTCAAAACCTGTCTGTTTGCTTGCTGCCAGTTATGTACACTGTATTCCACCTGTTAACAGATGCCATTGTATCCAGATAATTAATGCTTTTCACTAATGTTCACCATTTACCTGAAGTAAGGAGACCACCATAATGTGCTCTGGAATGAAGAATATATATTTACAGGAGAAGTTTTTAGTATAAAACTATAACCATGCCTTGCCTAATGCCAGGTGTGGGCTAGAGAGGTGTAAAAGCACTGTTCACTGAGCTGTGGAGCAGTGTTCACTGGAATGCAGCAATGCTACAAAATCTAGTAAACAGCCTTTCCCAGGGAGTAGAGACAGATACTCTAACAAAAACAGGAGAAGAAACTATGAATTAGCATGTACAGTATATACTTTTTCTCTATATACTGTAAATATATGAGCCTTCATTGAACCAGGCAGACAAATCAGTTTAAAAATATCAAAAGTTAGAAAGTAAATAAAGAGAGAGTGATGACAAATTAAAGCAAAAGTGGGTATAAAAACAAATAAAAAGACAGAAGGAAAGAAGTAGAAGGAGTTTCAAAATCAGTGTATCCAAAGTAGTTGAACACTGTCTCTAATTTGAAGTCTTCATACTCACATCAGTAGCGGCATCCTCCCCAAGCCAATCCTCAGTCTATTCAGCCTTATCCTTATTCTCCAGCCAATTCTAGTGCCTACATTCACAGCACAGCGATTCTGGCACTTCCTTTCCCCCTGAGACTTGAGTAACAATGTACCAGTACTTTATAAATGCAACTCCCTGCTCATAAAGGCACTAGGAGAATCTGAAATGAACAAAAACTGGGCAACTAAAAGTTGTGAAGTTGTCACTCTTAAAGGAGTGGTTTAGTTAGAAATTAAATTTACAGTTTTTTTACTTTTACAGTTCTTCTAATTCCCTCTTCTGGAGCTGTACTGATCTCCCTTACCTGTCTAAATGTACCTCTGCTTTAACTTGTACTTTGCAAAGTATTGCCAACATTTCCCATTGCTTGCATTGTTTTTATTATTATTTTCTTTCTCTCTTGCGTCGGCCCCTTTGGATTTGTTTGAAGCTTGGATCAGAATAGATTGTATTCAACCAGACATATGAGTTCATTTCAGTTAGCATCAAAAAATAGCTCTTTACTGCATCTCTCCTGCTGTCTTTGGTAATTAATATTGCATATAACAGCCTTAATCTGTTTTCTGTATGTGTCTGTCCTGAAGCTCCAGGAGTAGCAAATCCTGACTCATTCTCACAGTGTGTGAATGGACATGGTGCCCCCACACCACCACCACCACCTGCACTTTCCCTAAAATGACCATCTTTGTTCTGCTCAGCAGGATAAAAGTCCTCTAGGTGCTAAGCTTTGATAATTTAGTAACCCCAAGAGACAGAGAGACAGAGAGACAGAGAGAGAAAGAGTGTGAGAGCAGACACTAGAGTTATGGACAGCACACTGATCAGAAGGCTGTCATAATCCCCTCCGAGCTTTTCTTATTATTCATGAAAAGGGGATGTGTCAATTACAGTGACGGGGTGGTTATTTAAGTCTTTGGTGTTAAACTCTTCTCAAAAGCGATGAAGTTTTAGGTGTATTTAAATTTCAAAGCCACCGCACTGCTGATGTGAAATGTGTCATTTTAGCTCTGTGTACAGCACAGTTTAATCTTGACTGTAGGTTTAAAGGCTCCTGATGAAAGATCCAGACATATTGTGGTAGATTGCTTTTGACTGTGTTGAGCCTAATCCAGTTCTGGTTCTTTGCGAAGGTTTGCACAACTTTTTTTGCTCCATATAGTTGCAGGAGCCACACATTATGAAGCTGTTAATCAATCTGGCGGGGGCCATCCTGAGAAACCCTTGCTGTGTGTGGATGAGCATCATCCTGTTAAAATATATCAGGTGGATGCTGCTCTGCCATGAAAGGTCCTGCACATATCACTGAGCTGTTTATGACCCTCATATCACTACTAGGGGTGACCGACTCACATATGACTCCCAATGACTCCCAAGATCATCACACCAGCAGTTGAGGCAGTGTGTCACTCCACATCTAAGGCAGGATTGAAGCGCTTACTACAAAGCCTCCATACTTAAACCCGAACATTATATCATTTGTAGCACATTTCAGCTAAGAAAAGGAAGATGTTATTCATATAAATGTCTCTCAACTCACCTTTCCATAGTATGAAATATATCTCTAAATATCTATAAAGTGTTTTACTATGTGTGTGGCTGCATTATCTGCAACAATAAAACATCACCCAGACTTGGTATCTGCAGAGATACAATATTAAAAACCTTGAATCAGCACGGAGGGCAAAGAAGGGTCAGGGCATCCTCAGTTATTTATTGAGGTGTTATTTATTGAGATCCTGTTTGAAGGCATTTTACTGTGCAGTGATATCCAAAAGTGCTTTAGACATGTCTGAAAGAGGGCAGACAAGGCATATAGCTCGCATAGGCCATGGATTTTTCATAGTTGTGGCCCGTGGAGCTCACTGTGTGAGAGTGAGAGAGGTTTTTACTTCCCAGACGACACTGCTATTGATAAAAAAGTGACTAGAAAGAAAGAGAAAACAAGCACAGTTACTTTTGTTTAAAGGTCAGATTCACTTTGCTCGTCAAGAGAGTAAACATATACACACACACACTGGGTCCTGACAAAGAGCATAAAAAAAGAGCATAAAAGTCTTCCCCCAACTGCCCTATTAAAAGGGTCTTAGTATTCGTCTTAGTGAGAGATCGGTCACCAAGAGTTGACAGGCTTTAAGTCTGCACCTTCATATCTTTAGTGACAATTTATTTATTTTTTAATCAGACGATGGCCAGGTTTAAGAATAGGCCTTTGCTGTGGACTTTACACATTGCCCCAACTGCCCCAGCTGGTGTGATCATGTTGGGGGTCATCACATACAACAGTCGGTCATCACAAGTAGTGATATGAGGGACACCAACAGCTTAGTGACACGTGCAGGACATTTTCAGCAGGATAATGCTCCCCCACACACACCTCAAGGGTTTCCTGCAACACTTCCTTGGCCTACCTGTCATTACATATATCATCAATAGAATACTTTTGGGATCCATTTGGAAGCCAGTTTTAGCAACTTAAGAGTGTGCAGAACCTACAGGACAAACTGTATCTTATCTTGTTTCTAGGCTAAAGGCTCCTAACAGGGTACTAGTGCCTTCTTTTACTTTTGCTTTAATATTGTAATCACTGACATGTATCATCATTACATTCATAAAGTAAAATACTAGTCAATTTCTGAATCAGTTTTTCTGATTTTGCTATTTATAGGTATATGTTTAAGTAAAATGAACATTGTTCATTGTCTCATTCTTTAAACCACGGACGATATTTCTCCCAATTTTCAAATAAAAATATTGCAGGAAAGAAATCCAATATTTTGTGGAATAATCCTGGTTTTTAATCACAGTTTTCATGCATCTTGGCATGTTCTCCTCCACCAGTCTTACACACTGCTTTTGGACAACTTTATGCCTTTACTCCTGGTGCAGAAATTCAAGCAGTTCAGCTTGGTTTGATGGATTGAGATCATCCATCTTCCTCTTGATTATATTCCAGAGGTTTTCAATTTGGTAAAGTCAAAGAAACCCATCATTTTTAAGTGGGCTTGTAGTTTTTTAACTGTATATATATACAATCACACTGAGCACAGTAGAATTTTACTGGAACAATACAAACATTTGATTGGATTCCAGTTCAATTTCTCTAGATACACATTTTAATAAGTTAGAGCTGCATGGCTTCATGTCCAAATGGACAGATTTAAAGCCAGACAGACAGATGGAGGGATAGTGGCTGAATCAGAGTGAAAAAGAAATGTAACAGGAAGCCAGACATCCCACGTGTGTATTTGGTATGTGTGTGTGTTTGGTGTGTGTGTGTTTGCGTGTGTGTGTGGGTGAGTACTCCACCAGCGTCATCATCATCTTTCTGTATCTATATATGTCCTGCACACGCATACATCCATTAATCGAAATCAGAATGAGTCATCTGATCTGTAAGGCAACGCCGCGCAGATTAAAAACACTAAAAATAAACAAGTGAGAGAGAGAGAAAGAAAGAGAGATAGAGGCAGACTGAGAGAGAGAAAGAGAGAAATTGCTAAGCGAGGTGGACGTGCTGCCATATGCTGAGCGGGATGTTGTTGAGGATCGATGTGGTGTTTCGTCTCCGTATTCCTCGCCAGCACTCCTCCTTTCATCCTCCCATCTCTCCTCCGCTCTATCACGCCATCTCTCTCTTTCTCCGTCAGCCAGCCGGTTAGCCGGCATCCGGCCCAGAAAAGGGTGAAAACAGCTTGATCAGCATAAGACGAAGAGGAAATAGGGTGCGTAAAGGAAACGAGTGGTCAGGCATATCCTTCCATCACTGTGCTCTGGTAGAATGATATTTCTGGAGACCCACTCCAAATAAAACTTTTTCACACCTTGGTCCATGTGGTCTGTAATAATTGCTCTGGCATTTTCTCAACTTTCTGAGGCCCTCAGGGAGTTTTGGATCTGGAACTGGTGATCCACTCACATTAATAATGAAGAGCTGAAGTAGTATACTTCCAAACAGTTGCTGTGGTGTTGCCAGCTGTTTTTTTTTTTTGTGTTGCATAATATTTTGACAGCTTTGCCTCAAAATATTGCAATCCACACATTATGGGTGACATAAGAGGACAAATTGTCGGTGCACGTCTTGCTGGCGCATCTGTGACCAAGTCAGCAAGTCTTTGTGATGTATCAAGAGCCATGGTATCCAGGGTAATGTCAGCATACCACCAAGAAGGACGAACCACGTCCAACAGGATTAACTGTGGACGCAAGAGGAAGCTGTCTGAAAGGGATGTTCGAGTGCTAACCTGGATTGTATCCAAAAAACATAAAACTACAGCTGCCCAAATCACGGCAGAATTCAATGTGCACCTCAACTCTCCTTTTTCTCTCCGTTTCCACCAGAAATGTCCATCGGGACAATCAGTTATTGTGGTCTAAAACCAGGTGTTTCAGTTTCATTGTCCAACCCCTGTATCTTTCTATCTGTCTGTCCATCTTGACAATTCTGTCTATCTATAAATCTTTCTCTTTGTCACTCCCTTGCTTTCTTTCTCCTTCATATCTGTTCAACTTGTTCATTTACTTCATTCTGTCTTTCTTTTAGTCTCTCTTCCTCACTAATTTTTTCATGTCAGTCCAATGCATTCATCCATCTCTCTCTCTCTATCTGTCTATTTTACATGTCTGTCCAACTCATACAGTTTGCCTTTTTCTATCTGTCCTATTCATTCTCTCTCTCTCTCTCTCTCTCTCTCTCTCTCTCTCTCTCTCTCTCTCTCTCTCTCTCTCTCTCTCTCTCTCTCTCTTGAATTTGCTGTAAACATATTTTGCTATTAAAATTAAAATTATGTCTATATATTGTTCCTATTTTAAAAAGCAGCAAGAGCAGCGGTCAGTAAGTAAACACAGAGTGCAGAGATTGACTCAGTGGAAGGAAATAATGGAGCTGGCAGATTTCTTTAGTCAGAAAAGTAGGAGGGTTGATTTTGGTAATTAGTTCCTCTGAAGAGCACAAACAGTCAGACCCTAATTTAATGCTTGTTGTCATTAGGCTGCAGCTATCCAGCAGTAATTACTGGGGAAGTGCATCAAATGTGGCTACATATTTATACACTCACTTAATTACTGCATCCTAACTATGTGTACCTGTGTGTGTGTGTGTGTGTGTGTGTGTGTGTGTGTGTGTGTGTGTGTGTGTGTGTGTGTGTGTGTGTGTGTGTGTTCATGCATATATAGGTACTTGCAAGTTTGAGTTAAGATTGCGAGCATGCTCACTATGACTCATCTCTCCAGGGAGTATATGTACACACACACACACACACACACACACACACACACACACACATACTGCAGTTGCACTAGGTTAGACATACAAACCAGGGAAAGTCAGGGAAAGATTAAAGAGGGAAGAAGAAAAGGAGGACAGAGCAAAAGAGGACAAGAGAGGGTGAGAACTGTAGGAAAGGAGAGAGAAAGAGAGCGAGAGACATGGTCTGAGGACAGAGAGAGTGAGAGATAGAGAGAGAGAGAGATAAAGTGCTATTAAGATGAAAAGATGGGTAGAAGTTTGCCAAGGTGACTGCCAAAGATAACCACTGATCCATACCAATAAGATACACACACACACACACACACACACTACCCCACAGACAGCTGCTTTATCTTCGAGTATGTGCTGCAGGCTCCACTGTTCACACTGTTTATTTGCTCCTCTCACTGTGTGTGTGTGTGTGTTTGTGTGTGTGTGTGTGTGTGTGTGTGTGTGTGTGTGTGTGTGTGTGTGTGTGTGTGTGTGTGTGTGTGTGTGTGTGTGTGTGAGAGAGATGCAGGGGGGGGGCATTTGTGCAGTGGCCCCAGGCTAGAGATGAAACCCTGTCACACACACTGAGAGAGCGAATGGGTAATAAAAGGATATATTGATCATAATTCTGTGTCATGAATTTAGATGACACATTTGTGAGAGCTTTACTCAGATTGTGATCTATAAGAACCAGAGAGTGAAAGAGAGAGAGAGAGTGAAAGAGAGCGAGAGACCTGCTGTTATAATACATTTTTATGCTCAGCTAAAGTGAGACAAGAGGCAAGTGTGAAATCCATTCAAACTGTGTAGTAACCTGTAGTGTACAGTATACAGCACTATAAAATCAGCTTGATTTTTTTACACAAATTCCCTTTTATTTGTTCATATTCTCTCAGATTTTTTTCTTCCCATTTGAAATTTTATAATCCATGTAAACTGTTTATTGGATTTTAAAATGAATTGTATGTAGGATCCTGTGAAATGAGTTTTATTCTAATCTAAATTTTATTTGTGAATTTATTTTCCTTCTCTTAATCTTCAACTAGATGTGTCCAAACATAAAAAGCAAAATTGCACTATTAAATTGTATTACTGTTCAAACATGCATTTAAATAGTTTTATATTCCACAATTCTTTGTTTTATTAATATTTGTTTAGATGTATTTTCTTACCATTTAAAATGTTAAATCTATTCAAAAAGTATAGTGACCTTTGGTTTCAATTAAATTATTCTTTTTTGTAGTTGCTTATTTATTTTTTCACATTGTTGTTATTATTCTTGTTTGCCTCCCATTTAGAACTTCCTGACTTTCAAAGGAAGTCAAAGTAAAAATATTTAATTTCAGGTCAGTTTTGAGAATTTTTATTGACCCATTCATCAATAAAAGTTGACACAGTTTAAGGCAGTTACAAAAAAAATAAAAACGGATATATCTATATACAGCTTTAAAAAATCAATTTTATTTTTTCCTATCTTAGATTTTTTTCTGATTTCTGCCCTTTCAAAAATGTGCAGTCTTTTCTTTATGTATGCAGCATCATGAAACGATTTTTTTCCCAATAATTCATGATATTCTTACTGTCCTGGATTTCTGTTCTTCTTATCTTAAAAATAAGATAAGTTCAGGCAGTGTATTGGCCTTCACTTTATGGATAGGACTATAAGGAATATTTTTAAATTTTACCTCAAATTCGGTTTTAACTGTTCTATGCTTTCTCATTTTTGTGGGGTGTTTGTTATATGTTTTTTTAAATTCTGTTCTTACCATTTAAAACTGGAGTTTAAGCAGCATAGTGGCTTTACATTGTTGTAAGGTACTAAAACATTAGTTAGTTTCAACTGGATTCTGTTGTATGTATTAATATGTCATTTTTTTTTTATTTTCTTCCCATATAAAAGAAAATAAACAGGTTTTCCTGTAGGGAAATATGCTTCATCAACTACATGTGTATAAACAGAAGCAAGAGAACTCTGTGTTCATAATTTGTAAAAAAAAAAAAAAAAAAAAAAAAAAAAAATGTGTTTCCTAATTTTTAACTGAAATCTTTTTTATGATTGAATTCCATGATTCTGCTCATGTATAGGCCCAGTGTATGTGATGATTAATATTCATGTTTTAGATTTACACTCACGACCCCCCCCCCACCCCCCCCCCCCCCCACACACACACACACACACACACACACGCGCGCGCGCGCGCACACACTCCAACCCACCCCTCACTCCTTTCTGCTTTAATTGACAGAGCTCATATGTGTGGAGTAAAAAAGAGACAGAGGATAAAAAATCTTCACAGCTTCAAAAACCTCTTTGATCTTGGAGTACCTAACGGCCCTTTTGGATCATCAAGGTTTCTCTCTCTCTCTCTCTCTATCATTTACTCACTTAAAATTCTCAAGTTTAATGAACCAACATCATTCATTCCACATCCAGCCCTTCCAGCTTTAAACCGCCGCCTCCTGCACTTCAGCCCCGACTGAAGGTCAGCGGAATGAAGGATTCAGCAAAACACAACACTTTACTTATCAAACACACTGCAGACATGTTTAGCATTGGGTTTAGATTAGTGGTGTCAGTAAATAAAATAAAAAAAATCAGTCATATAATCACAAAAAATATTATCGCGATTAATCACTGCAATTGCATCCAATAGTGGATATTTAATTGTAAATGACTTGTAGAACCAGAAAAGTAGTAACTTTTTACCATTATAGTAATATTACAGTAGTAATAACATGGTTACAGCACGATAATTACACAATAATAGCACAATACACAAAAGCAGTAATATATCACATTTGTAATAATGGTAATAAAAATTTATTAGCATACAATTAAACAATTAATCATTTGAAATATCTTATGTAATGACATTGTAATGCCAAAAAAAGTATCTACCTTGCAATAACACAATAGAAACATAGTAAAAAACAATAATCACGCAAAAGCAACATCCCTGTAATAAAATATTAACAAATCAATAGTAACATTATAATAGCCTGTGTATATTGTAGTAATATAGTAATAACAGGGTGTAAATAAATATGCAATATTAACCCTCCTGTTATGTTAAATTGTCAGGAACAGCAATGGTGTTCCGTGGTCAGTTTGACCTCATGATTAATTATCCAAAATATGTCTGAAACCAAAAAAATATATATTTTATTAATATTTAGTGCAATGGTTTCTTACCTCTAACAGGTAATCATTCAATTGTGATAATTTACTCGTGTTTCATTACTTCATTACTTTTGAAAGATCAACATATAAAACAATGGATTACATAACATTGAAAGATAATATTTTAAGTTTGTTTTATTTTTTGTTTTTGCAGGGGGTGGTTGCAAGTATGTTAGATGAACCATTTTTATTTTATATGTAGATTACACTACTTAAGGCAGGCAGAAGAAGTTTCATACTGAAAAAAAATACTTTGAACTATTTTTCCTAAATCTTTAAAACTTTAAACAGGTCAATTTGGCCTGTAACATGACAGAAGGGTTAATAACCTGGTAAATGCACAAGAGCAAAAATCGAAATAGCACTGTATTAATATGGTAATGATACAATAGTAGAACTTTGGTAATAACATGGTATTACTAATATTAATAACATGGTATAGTAATTGTATATAGTAAAAGTAATAATGTTGCATTAGCACGGTAATGATACAATAGTAGTAACTTGATAATGATATGGAAATATCTTTTCTGCAGTAAGAGGATGGAGATATTTATGATTCTGTGTGATGTGTATAGGAGCTCTCTGATTGGTGTAGCATGATGCTATATTATGACTGAATGCTGCTGCTGTGTCTCTGAGCGGTCAGCGGGGTCACAGCTGATAAATATATTTGCCGTAAACTCGTCAGTGTCTCAGCTCTTGCTCTTGATGTGCAAATTGCAGGTCTGCACCTGCATGCTGAACATTCCTGACCAGTCCTTCATCCTGACTATCAAAGTCTTACTTTACTGCTGTAAAGTCAGCTGTCAGCATCACTCTGCTGCTGTCAGAGCGAGAGTGGCCATCAAAGCTCCTCTGGCCTCTTCTGCTTTTACCTTCTACCTCCCCACCAATCACCAGGCTGAAAAAACACGATGATGGTGTTTAAAGTGATGGTGGTGGAGAAGAAAAGTACCTCATGCAGAAGTATAATGTGTAGTAGTGAATTGTGGTGTTTGATGGGTAACAGTGATGTTTAAAAGATAATGGAGGCAATTGGTAGAGAACTATGATGTATGTTGGTCAAAGATGGTGTCTGAGGATGACTTTGGTAAGAGAATAAGACAGTGATATGTTTGCTGAAGAATGTTTGTGTTTGGTAGTAAATTATGATGTTTGTTGGAGAACAATAATATGTCATGGAGAATGAGGGTGTTTGGTAGACAGTAATAATATTTGGTGAAGACCTATAGTATTTTATGGAAAACAATGTTTGGTTGAGAATGATGGTGTTTGGTCTTCAAAAACGTATGTCTAATGAAGGATAATAGCGTTTATTAGGGAATGATTGTGTTTATTATGCAAAATAGTGTTTGATTGAACAAATATTTAATGAAGAAGAATGGTCTTTGGAAAATATGTTGACATTTGATAGAGGACAATAGTATTTCATAGAGAATGAAGTTGTTAGAAGGAGAACAAGCACATTTGCCTGATGAAGGATAATGGTGTTTGTGAGGGAATGTTAGTGTTTGATAAGAAGACTTGTATTGTTGGTGTTTGGTGGAGAATCATAGTATTTAATGGATGGTGAGTGTTTATTCATTCCACAAAAATATTGCTCAGCTGGTTTGAAGAGTGGATGTGCTTAGCATTTATGCTTGTAAATGAATGTCCAGCTCTCCTGCTATTTCCAGCGCGATAGAAGCTCAGTTGCGAGTGAGGCTGAGGTCAGGTGAGAGGAGGTTGAGTGGAGGGTAAGCAGCCATTAAAAGATCATTACTTCAGCACTTGAAAGCAGATTTAAACCCCCCCTGCTGGAGATACTGCTTTAACAGGGTCCTCACCATCTTTAACATGGAGAGAAGGACTTAATGTTGCAGAACAGAAAATGATAATCTGAGTAAATATCTCTGCATTGCTCTGTCTGTCTCTGTTATGCTTTCTGAGTGTCCTGGTCTCTAAGTGACCAGTTATTTTATTATTTTTTTTTATTCTTTATCTTCATCTTGCTGTTTTAAGTATCTTTGTCCTTGGAGGATGAAATGAAATCTAGAGGGAAAATCAGCATTAATGAGCTGGGAAGGCCGTGTGGTTTGGGTTTCTTGGAGGAATGTGAACCACTGCCGTTTCCTTTGGGATGAGTAAGGTTGTTATCTGTCTAACTACACATTTAGTCGTGTCTGTATCTACTCAATAGAGCTCTCCAGAGCACCCAGATAACATAATGTTCTTCTTCTGCTGTGGGAGAACTGGGAAATAACTGATGTTGAGCTCTGATCTTCCATCGTTACTGGATGTTTCAGGTAAAAACCCACTTAACCCATGACTTTTCACCCCTGACCTTTTCCCAGCTGTAGAGGTTCTAAAGGGGTTTCCTCCTTTCTCAAGAACAGTTACCAGACACTCGATTGAGAAACAGCATACAGAATTGCCTGCATCATTCGCCCGAGTACTTTAGAGGCATGTCTTAGGGCAAATGGTGGAAAGGATGCACATAAATTAGCCTGCAATTAGACTCATCATTAATTTACCCAACAACCTCTGCTCCTGTTTGCTCAATTAAATCACTCCTTTAGCCACTTTAACATTTAGTGGGGGGTTTCCAGAAAATGAGTTAATCAAAATGAATATTTATGAGCCGCCTAAAGCTAAAGCCATTCTTCAGCCATTTAAAAGGAATATCGCTGTGTGTCGTGCTCTCTGAATAACTGTGCATGGCTAATGAGCTAATGATATGGACCAGGAAGCAGTAAGAAACCAGTGGTGGAGAATGCCCTTTCCGCTTCCTGTTCACTAGAATAAATATCAGCATAAACAGAAAACCATACACTAACAATAAAGTTACTTCAAATGTGTGAGTTTAAAGAACCTTTACATCAAGAAAACAAAAGTGGTTCTGTTATAGTATTGTTCTAAGTATCCTTTCTTTTTTATGCTATATATGTGAGATAAAGGTATGTGTAGTTTGGTGATGAAATGATTGAATACAATGGGGTTCAATAATGTGGTGAATAATAATGTGTGGTGTTTGGTTGTAAATGATGGTATTTGGAGAACACTGATGGTGTTTGTTGATGTTGTGTAGTGGAGAACAGTGGATTTTGGTAATGGTAGACGTTTGTTTAATAGCCTATGTTTGCATGTGAATAATGGAAGTGCTGGCTATTTATGGTCCTTCATAGATATTTGTATGGTAAATGTTGATGTTTGGTGGTGAATTAATTGTGTTTAATTGCAGTGTTTGATTGAAAATGTTGATGTGTAGTTGTGAAGGTTAGTGCTTGTGAAGGATGGTGTTTACTGTGGACAATAGTGTTTGGTACCATTTGCTGGTTGGTGGAGAATGAATGAGAATGAAATGATGAGAACAGTGATGTTATGAATGGGGGAGTTTGATAGAGGTGTTGATTTTAACAGTTCATTAATATAAGGCAAGAACAATATTTTGGTAATATTTGATATTTCACTATTTATTTGACTTACTTCCAAACGTATCTCCTTCTTCCTCTCTCACACTTTCTTTCTTTCTCTCTGTAACTTTCTGTCTGTCTCTCTCAGTAAATGACTTTGACCTTTGTTGACAGAAAGGGCAGAGGCACAGAGGGAGAGAAGGAGAGAGTGAATGAGGGAGAGAGGGAGAAGGATGAGAGACAATGAGTGAATGAAAGAGAGAAAGACACTGTAATGAAGTGTGAGCAGTAGGTGGCTGTCACCTCTGATAGATATGAAATGGGCTGGGAGAAAGCTAGGACATAAATTGGGAGAGAGGCAGGACACAAATTGAGCGAGAGGTAGGACACAAATTGGCACACCTACAGACATCCACTCTCTCTCTCTCTCACACACACACACACACACACACACACACACAAGTTTCATGTTATATCTCTTATTGTTGCTAAATATGGCCATAACCATAGACATGCAGTTGCTTCATGTATTAATTCCCATAAAATCACCTGAATGTACTGGTTTAGTCAGTTAGTCTCAGTATTTAAAAAGTTGCTTAGTCCTCCTGCATGCTGGAATGGGGCTCAGTGAAGGTTGATGGTATTTGATTGACTGTTTGATGTAGAATGTTGGTGTTTGGTGGATAAGGATGGTGTTTGGTGCAGAATGTTGGTGTTTGGTGAATAAGGATGGTGTTTGGTGCAGAATGTTGGTGTTTGGTGAATAATGCCATGTTGTGAATGATAGTGCTGGCAGGGAATGATGGTGGTTAAAAAGAAAATGCTACCATCTGGTAGAGAATAATAGTGTTAAAGAATGTCAGTGTTTGGTAGAGATTGATGATGTTGGAGAATGGTGGCATTTGGTAGAGAATGATGGTTTTGGGGAATGGTGGCATTTGGTAGAGAATGATGGTTTTGGGGAATGGTGGTGTTTGGTAGAGAATGATGGTGTTTTAGAATGGTGGTGTTTGGTAGAGAATGATGATGTTGGAGAATGTCAGTGTTTGGTAGAGAATGATGATGTTGGAGAATGGTGGCATTTGGTAGAGAATGATGGTTTTGGGGAATGGTGGTGTTTGATAGAGAGAATGATGTTTGTGAATGTGGTGTTTGGTAGAGGATGATTATGTTGGAGAATGGTGCTGTTTGGAAGAGAATGATGATGTTGGGGAATGGTGATGTTTGATAGAGAATAATGATTTTGGAGAACAGTGTTTTTTTGGTAGAACATGATGGTGTTGGAGAATGGTTGTTTTTGGTAGAGAATGATGGCGTTTGAGAATGGTGGTGTTTGGCAGAGAATGATGATGTTGGGGAATGGTGATGTTTGATAGAGAATAATGATTTTGGAGAACAGTGTTTTTTTGGTAGAACATGATGGTGTTGGAGAATGGTTTGTTTTTGGTAGAGAATGATGGTGTTGGGGAATGGGGGTGTTTAGTAGAGAATGAGGATGTTGGGGAACAGTTGTTTTGGTAGAGAATGATGGTGCTGAAGAATGGTGGTGTTTGGTAGAGAATGATGATGTTGGAGCACAGTGTTTTTTACACTTGTTAAAAGAAACGCTGCTTGGTGTTTATTTACTCTTCAACTGATTGCATCTCTCTTGTTCTCCTTTTTTAGGAGCGGGGGAAGATCGGGGTTATCTTCAACGTGGGGACAGACGACATAGCGATCGAGGAGAGTGGTGTGGTGGTGAGCGATGGCAAATACCACGTGGTGCGCTTCACCAGAAGCGGCGGAAACGCAACATTGCAGGTGGACAACCAGCCGGTCATTGAGCGTTTCCCTTCAGGTAGGAAATACACACTCACACTCACACACAGTGTGTGTGTTTTGGTAGGGGATATTTCAGAGCAAATGGATCTTATTAACGAGCACTTCAGTGGAGAGATCGCTTTAACTTATGGCCCTTTTGTAAAGAGAGAGGGAGAGAGAGAGGGAATGCACTTTATTCACTGCTGTTAATCATATTTTATGACTTATGTGTTGCAGCATAAAAATACAAATGCTTAAAATACATCACTAATCCCTTCACACTCATACACACCCTATAAAATAATCTCACAATAGAGAACATGGCCTGTAGGGAGACTTTATATGCTAGTGTGTGTGAATGTGTGTGTGTGTGTGTGTGTCAAGATGAGATGTTATAAATCATCCTCTCCCACATAAGTATCGTAGCATCTGCAAGAAAACAAACATGCACCCACCTACTCACTACTCACACACACACACACACACACACACACACACTCCATCACACTGTAAATTAGTCTGCAAAACACCAGTACAAACCAGTGCACACCAATGCACCTCCCCCTCGCTCTTTCGCTATCTTTCAGGAGGCCGGTAGGGTGAAGCTCCACTGAAGTGTATGTGAGGAAGGAAGATGTTTTCTGGATTCTGTAGATTGATATCTGAGATAATGTGTGAATAATTTTAATCAGACGTTCTGTATTGGTACCACACCAGACCTGCACCAGATTGAGGGAGTTTCCTCACTGGTTTGAGTTCATTTTCTCTCAGAAAACAGTGATGAAGATCTGAAAACAGTGATGATGAATGGGATGACTCTAGCTGGTTTCACTCTCATCTCAGGGGGTCAGGTTTGTGACTGTGTGTATGTCTTCTCAATGTCCAGATAACACACTCATTATGGTGAGGTATGGGTAACCCATTTGGGAACCAGAAAGTGTTCATGCTAGCCCCACATATGGATGCTCAGCAGGGTGAGTAATGGGACCAAAATCAAATGAATAGCGGTGTTTTAGTATTTTTCCTAAGCAACTTCCATCAGTTCGGACAGGCTATTCAGTCAGTCAACTTTGGTCAACAAGTAAAAGAAATGGTCTTAGTTCTGATTGGATATATGGAGTATAGATAATATACGTATATGAATAAACACATTATGAGAGAGTGGCTAATGACTTCATTTAGCTCTAACTATAACATCCTAAAGCTCCTAAAAGAGAGCCAGAAGGTAACATAGACACAAGGGCACCCTGAAAAACTTGCATCCATCCTCTCCACAATTCATAAACCTGAGTTACTGAACCAAACAGCAGTTTTGTACTTAGTTCATCCAGTGAGTACCCTCTTATTTTATTCAAATTCTATCATGGTGTACTTTCTCTATATTTCACCATAAAATTGACAGCTTTCCTGAAGATAGATTTTGATAGGTTGTCCGTTTATTAGAAAAAATATTGAATTGTGATCCGTGTATTGTGATTCATGTCCTATCACAAGGTCTTGCTGATACGCACAGCCCTTGTATCATATTATCGCTGTTACAATTAGAATCAGCACACATTAATCTAAATATACATTTACTTTAAGATGTAAACCAAAACTTTAAAATAATACATAAAGATCTAAAGTTAATTTGAGTATCGAGAAGAACTTATGTAGAGCATACAAGTATTGAAAGTTGTTTAGATTTTAATCTTGGTTGCTTAATTTTAAGCCAATGAAGGTAATGTTTAGTGGAACGATTAGAGCAGTGTTTGGAACAAGGGGTACCTCAAGGCTACGTCCACAGCCCTGTTCACTTCTACACTGTGACCTCTAGATCTCAAGAGAGTTTAGTTTCTCTTTATGTTTGTTATTGTTGGGTTACACTGTTGGTTGGCATGAGGTCGCTGCTTTTATAAGTATGTGTGTGTGTGTGTGTGTGTGTGTATTCGTGTGTCAGATACAGAATTTCTATTTCTAGAATGCTTTGAAGGCTTTGGCGTCTCATGTCTCGCTCTGGAAGACATGTTTGTTATGCATGACTCCAGTGGGAGGAAAGGATGAAGGAATGAGTGAAAGGGAGAGAGAGTAAGAAAGAGAGAGAGAGAGAGAGAGAGAGAGAGAGAGAGAGAGAGCTGGGTGTCCTAATTGAAAAGAGGAAACATGAAAAAGGAGGAGGGGTCTTCAGATAAGGAATGGTAACACACACGGCATCTGCCCACGACCCACTTAGAGTTACACAGCTAAAACCAGGAATCCTGGGTAATCAGAGGAGCACGTTCAGCTGTGATTGGCCAGAGGGGTGCAGAACGCCTATTTTTGGTTTAACTCAGAACTGTGGGAATATTTAAGGAGCATTTATGAAGATATAAAGGCAGTCAGGACATAAAAAGAGGGGTTTAATAATGAAAAACTAAATGGGAACTTCCAAAAAAGGAAGCAATAAATGTTACATTGTTACAAGAATAATGTTCCCAAATTATGGTCATAAAGCATACTACTTTGTCTGAGGCTAATTCACCCATAAAAAGTAAAAAAAAAAAAAAAAAAGTATTTACCCTATGTTTCATGACAAATTGAAATAAAAATCAAATTTGAACTTAAAAGTAGTCATTTTATTGCACATTTCTTTATTAACATTATGCTTTAAGTGTGTTTGTAATACACTTAAGTATGTTTTTACTGTGATTCAGACTATAACCAGCAAAAAATATTCAATATATTCATGACTGATTTCAGTTTATCACCAAAAATACATTGTTAAAACTTCACTGCTGCCTATTGCATATATTATACACTGTAGTAATGAATATACTAGATCATTGTTATTATATTATGATATTATTGTTTTTAGGGGTGGTTTTGCTTGACAATACAGTCTAATGTTAATAGGTTCAGCATGACCTATAAGCCATTTAATCCTCTTTTAAAGTTTGATAGTTAAAAATGTTAATTTAACTATGTTCTCTCCTGTAGAAAAGTAAAGAAGTGTAGAATAGTAAAATTACTATTAGCATTTAATTACTAAATATATTAAATATAAAATTAAATATTACTTACTTTAGTTCAAAAGATGAAGGTAGCAATGCTAAGCAGAATAACCTTTAATTAGAACAAAATATATCGTAAATATGATTATAATGATTATATAACTGTGGATTTTGTTAGTATGAAAAATAATTGTTGCTAGCTTTAGTTTGTGCAGTGATATAAAAAATAGTATCATTAGTTTTTATGGTTTATTGGTGGGAATGAGTTGAATCTTGTTGTTTTGTTTGTTTATCAGTGTTTTTATGTTGGCTCTATTTTCTCGGGAGTGTGTGTTTTTCATTCTTCTGGATGGTGAGCTGAAATAGTTTGTTACTTTGGCCCTAGGGCACCTTAATAAAGTGAGGCAGATGCTACCCCAGGGACACACACCATCACTGCTTCTCTCTCTCTCTGTCTCTCTCTCTCTCTCTGTCTTCTTCAAAATGTCCTAAATATAAATTTTAGACTCTCAGCTGCTTCTTATATATGTGACTTTGGGTGAAGAGGCTGGTTGCATGTGTGTGAGATGATGTATATAAGCACAGAGAATGTTTAGGTCTGATGGATGTGTAATAGAGCTGGTGAGTGGAGGGACAGTGCAGAGGGGATATGGCTGGACATGTTTAGTAAATCCGCAGAAAGAGTAGAGGATTAGCCCACCGCACACACACACACACACACACACACACACACACCACTGCCTCCCACCTAATACCACAAACTCTGTCTCTGAGTCTGGAGAAGTGCAGGGAGATAAATAAAATAAAAATAAAATATATATCACTGTCCTTTTAGAGACAAATTGGGCTTTATCTAATTAAATTCTAATTATATTCATGTGGGGGAAACAGATACTTAGTCACTCAACTAGAGTGGAGCATTCAATTTGATGCATACCATTTGGAAACATACCTAATGCCAGACATGGAATTGACCAGATGGTGATCCAGTCAATGCTTTAGGATATGATGATTTGAAGAGCTGGAGATGAGGTGAGGTGATAATTCAACATCCTAACCTCACTATTTTTATCTCTCAATGTGATCAAATCCTCACAGCAATCCTCCAAAATAGAATAGAAAGCCTTCCCTACCCTCCACTGCTAAAGGTACCAATTGTGATGATGGTGATATTGTTGTGATGCCAATGCATTTACATACCAAAAGTCATAGTATAGCAGTATATACATTAATGTAGAAGTGTTCCCACAAGAACACCATGTAAGATGTGTAAGATGTGAGGTGTTATCTTGTCAATTATATGAATTACATCATTATTTAAATAAGGCCTGGTAGTGGATGAGTGTCTGTATGACTAACAGAGACTGAAATCACATCCACATTCAATGCTGGGGTCCCTAGACACACGTCCCACAGATTAGTGCAGATTTCAGCTACATACAACCAGTTCCAAAACCATGGACAGCTACATAGTCCATAGACTGCTACATATAAAGAGTTCAGCACCACGGACAGCTACATAGACACTAGTTCAGTACCATGGAGAGCTGCATTAACATTAGTTCAGGACCATGGACAGCTACATAAACACCAATTCAGCTCCATGGGCAGCTACATAAACATTAAACTACTACTACTAAAAAAACCTCAGATACAAACACAGTCATACTCTTGCAGTCTTTTTAGTTTAACTTTTTAGAAAGAACTGAGAAATACTGTAAATGTCTTTATAATTATAAAAGCATTATATAAATCCGAATGCTGCTTCTGTTTTTTTTTAGTTTCCTTCCTTTGTTTACAGTGAACCCTGATATTATGGTCTTTTTTTTTTTAAAAAGAGGGAAAACTATTGTCTTCCGCTCCATTTAGATCCTTTCTTCTGAATGTATTCCCCCCATTACATTAGCTCTCTATTTAGCTAACAAGCTAATTAGCCAGGTCTGATGCATATCCGTATGCAAACGGAAAAACAATGAGGTGTGTTATCTTTTTATAGTCTGTTCATAACACTGAATATATGCATATTAATGCATGTCCCACTTCAAATCCATTTTAAATATAATATACAGTCTCAGACGGTATGCATGCCGCACAGCACCACGTCACGGAATGTGAGCGGAACAGCTGGCAGCTAGAGATTACCCAAAGTGACCTCCACGACCGCGCAACAAACATTTTCCCAAGTTTTAATTACAACTTAATGAAGTATGTTTTGCTGGTGGTCAGTGACGGCGCCGCATTGACAGAAGCCGTCGAGTGTGTCTGCCACTTTTGGAGTTCAGCCAGGAATTCTGGGTAAAGCTCCATAGAGGGGTTTTGATTAGGTCGTTTGCAGTCGAGTTGCAGCACCAATTAGGAGTTAGTGGCAACAGAGTGAGTGGCTTCATTAGAGAGAGAGAGAGAGAGAGAGAGAGAAGCAGGGAAAGGAAGGAAGATTGCCTCAACTAATTAAAGAAGTGACAACTTTGATTTCACAACATCTCCTGCTCTTACTGACATCAGCAGGCCGTCCAGAAAGAGAGAGAGAGAGAGAGAGAGAGAGAGATACAGAAAGAAAGAGAGATACAGAGAGAGAGAGAGAGAGAGAGAGATACAGAAAGAAAGAGAGATACAGAGAGAGAGAGTAGACTATTAATGCTGCACCTATTAAAGGAAATGATGAAGTAATTCCTCCTCACAGACACACAGATCATTAAACAGAAGTTGGAGCTATCTGCTTCTTCACCTGAGTTTAACACGGTTAAAATGGTTCACTGAATGTTAGAAACTGGTGTTGGAAAGCTTAGTCAAACTTTGCTATGCATAGAAGACCTATTAATGGTGCATTAACTACCATGGATGCACCGAAAGCGTAACCAAAACCAAACAAAATATTTTTAGTAATTTTGCCATTTCTTTCACCACTGCATGAATTAAAACAAAAAATATATTCATGCTGAAAATGTGTTATTTTTGCCACTTTTAACAGAATAATTTCAATTGCCTGGTATTTTTCTGCATCATTATTAATTCCGGCTGTTTATTGGTAATATTGGTATTGGTAATTTACTGGTAATACTAAAATCGCATTACTGTTTTATTAAACACTGTATGTTTTAACAGTGGCAACAAAAAGTGTTTTTTTTTTTTTTGCCATTTACAGCTGAATAATTTCAGTTGCTGGATGTTAAGTGTATCCCTATTAATTAGGGCTTTGCATGCAAGATCTTGGCTACAAAATACAGGGGTTGTGATTTTATACAAATAAAATTGCGAATCAAAGCATTAGATGACCAATATCACTCCAGTTCAGATCTACATATCTGCTCTTTGCTCTCTCTATTTTCTTCAAAATGACCAAAATAATGAAACAGCTTGGCTAGTACCTGTAGAGAAATTATTTCCAAATGGATTTATGTTATGCATTAGTGAAGAACTAGGAATAAACAAACAAATAAAGAAAGAAATCCAGTGGATTCTCTACTACTGTATAAACCAGCCTAAAGTAAATGCAGTGTTTCTCTGCAGACTGATTTGAGGTCTGAGGCTAAACTGTAATGTGTATTTCTTTAGTGTGGGCTGATCTGAGATCTGTGGTCGAGCTCTGTTGAATGGAAAGGTAATTGCTTTAAACCAAGACCCGTCCCCTGACCCCCCGTGCCTTAGACAAAGCTGCGGCCTCAGGGCTCCGTACAGCTGTCAGTGATGTAGAAAATAGTTTTTCACTGCTGACAGTGTTGTAAGAGCTGTTGTGGGTCTCAAAAGATCTGAAAAACTCTACGAGTGAGTGTGGGGGAATGTGTGTGTGTGTGTGTGTACAAGAGAGTGTAAGAAAGTGAGAGAGTGAGAAATTTTCATCATCAGGTCTTCTTTAGGTCTTCTTTTCTTCCTGCTGTGTTTTTGAGAGAATGTGAAGAGTGTGTTAAAGCAGGTTTGGTGTGGAAATACAGAAAACATGTACCTGTGTAACTGAGGTGCTTCACAACACACAAATGTCTGTTATTTCTGTAGAGTTTCCTTCACAGCAAAGCTGAACTGTATCTGAGTTCTATCATCTCCTGAAGAGCTACATTTATCCGGGGGTCTGGATTTGTTTAGAAGGACATATTTAACCCTCCTGTTATGTTGTGGGTCAGACTGACTCGTTTCAAAATTTTAAAAATACATTATTAAAAAAAAATACATATTTTTTGTTTATTTTATTATATCTGAAGCAGGAAACAGGTTTTATGCTCTAATAAATTAGTAGAAAAGTAATATTTCAAAGTGATAATAATACTATGCATGTTTATATATGATATGCTGTTCCAGTCAGGCTTTAGATGGTAAAAATATAAAATTCACTAACCCATTTATTTAGCTATATTTATTTAATTCGTTAAACTATATAATATTACACTATATAATAAGGTCTCAAAAGAGAGGAAACAAGCATAAATAAACTGAAAATGTTTCACTGATGGAGTTACAATTTTACAAAATGTGGCAGCCATCTTTAGTTAGATTTTCTACTTCCCTCAGCTGCTTTTCTGGTCAAATTCTCCACCAGTTTGATGCCACACTCCCTTCTCAATCCTAAATGGTGATTTTGAAGATGGCTGCCGTGCTGATGATATGATTTAGAAGGTGTACACCTTCATCCAGTTTTTCTTTCCTTTTTTTTGACAGCCTTTATTTCTACTAATTATGCTAACGATAATGTTTCTATAGAAACATTTTTCACTTTCAGATCACTAAACAGCTTATTCCTGCTGCTTACAGTGCATCATAACAGGAGGGTTAAAAGAAATAAAAGCAGAAAACATCTTCCTTTCAGTAAAACGATGTAAGAACAGATGTTACAACATGTACTTGGCACCAATGTAGTTTCTAATGATTATCATTCATTTTTAATGTGGGAAATCGTTGATGTTTTTGTTGATGTTTTAAATATGACACATGATCTTTCCTTTAATTATAAACCTGTAAATATTGAACATCTAAATCATTCATAAATATCTTTAACTCACTAGCTCATAAATAAAACACTTAAAAAAAAACATGGTAACTAAAGCTTTGTTAACTTCCTAACCGACAAAAAAAAACAAAAAAAAAACAAAAACAAATAAGACCTCTTTCTGAGGCTCTGATCCACAACGCTAAAGCTGATTTTAAAGCTCATAACCTGCTAAGCTCATGTTGATGCCCTTTTTCTAACATTTGACCTCTAATCGTTTAACCTTTGACCCTTGAAACTGTAACATGCTGAATTTCTTTTTGTTTTTTTTTCTTTTTTCTTTTTGTTTCCTCCGAATTCTCTAAAGGGAACTTTGATAATGAGCGCCTGGCTATTGCCAGACAAAGAATCCCGTACAGACTTGGTCGGGTAGTAGACGATTGGCTACTCGACAAAGGTAATAAACACCACTAATCGCACCTAACCAGCTAACCGTCTAACTGACTTAACCACATCTCTGCAAGAGGGGCAGGCCCATTATTAAAGCTGCACATAATTCTTACATTTTGCCTGATTAGCTTTTTTGCTGTTTGGCTGCAGAGGAATGTTAAACAAAAAATCTGTTATTCTGTCTGCTAATCAATGCTAACACAGTGCTAATTTTGCTAATTAATTAATTGTCCAGTCCACCACATGTAAATCAGTGCTAAATACTTCCAACTGGGATAATCCTCGCTGATCACTGATCATAATCAATTGACACTACAATTTAAAAGTCCTTGTCCACGCGCTACATATGTTAATACTGTACATCCATAGCTTATCTTGAATTAGCTGTATGTATTGAAATGTGATATGGGCCTGCACCTCTTCGGAGTATTAACCCTACAAATAACCCCAACATAACCTTCCCCTAACCTCCCCACAACGCCCAACACGCCACAACCTCCTCCTCCATTTGCTTACACTTACCTACTCTACATTCCCGGTGTTCTTTGGCTGTTGTGAATTTTCTCGCATTCGTTTTTTAAGTCGATGCTAGTACATGCTAATGCTAATTCACAACAGTCCAGTCGGTCGCAATTCCTGAGCTCTTCAAGCAGCAGCATCTTTAAAAGTTAAAGGGACTGAATTTCAATCATTTCTCCATTATCATGACGAAGAGGATTCTCAAAAATTCAACTCAAACTTTAACCCTTTGAGTGCCACACAACCCACCCCTCCACCCTGTGTCTTTCCTTTCGTTTGGGATGCCCTAGGTGGTTAATTTCTTTCATTTCTTTGGATCTGCCACGTTTCCCTTCCCTTTCTCTTCAATGTTAAAATTAGAGCCAAATCCTGCAGATAATGCTACAAAAAAGAAGATTTTATTAACAATAATATAATAAAGAGGTTAGAGCAGTTTAGAATATCTGATAACATCATCCAATATGAAGTCTGAAGCTGTACAGTCAGTCTCAGTTTGAGGGTTTAGGTTTTTACTGTTAGTCTTAGATACACTGTTTTAAGCACTAACTGAGGCAAGAAATGTGAAATGTTAATTTGTCACAAAGTGCTGAATTAAAAGTGCATTATATGTTGTGATTTATAAAATGCTACATTGCAAGATGGCTGTCATCTTAATGGAATAATCTAACGAGGTTTATTTAACCATTAGGCTTGAAAAATATCTGAATCTTCAAGTAAGTGAACTGCTTATTTATTGTTTATCAAATTGCGCAAGTTCTATACATATATTTATATATAGAATAATGTATATGATGTTGAGGGGCAATTCATTTGAGTCAAAGTAGGTCAAACGAAAGTAAAATAAAGTAGGAACATGAAAAGATTATATGCTAGGCAGGCCATCATAAAATTATAAAGCCATTGCACACAGAGCATTTTTGAGTTAACTCAACTTAATATTGTCAAATATTTTTCTAACTCACATTTTTGACTTGATCTTAGTTTGGTCAATACATTGAGTAATGGCCACAACCATAAACTTAATCAGAACGAGATACGTATTCATTTACTCAAGAAATTACCAGCAGGGCTCTATAGTGTTCCTTATCAGATTGTTTGCTGAATAAATTGAATAAAGAAAAGGGGGCAATAAAGAGAGGGGGGAGGTGAGAGAGAGCGAGAAATGGAGGGGACTTTTATTTTTTTAACTCAAAGGGTTAAAGCCATAAGCTGTAGAAATAACCATAAAGAGAGAGAGAGTAAGAGAGAGAAAGAGAAGAGTGTTAAACAGAATTTAACCACCTAACTGCAAATCAACCCAACCCGATTCAACCTTCTTCTAAACACTGAGAGCTGCTGTCCATTCCCCCAATCCCTGATTATATTAAATCATTTGGCTTGTTCTGATTGGCTGATTTGTGATTTTAACCAAACATGAAGGCTCTCAGTTCTAAACCTCTTTCTAAACACACATAACCTTTTGACTAAATTGGATAAACATCCAAAATCCAAATTAAACAAACACTAAATGTTAAGACTAGCATCCAAAACGTTCCTAATCTGTCCATAAACAGACTGCCAATAACCAGATGTAACCAGCTCTAAATTAGTCTGTATAACTAGCCTGGATTGCCCTGCGTACCCTGTCCCCGCCCCCTTTCCCAACTGCAAACTCAGAGGGTTAAACCTGACGCGGTTTGTGGGAAAACCGCTGTGTTAAATAATCTGTTTAATTGCATATGATTGGATGACTTCGTGGTTTTAAGCAGCTTGTTTGGAAACTTTATTGCAAGAATAAGGTCCCTTTAACATTTACTGTCACATGTGAAGATGTACAACATTACTGATGTTTTTCTGCTCTGATCTGTATTTTACTGTACTGTTATTGATTGACTTTATATGGGCATTGTGAATCATATATTTGACTGTGATTGCAACTGTATACATGTTTCTCTATCCTGAATGCAGCCTATACCATTTAATATCAAATTCCACCCACAGCGTCTACACCTGTAATTCTCCGTTTCTGACTTTCTAACCTCTATAATGGTCCAGGCTGCATACTGATATTGTGTGTACTCTTGGGTCTCCCACACAACGGCAGGGTCTCTCTAAAATCACACCATTTAAATTGCATTCAGCATCTCTGCTTTAGAGGGTACTGAGGCTGTTTGTGAGAAGTCGGCATAGTAGATGAGAACAAATTCAGCTTTGGATTATAACAGAAACAAAATGAAAAAAAGAAAAAAAATGCTCGCACTGAGTTAATACAAATATTTTCTTTCCTTTTCTTTCTGCTCTTTCATATGAAGCCTCTAAAGGAAGACTAAATATTAGCACTAGATTGTATTTGGTGAGCAACAAACATCTGGCAGAGACATTTACAGAAAAGTTTTGTTGCCCTACAATGGCTCCCTAGATCATCACACCAGTAGACAGGGCAGTTTCTCTCTCCACAGCCAAGGCAGTATTGAAGTGCATTTGGAAGGTGCTCACCTAATACCATTTGGCACCATATTGGGCCCCAATTTATATGTGCCTGTAATAGCTGTGTAATTACGCATTAACAATCAATGTAACAACATTGTAACTAATGGTGAAGTACACATTCTTACAGATTGATTACAGATGCACAGGATATATAATAGCATGTGTGTCAGTGTCAATTAGTATAATTTTTAGTATTCGAAAACAATCACAGCCTTAATTACATACCACACAAGAGCTGTTGGACATTAACAAGTTGAGGTGCATACAATTCCATAACCTGTTCAACTGTATTACATTTATTTTAAAAATGCATAATTCACCAGTAGTTATATTGTTATTACATGGATTGTTAATGTGTAACTACACAGCTGTTAGAGACGCTTATTATAAAGTATTTATTTTTTAAAAATACTCAATGTCTCTTTAGAGGCTCTGTACATCCTATTTTGCTTTGCTTTGACCTATTTTTTCTCCCTTTGTTTTTTTTTCACCCTTTTTTCAACATTTCTTCCTTTTTGTATATTTTCTGCTCTCTCTCCCTCAGGTTCTCCCCCTCTACCCCCCTCCCCTCACCCCCTCGCTTGCAGACATTGAGCTAGATCAGAGAGGGCGTGTAAGACTTGGTAAAGCAGAGGAGTTATAAATCCAAAATGGCAGCGGTTATAGCAGCTCGATGGAGGGGTAAAATAAGCACCTAAAGTTTGCAGCGGCTCGAATTTACTCGTTCGAGTCCTCTCGCTTTCTCCTCTCATTCCTAGCGTCCGCCCATCACCCCAAATCCTGTAACCTCCCACCTTTCTTTTCACGTCTCTGTCTTTTTTATCCTTCCTTTCTCTTCCTCTCCCCCATTTTGCACCATGTCTGCTGGAAACACATCACAGCAATTCTGCCTTACCTTCTAATCTCACTTGTTGGAGAGGAAGAGAGAGAGAGAAAGACAGAGAGAGAGAGACTACAACAGCAGCTTCTATTGAAGGAATAGAAGAATAGAGCCTCCCAGTGAGAGAGAGAGAGAGATAGAGAGAGCAAGGATAGAAAGAAACAGAAAGCAGCATGAGATACTACAAATAAGCACACTGAATCAATTTCTCTTTTTCTGTTTCATCCCAGTAAACATGACGGCTGCAGCCTATGAGAAATATTTATTTGGTGTCTCTGCGACCACCGCGGTACAGCGAGAGCTTCATTTGGAGTGTTATACCAAGCGCTCAATTCAGACAGGCAGACTGCTTGTAAAGCTGCTGTCCCGCTTTCCACCCAGATGAATTCAGTTACGTGGCACCAATTACAATCTTTATTTTCTGTGCTAAAAAGAAAATCAATAGCTGTGTGAACAACCAGCCCCAGTGATTTATTTGTTTGCTTACTTATTTTTACCACTTGACCATTCCTTGAGAGTCCTAGAGGCTATGAGCCCCGAGGCATGGACAAGCTTGAGAAGCTGGTCGAAATTTCTATTAAATATTTAAATTAACAGAAGATGAATGGATCTCAAAAAGGCATTAACTAAGATCATCTCTTACATAAGAATTAGGCCTTAATTAGCTGTCCAGTGAGGCCAGCAAGGCCAGGTGAGGTTCATTTTAAAGCTTCATAAAATCTCTCTTCTAACTGTGTCTCAACACTTAGCAGCCATCAGCTCCTTTAAGCAGTTGTCTAACACTTACATTTCCAGGTATCTATTGTCTTAGATTATAAAGTCATTAATAAATGGCACTTATCAGCCCTCAAAACCCCTGTTTATTTATAAAATAGACCTTTAGGGACGTTAATGTGACTCTACAGTGGTGGTGCTCTTCTTACTGTATATGCTAACATTAGAGAGACATGCAAGGAACATCTGAACAAGCCTGAGGTATGAGTCCCATATACTGATGATTGTTTTGGACAGGTATTTTTGAGAAGAAAAGTTGCAGAATTTCAGAAAAAAAGGACACTATTCCAACTGTTAAGCACGGGGGTGGATAAATCGTGATTCGAGCTTGTATTGAAGCCCGTGGCATATGGAGTATTTTACTGGTGTGCAGTGAAATACCAAATTTTCCCATTTTCAAAGCAAACATCCCAACATCTGTACACAATAATTCAAAGCTGAAAGAGCATGGCCTTAACTGCAGGACAATGATTTTGATCCCTCACTGTCTTAACCTGAACATTACCAACACTCTATGGACAGACCTTAAAAGAAGAGTGCAGCAAAATGGCCTAAGAGTCTCCCAGAACTAAAAGTTTTTCTCAAGGGTGAATTAATAAAATTCATTCCAACACAAGACAGGAATGCATAGGAAGTGGAACTGTGTCCTCTGGATTGATTATGCTTCATCAAATACTTTTGGGATGTGTTGGGCTTATTAATGATCTTGTTATGCAATCAGTCTCCTTACAGCAGTGCTCCAAACTCTGGTAGAAAGCCTTCCCTGGACAGTTGCTCCAACAAAAGCTGGATAAACGCTTTTTCACATCCCTGAGTTTTTGGATAAAGCAACGAATGAGCTGATGCCCCAATACTGGCCAATCGAATCCAGCGTTACTTACTGTGCTTCACTTAATGAATAGATCTGAGGTTAACTCAAACAAAGTCAGTGGAATAGATTTTGCAAAGTTCTGTCTGACCTTTCCACCTAAATGTTCTCTCAAGTTTTTTCTTTTTCTGCGTTTCCTTGGCTTCGAGCCTCATCCCGCTGTGGATTTTCCTCCTGCTTTTCTCTGCTGACCGCTATTAACACAGTTGTGAATTCGCCTACTTGCGCCGGTACAAAAGCAATGAAATTGAGAGAGTTTAGAGTTTAATTAGCACTGTATGCTTTGTGCTGAGGAGATAAGTACCACCCACTTCATACCCAACTCCAGCAGCCCAGCGCAGCCAATAGGAGGAGGAGAGGGACACTTAAGAAGAACAGAAGTTTTGTCTTTCTTTCTTCTGCTTTCTTCTTATCCCACTACATCCGCCCAAGGATCCACCTTGTGCTCAGAGCTTCCGGACATATAAGCTTTAAGCTTCACCATAAGCTCTACAAGAAAGCAAGAAAACACTTCAGCACTTCAGTGAGGTTATATTACCTCAGTGAATGAGGCATGATCAACATACCACATATGTTTAATCACAATTACAGATTCCAGCACTAAATAGAACACTATATATGTGTAATATTTACAGGTATTCATATGTAAAATGATCTATTTTCAGTACTTATCTCATTCACTATATAGGTAAAGACAGAAACATGTATGCTGTCATGTATGCTAAGCAATTTTATGCGAATGGGATATGAATACACAAACAAAAAGTCCTCTGTTTTAAAATATACACTGCTCAAAAAAATAAAGGGAACACTCAGCTAACACAATATAACTCCAAGTAAATCAAACGTCTGTGAAATTAAACTGTCCACTTAGGAAGCAACACTGATTGACAATCAATTTCACCTGCTGTTGTGCAAATGGAATAGACAACAGGTGGAAATTATTGGCAATTAGCAAGACACACTCAATAAAGGAGTGGTTCTGCAGGTGGGGACCACAGACCACTTCTCAGAACCTATGCTGTCTGGCTGATGTTTTGGTCAGTTTTGAATGTTGGTGGTGCTTTCACACTCGTGGTAGCATGAGACGGACTCTACAACCCACACAAGTGGCTCAGGTAGTGCAGCTCATCCAGGATGGCACATCAATGCGAGCTGTGGCAAGAAGGTTTGCTGTGTCTGTCAGCGTAGTGTCCAGAGGCTGGAGGCGCTACCAGGAGACAGGCCAGTACACCAGGAGACGTGGAGGAGGCCGTAGGAGGGCAACAACCCAGCAGCAGGACCGCTACCTCCGCCTTTGTGCAAGAAGGAACAGGAGGAGCACTGCCAGAGCCCTGCAAAATGACCTCCAGCAGGCCACAAATGTGCATGTGTCTGCACAAACTGTTAGAAACCGACTCCATGAGGATGGTATGAGGGCCCGACGTCCACAGATGGGGGTTGTGCTCACAGCCCAACACCGTGCAGGACGCTTGGCATTTGCCAGAGAACACCAGGATTGGCAAATTCGCCACTGGCGCCTTGTGCTCTTCACAGATGAAAGCAGGTTCACACTGAGCACATGACAGACGTGACAGAGTCTGGAGACGCCGTGGAGAGCGGTCTGCTGCCTGCAACATCCTTCAGCATGACCGGTTTGGCAGTGGGTCAGTAATGGTGTGGGGTGGCATTTCTTTGGAGGGCCGCACAGCCCTCCATGTGCTCACCAGAGGTAGCCTGACTGCCATTAGGTACCGAGATGAGATCCTCAGACCCCTTGTGAGACCATATGCTGGTGCGGTTGGCCATGGGTTCCTCCTAATGCAGGACAATGCTAGACCTCATGTGGCTGGAGTGTGTCAGCAGTTCCTGCAAGATGAAGGCATTGAAGCTATGGACTGGCCCGCCCGTTCCCCAGACCTGAATCCGATTGAGCACATCTGGGACATCATGTCTCGCTCCATCCACCAACGTCACGTTGCACCACAGACTGTCCAGGAGTTGGCGGATGCTTTAGTCCAGGTCTGGGAGGAGATCCCTCAGGAGACCATCCGCCACCTCATCAGGAGCATGCCCAGGCGTTGTAGGGAGGTCATACAGGCACGTGTAGGCCACACACAATACTGAGCCTCATTTTGACTTGTTTTAAGGACATTACATTAAAGTTGGATCAGCCTGTAGTGTGTTTTTTTCACTTTAATTTTGTGTGTGGCTCCAAATCCAGGCCTCCATTGGTTAATAAATTTGATTTCCATTGATGATTTTTGTGTGATTTTGTTGTCAGCACATTCAACTTTGTACAGAACAAAGTATTCAATGAGAATATTTCATTCATTCAGATCTAGGATGTGTTATTTGAGTGTTCCCTTTATTTTTTTTGAGCAGTGTATTTTGATATATTATCCAACCATAATGGCGAATGGGCTACAACAACAGAAACCAAGAACAGAAAGCTGAGGCTTCACTGTGTGCACAGATACGCTAAGACTGGACAGTTGAAGGCTGGAGAAAAGTAATCTGCTCTGATGTGTATGGGTTATGAAAGAATCCACTAGGAGCTGTGAATCACCAGATACAAATGTTAATTGGGAAAAAGCTGTGGTACAGTAAAACTGGCCAGGTACCAAGTACTAAAAAGGGGTAGGCTTAAGTAAAGTCAAGTAGTATAAGTACCATGTAGTGGAAAAGTGCCATTATTTTCTGTAGTTTGGGACACTGTAAAACTGAAAAAAATGAGGAATCTCAAAATTCAAGGCAACTCTTTTTTTTTTGAGGCGAGTTTTGAGGCGAATTCAAACTTTTTAAGTTTTGAAGAAAACCACTAGAAATCTTTACTTCAGATAATCAATATCTTCAAATATTAAGTGAAAATCATAAAAAAAATCTGTTAATGTTTTTAGTAGTTTATTTGTTGTATTCTAAAGGTGGCAGGTTATAGGTTGTTGTATCTCTGGAAACTAAGAATTTACGACAATTACATATCTGTCTCTTTTTTTTAGTCATTTAAGCTTGAGGTAATGCAAATATGAACAGCGTTTAGTTACAGTCAGCAACACATAACATAACAACTTGCTCTTATAGCCTTCAACACGGTGGCAGTTAACTATTACATTACTCATATGTACTGTACTTCCCAAGAGAAGACAGCCTGTGGAGAACGATTACACCCTAATGGTGAGAGGTGGGAGGCCACACCCAATATGCCAATAGATGTTGCCAGGAGCCAATGAGAAAGGCCAAAGGTTTTCCTCAAAGTGCAACAAACTGTGTGACCAACATCAGGATTAAATTAAAAGTCAAACTGAGCATGTGCAAAGTAGTTGGCTTGGCCTCAACTAGGGTTCAGGTACAATTTGTACATTTTGCCAACACAGATTATCTAGTTAAACCAACTTTGATACGAAACTTAATAAAGTTAGTTGTGGTGTTTAGTTTGCTGTAGTTTCCAGTGCAATTCAATATTTTTGATTCAAATTTTTTGGTTTAACTGATTTAAACATTTTAAGTTTAGTTTAAAGTTTAAGTTTAAATCAATAATTTTCAATACAAAACTGAACTGTAATAATGCCAAAAGCAGAGCATAGTGTTTCCTTACTCTGTTTTTCATAACACTAAAACATACAATGTTTAAAATAGCACAGTTTACCATTAATAGACATTTCGTGCGACGCTGCTCGCGTAAACTGGTGTGAGCGCCCGCCAGCGTCATTGCAGCTTGAATCAGTTTGCCTGTAGAAGGAGAACTTTTCCACTTCCTCCATACTCTGCGCCTGGTATACCACCCATAATGATCTCATCACAAAGCCCCTAACTTACAATTTTGTGACCTTTCTGCTCAGTCATCTGGTCTGACGCCTACTTAACTCTCTTGGATTTCAAGAACTCCATGCAGGAGAATACACTCAGACTCACACTCACTCACACACACATCTATCTATCTGATATTCTGCAGGCTATAGTCTCATTACTCCCAGTGGCAGACCAGCAAGCTGTGCATTAGTCACTGAAGCATAGCGATGCACTGCCCACACACACACACACACACTCTCTTGGATAGCCCACGTGGTAATTACAGACACTGCCTTGGCGTCCAGCCACACACTTATTGCCTGACGGAGGTGAGTTTAGAGTTTATTAACATATGACTGGCTTTGTGTTCGTCTTTGATATTTTTCCTAGTCTTTGCACAGAGCACTGCGTCTGAGTTCAGCAGGGAGAAGACAGAACAGGGCTAAAGCAGTCAGACAGATGACCATTAAATCTATTCTCCTCTTTATGCCACGGATGTTTTATTGGGTTATATTGCAGTTAATGGCCAGAAAGCTATTCTTTATCACTCATTCTCTCTTTTCTTCACCTCACTGCCTTCCTCCATTCACTGTTCACTTATTCGTTGTATTCTAAAGGTAGCAGGTTATAGAGTATTCTCTCTATCTCTCATCATGTCCTCCTGTCCTGTTCTTTCCTCTACATCTACACTTCTTCATACCTGTGATGACTCAGTTCTTTTCTCCAGCGACGTCTCTTTCCTGATGTTACGGGATAAGCCTTCCATCATCAATCACTCTGGCAGCACAAGAACACACACACGTTCACACTTACAGCGCAGTGCAAAAGTTTAAAACACCTGTGGAATGTACAATAACAAACGTGTGTTTGTGTTCATATCTGTGCAGTAAGTGTTTATTAGCTCAGTAAACACTAATATTACAATAAATTCAAATAACTCAACAAAAGTGCTGATTTTACATCTTCAATGCTCTTCTCAGGGGAGTCTAGTATTATTTATAGTTCTTCTCATATCAACACTTGGTTTAATGATGTTTGGTAAGCTCAGGTGAGCTGATGATGGAATTGAACACATCCACTGTGGCACTGGCTGGGGGCATCCAGGAGAAATCTGAAACTAAACTTTGTTCTTCAGGCCAGCTCAATGGATATAAACTACTTAAATTCAAGAACTTCGTGTGACTTTTTACTGTAACTTGATGTTTATTTGCATCTGTTCAAATAATATAAAACTCTTATTTTTGAGATAAATGGTTTTGAGTAAAGTAAACTGCACTTTCAGTGTTGATTTATAGTGTTTGGGTTATAAATGTTAAATTTATGCAGTACTGTGCAAAAAAGCGCCTAAGCAAGTAGCTCCAGAACATTTTATTGACATTCAGTGTGCCCCCAATCTTGTCACGCACTGTATAACATTAGAATATATTCAATAAATATAGTACATTCAGTTCAGAAAAGATGTTGATTTACTTTGGCTAATACAGGGTTTTTTGTTAGACTTGTGGTTGTAGGATTTTCCAATAATATATAAAATAAAATAAGAACGCTCAACTTAATAGTAAAACTATGTAATTAGACATTGTTGTGCACTTAATAAACATAATGTAATCAAATCTAATGATGTAATAACTTGTGTATAAATGCAATAGAGTGTTTGGCTATTAATTAAATACCATTTTACCAATAATGCATTTCCTTATCCTATAACTTTTTTTTAATATTTACTTTTTTCTTTACATTGGTAATTTGTAAAATCTTGTTAAATTATTAGGAATTAGATTGACTTTTCTTAGATTGTCAGGATGATCATTGGTAATATCTTTTTATTTTTATTGAGTTGTATTGCATTTTTTGTTTATAACATTCGAGTTAAATGCTAAGTTTTGTTTAGTTTTTTTTTTTTTTATAACTAACAATAAGTAGTCCTACAGGATTGTTTCCAGATTCTTTGTCTCTGCTCTCAGCCATCACATAGATTTGTTCAAATTCCCCAGCAGCCTTTGATTAAACTTAATAAAGCATTGATTAACCAAACTCGATACTGATTGGAACTTTAAATAGTAATAATAAAATGTTTTTTGAATAAACTTGTAACACAATACTGTATATGATCTTATATGAAGGAATCCATTTAGATTAGTTTTTATTGTAAAACTTCAGAAGCTTTTGGACACTTGCGCAGGTTTTTAATTAATCAAATTTCATGGAATTGTGTATTTTTTATTTAAAAGACTTAAGTTACGAAGTGAATAATGCTGTAAAACTTAACACTAGCCTGTTACATATAAACACGTATATATTTAATATATTAGTGTATCATCACTCTGCTGTTATATATCTTCAGGAAGTGCACTGAGAATTCCTGCTGTGTCTGTGTATGTCTCTTTTACTGGAATTAATTAAATTACATGACAGACACCATATGATTTATTACACTCAAACCCGTCTAATGATAAGAGCGCTGGATTGGAACGCTGTAATTCAGATTAGAAGAAATTAATCTTATCAAACATCAGTTATCTGATTCAAATATTTGTGTAATGATGTCCATATTTAATATATTTGCAGTGTTATTATTTTTTTAATTACAGGTTTGAATGTCTTTATCTGTTAAGTGATGAAGAGAGCAGGGAGTTATCATTAAGCATTTATTCTATCTGTTAAATCTAACAGTTGTTCTTTACATGTCATGATAAATGGACCAATAGAAACGCTCCAAATTTACCTGGAATGATTTTATTGACTAAGGGCATCTCCCTTTCCTGTAGGCTAACAGCTGTATTGTTAGTGATGCTTTTGTGAGACATAAGGAATATATTAGTAAATATTAAATTACATGTTTATCAATATTAACCAGTATAAGTTTTCTATTAAAATAAACCATGGATTAATTCAGTAGACTCACAAAAATAAAGCTAAACTTTATAGATATAAGCTTTTATATACAGATTCTAGTTAGGTATGCTACTCCTGACTAATATTTGACACCTTTAAATTATCATTTTAATGATGACACTTCAGTTGATATAAGCATTATATGATCACAGAATAGTGAATACGTAAGTGTGACTGATAATTACTCCTTTACCTCTTTAGGCTAAATATCTTCTTATACCACACTGCTCACTGCTATTAGAGGGAGAGTAACTCAGTGTGTTAGTATTCTATGTAATAAGTGAATAATATTCTGAGTATATAATCAGTCTGTAACAGGATTATTTATTGATTTAAAATTAAAAATTCTTGCTGGGCTTAAAGTGAAACTTAATGTGAAGCATTGCTCTTCTGCACATGCACATGCATGTAACAGACAATGATTTTCAGAAACGACGTGTTTCAGATAATAAGTGAGGTCACATTAAAAAGATTGTGTGAAGAGCCTAAACTCAGTTTAGGATTTGCTCAGAAAATCTGATTTGGGCCACTTTCACCTGCTGTGAATAGCAGCCTTAAATTGTGTAGCTGTATAAAAATATATTTGTTTGTTACTTTATTGGCTGTAAGAATCAAAGTTAAACAATTATTAAAGGGACTACTATTAATTCATTATACAATGTTCATTACACTAATTAACAACAATAATATATTAAATATGTTATTACATGGTGAGAAACACAGAATGTATTTATCGTTTAGAGGAACAGAGTACATCCTACTCCTCTACAGCGACACCGCCATTGTCTTCCTGCTCTCAGACAACACTGTTCACTAAAACCCAAGCCCTGACCTTCCACCACTGTAATCCAGCTCCACACACACACACACACACACACACAAAACCTGCCAGCATTTTGTCATCCAGAGACCTTGTGGCTCTGTCTGCTCTGTCTAAACCTGTGTGTGTGTTTAATTCTCATTATCTGCTGATTCCCCTGGAAAGTTCTGGGTCACATTCTAAGATCCTCAACAGCATCTTCACCCAAACAGCCTCTGTGTCTTAGCCCCTGCAGCCCCCCGAAGCCCCCTGCAGCCCCCTGTAGCCCCTCATAGCCCTCCGCCTTACTCCAGCTTCGAGAATGAGGGTCAGAGTCAGTGGCTGAGCAGTACAGGAGGCTTTAGCTGCTTCATAGCAGGGATTTTACTAAAGCTTCAAACAGACAGAAGCCCCCCCCCCCCCCTCGACCCCTTCACCATCTATCCATCCATTCATCCATCCATCCATCCATCTATCTATTCATTCATTACCCACCATTATCCCCAGCTCCTCTATCTGTTCCTTTACTCATTTCTCCTGCTGTCTGTCCCTGCTGTAAATAGCTCTTAAATAAAACAAAAGCACAGAGAGAGAGAGAGAGAGAGAGAGAGAGAGAGAGAGAGAGCACAGGAAAATGAGTATAGCAATGATCAGGAGAGAGGGAGGGTGAGAGGGAGAGAGGTAATAGAGAGAGAGAATAATGGTGGAAGACAGAGAGAGAAGGCGATGAGGAAAAAAGAGGGTAGGAAGTTTAAGTGCAAAGAAGAAAGATGGAAAGAAATAGAAAGAGAGGGTGAGAGGATGTAAGAGAGGCAAAAGAGAATGTGTGGGAGAGAGAAAGAGATAGAAGAGTACAGAGGGGGAAAAGAGAGCAGAGAAAGAGAAATAGTGAAGAGGTAGAGAAAGAATAATGAATAAGAAAGGAACTAAAATAAAGGAAAAAATAAACGGATAAGAAAGCGGGGACTAAAATAAGATAATTGACTGTTGAAATTGAAAGATGAGAAAAAGAGGAGAAAATGAGTCAAAATAGAAAAGAGAGAATGTGTGAAAGAGTGAGAAAAATAGAAAAGAAAGTAAAATATATAAAAACAAGGAAGAGAGGAGAAGAAGTGTAAGAGAAAGAGAGGGAAACAAGAGGAGGAGAGAGATGAGAAAAAGAAAAAAGTTAGAAAAGCACAGGAGAGAGATGCTTGCAGAGCTGATGTTGACAATGGCACAGAAGTGTGACCTCTGTCACACACACACACACACACACATACACACACATATACACACACACCATTTCATCATTTTTAAACATTGTGTGTACATGATGGCCACTTGCCCTAAATTGTTTCTGCGATCATCTGTCACTTTTCATTTAACCAGACAGCACAAAACAATGGGCTTATCAGTCTCAACACACACACACACACACACACAAAGTCATTAGTGTGTTCTCAGCCAGTGGCGTCTTCAGTTTATGATGATAAAATTGGTTGTGTGAAGCTGAAAGCAGCAGATGAAGCTGCAGATTTCTTATTTTTATTTCTGATTTCTCTTCTTTGAAAATGTTCTCATATCCGCGAGTCTACCACTTCTCCTCCTTTGCTTTGAAGACTTGATTTAATTGCCTGCTGACACCTCTTCTTAGTGCCGGCTGAGTTTTACTACACACTCATCCTCTGCAGCTCTTGAAGCTCTTCTGTATTTGTGTAGAATCTGCCACTTGTCACTCTTAATGATGGTGCAGTGCTCCTCTACCACTCCTCCATCAATGCTGAAAAACCTGCAGCACTCTGAATAGAAAGTCATAGCAAACACATTGAGCAGAATATATTTATATATATATACATATATATATATATATATGAATATATCTGAATGTGTGGGAGACCCATTATGGTGTGTGTACATGGTTTGTGTGTGTGTTCTCCTTTGCCGATATCAGACACTTCTTCCTTAATAACGTCTGCATATTAGAGTATACTGGGGGGGTTCTGCATTGTGATCTTGCTCCTCTTCGTGCACCAATCACAAGGTGGACTCCAAGATTCAGCCAATTACAGGCCGCCATTCCCTCCACAGTTATTGCAGTCAAAGTGTAAAATCAGATGCTATAGATTCATACTGGAGTACAATTACACACTTATTTTTACAGTTACACTTTCTCAAAGTTCATACTGGATACAACTACCCCATTATTATTTTATTTACCATGTGAAATAATGCATTCTTAGTGGATTGATTCATACTGAATTAAAATTGCTTTACAATTACTGCTTATATACTGTACAAACTGTGCTTATATATAGATTCACACTGGATTTCTTTTTTAATTGTTATATGATATAATATTACATTTAGCATGTAAAACTACATTGATGTTTCATACTGATTATACTTGCACAACATTTATTATTTGCAAGCATGATAAACTAGGCACTCTGAAAATTCATGCTGGATCAAAAGTTCTGAAAGGTAATTACTGTTACTGTTTCATACAAGCCGCAAGATTCATTCTGGATTCCACTTATTTTATGTTTATTATCTTACAGTTATTAATATTACATTGTAAATCTGCACACACTGGAGATTCAGACTGGATTATAGTTATCCTACAGTTATTATAGTTAGCATAATAACCAAACTTCAAATCACATCACACTCTGTTAAACTATACACACTAGAGAATCATGCAGTATTGAAATCACTCTGCAGTTTTTACAGTTACAGTTAGCATGTATCATGAAGAATTATGCTGGATTAAGATCACCCGACAATTATTGCACTCATTGTATAAAACATGGACACACTGTAGATTCATACTGGATTACAAATGCTCCATACAAATTATAACATACATTCTATAAACCTGTAAACTTTATACCTACACTAGATTATATATTTTTTAAAATTATTACAGCCAGAATGTAAAAAAAAACTGTAACTCCTGCAGATTCATACTGGATTATATCCATTAGATAAAAAAATAAAGTTACTATAAATCAGTATTCTTCTCAAAGTTTAATTGGATTTTTTTAGCTACCAAAGCTACCCTATTATATATAGAGATAAACTAATATATATATATATATATATATATATATATTAGTTTATCTTGAGCATTAGTCAACATTAGCTAAAAACTAATAATACAAATTGCTTAATACAAATTGCTTGTATAGTATTATGAAAAAGTGCAGATCATGCTTTTTATTGGTAATTAACTAAACCAGTATCAGAGCTTACAATAACATTATGGCAGTTAAACACGGAGGTCCAGTTTCAGAGGCGGGGATTAAGCCTAGTCATGGCATTGCTTTATTTTCAGTGTAAAGTCTCAATTGAAAATGCTGTGTAATCCAGAACTGAGCTTAATCCCTGTCAGTTAGACGGACTCTACACTGTATATGTTGACTACTGGGCGAACAGTGGAATTGGACTCATTTAAAGCCCACTAATTCAATACATTCTGCCTGGGCTTACAGGTAAAGGCTTAAATTACCCCGCCTCCCTAGGTAAAGCTAATCCAGCTCTAATAGGGCTTTAACTCGGGTTCTTTAGTGTCCTTACGCTGAACTGCCTCCTCCACTGAGGAATTAGCTGATACACACATCCACTTCATAAGTCATGCACACTGCCATCATTACAGCTCCCACTCATCAGCAGTCATCCCGGGTTTCAAACAGATGGTATGATCTATTAATGCTAGTGACGCAAGGTAATGGAGCAGCTCGGCTTATTCTGTCACTCTTACACATACACACACACACACTCACGGGAAGACTGAAATCAATTTAGTATCACACACACATACACACACACACAGAGAAAGACACACACAGACTAAAATCAATGTAGTGTGATACTCATAAACAAGGCCATTAGGTAAATAATAGGCTCGGTCAGCATTAATTGAATCTAAGGACGGACGACTGGTGTGTTTTCCGCTCTTTTCATAGAGCAGAGCTCAGACTGTGGGATCACACTGTGTGCTTTATCCAAGCATGACCCGAGGGGAAGCAGATCAGCACAGAGGACCATTCATATAGGCAGAAAACACACACACACACACACACACACAGATATGAATGGTGGCCTTCCTCTGTTTATAGTTAAAATTCCAAACTCTAGGCTACAGCCAGGTTGGGCTCCATTTCTCAACCGCTACATTCAAAAGTGAAAGAAAAACATTTGTATACATATAGAATTGAATCCAGTGTTTGAAGCAATTTCAAGGACACCACTGATGTATCCTTCCCAGTGCCCAGTTACCCACAGTTCTCTGTGGACATACTCAAACACAAAAAAGTATTGAAATAAATCATGGAATACACATCTTTTCAGAGCAGAGTTTGTTCTAAAACTTATTTTATTGATTAATCACGATTAATTGTGACTAATTGCACTTGTTTTTCCATCCTAAGGTATAATCCTTCCAACATTTAATATTTTGCATATTAAAATGCTAATAGAAGAATGTATGTAAGACAGACAACGTCTTTTTAACTTTACTCTATTATTTAACTGTAGTTTTGATGCTTTAAAACATTTTAGGAATTTTTAATGTGCTGAGAAAAGGTTTAACTGAGAGCTTTACGTGTGGAAACATGCAGAGAGAGAGAAAGAAGATTGAGGGAGAAGTAGTGAGTGTTAGTTATGAGATTTAATCCTTATTTCAGGTTTAATAAAAACGTAAAGATCTATCAACCTTTTGTGTTTGCATTGCTAAATAAAACCATCAGTGTGTCACCAGGTTCTGTAAACTTGGTAAAATGATTACTTTGCTTTTAAATAAATGAATTACTTAAAGTTTCCAGATTTAGAGATTATGTGAAAGAAAGGGAAATTAAGTTTCGAGCCACAGATTCAGTTTCGAGAACAATCCTACCTCAACTCCAGGCTATGCTTTGGAACGCAGGTTAGGTGCCTAGCTCTAGTGTTGTTCCCTCAAAATGTTCTACGTCCACCGTAGTGGTCACATGTTCTCTCTCAGCTACCTCTTAAAAAACTCATTCTCATTGTCTGCTCCCTGCTGTTGTGTCCATCTCTCACACTGCAGGGGGTTTACATTAGTGGGGCAGATGTCATTGCCTCTGTTAGGAGGTCAGTTAGCATGTCAGCTTTAGTGCTCCTCTGAGACCGGCCTGTGTGAAAGAGCGGGAATGAAGCACTGATATCGGCAAAAGAGAAGAAAGAAGGAGGAAGAACAAATCTCCACTTGTCCTGGTAGCACATCAGGGGGATAGTTGCTTAGACACCAACTATTAATATCAGCTGTAAATCATAACACACTATTTATATGTTCCAGTATTTCTATTTGTGGAGACCCCTTATAGTAAAGGACATCCTTTAACAACTAGTTTTCTAACCCATAGCTGACGGCTTGTCTAGTCCCTGTAGAGAATAAATTGTTACCAATAACTTAGAACTCTCTGGAGCAGATCAACATGAGAACCTGTTGGCATTATGCCTATGCCAGGTATGGGCTAAAGAAGTATAAAGCCCCTTAACTGAAATTGAGCATAAACCCTTGATATCAGTAGAAGCAATGGGTGGTCGATTGTCCAAATCACTTTGCCCATATAGTTTAAACACACTTAAAAAGTGTTTCATGCTAAAACATATGCCATTGAATAGTGTAGTATAATAGAGTAGCTTATTAGCTTTAATATGGTGTTCCATTGGAATATTATGCAAATACACCAATTTAAATAGCTTTAATTAGTTACTTTATCATTCCAATGTATTAGTATAAATTGGTCTGACTTTGCATTTTGTATTGTATGTTTCTACGGCATATGATTTTGCAAAGGAGATCAATCATACAACTAAATAGAACACTAGTAAAAAAATTACTATTTCACTTGGTTGAAGTGGAGATATCTCAACAAATCTTCTGTAATCATTAAAATTCTCTACCATAAGCTTGATGATCTTCTATCGTGTTACCAGGACAATTCTGAGAGATTTGGTTCTGCTTTCCTCTTCATCCAGTATGTCCTGACTCATTGTGTGTGTCTTAGAGTATGTGAGTATGATGTTTAGACTACCAAAACTCAGACACTAATGCTTGTGTTTCTCTCCCTCACTCATTTCTCTTTCTTTTACTTTCTCTCTCTCTCTCTCTCTCTCTCTTGCTTTCTTTCAATTTCTCGAATCCCCTTCCCTCTTTCTTTCTTTTCTCCTCTCTCTCTCTTTCTCTCCGCAGGTCGGCAGTTGACGATCTTTAACAGTCAGGCGTTTATAAAGATCGGTGGTGGAGAGAAAGGGAGGAATTTTCAGGGTCAGATTTCGGGTCTGTACTATAACGGGCTGCAGGTGCTGAAGTTGGCGGCCGAGGGCGACCCGAACGTGCAGGTGCAGGGTAACCTGCGGCTAGTGGGGGACGTCCCCTCCGTCCTGACCACAGACACCACCTCCACCACCCCGCTGGCAGACATGTCCACCACCATCATGGAGACCACCACCACCATGGCCACCACCACCACCCGCAAACAGCGCTCACCCACCATGAGAGACAGTGTCACACAGGTGAGAGCAGAACTAGTGGGCAAGAGTGCTTTTTAAATTTACTAGAATGTACATTATATGTCCAAATGCTTTTTTATTTGGCTACTTTTAATAAGTTACACCCATTGCTGACACATACAGCTCTGGAGCTCAGTTTCTAAAACAGTTTCTCTGATTTAGCTGAATCTCTCTCAAATTCCAAATAAAATTGAGAGCATTTATTTGCAGAAAATGAGAAATGACTGAAATGAAAAAGATGCAGAACATTCAGACCTCAAATAATGCAAAGAAAAACAGGTTAATATTCAGAGTTCGGAAATCAGTATTTGGTGGAATAAGCCTGGTTTTTAATCCCAGTTTTCATCCATCTTGACATGTTCTCCTCCACCAGTCTTACACACTGCTTTTAGATAATTTACGCCACTCCTGGTGCAAAAATCCCAGCAGTTCAGCTTGCTTTGATGGCTTGTGTTTATCCATCTTCCTCTTGATTGTATTCCAGAGGTTTTCAGTTTGGTAAAAAGAAAGAGACTCATCATTTAAAAGTGATCTCTTATTTTTGTTTTTTTCCAGAGATGAATGTTTAAATGCACCAACACATCTTGTCTAATAGATGTGTTTGTTTATCTCTGAACTGTCATTCAACAATACCTGATAGAATCACATGAACAAGGCATTTTGCAAACATTACAATACAGAGTTACATTCACAAATCCACAAACTTAAGAATTTACCGTGCAAAGCGGAAACCTTACGTTAACCATATCCACTAGCGACATTGACATCTCTTGGTTTATAAGCATCACAGACAAAGACAAAAAGCACCATCCAGACTGTTATCAGCCAGATGTCTGGGTATGGTACTGTCATGGTATGGGATTATGTAAGTACTGTAAACTTCTGTGGTGCAGTTTTAATGCGAAAATTACATTGAGATCTTACAGCAGGATATGCTGCCATCAAGAAGACATATTTTTCAGGGACATATATCCATATTTTAACAAGACAATGACACAAAGGTATAAAGTGCATTAAACAGTTGGATATAATTAAATCCAATGCAATTTCATTCTTTGTTTATTTTGTCCCTTAAACACCATTGGAACCGATGTCACACAGTTGAAGTACGTATGTGTGTGAGTGAGAGAAAAAGATAGAGCAAGAGAAAGATTGCAAGTGTCAATGCTACATGCCAAGCAATAAGGTACAATTTTCCCCTCTCTGGTTGTGAATTATCATTATTATAGCTGGAGAACAAGACTGGATTGCTGGCAGTAAGTACATGGGTGTCACCCTTAGAAGGTAGATGGCAGAAAAGGGGGAGAGGGAGAGAGAGAGCGAGAGTAGAAAAAGAGAGAGGGTTAGAGAGACAAAGTGAATGTGTGCGGAAAAAGAAAGAGCAAGAGAAAGAAGTGCTCCCGGCTGAAACCGGGAGTTCAAACCTACACCGGCTGTAAACACCCATCAAGCCCTGGCTAATTGAATGTTAGCTCTTCGTCGGTAGTTGTTTGTTCTCTTTTTAGGCTTTCTTTTTCACCCCTTCTTCATCCTCTCTCTCTATTCTCTGCCGTTTGCTCACGGCGCAGCCAGAGCAAAGCACTTTGAGTTTAGTTTAATGCCTCTGAATTGAATAAAGTCACGAAGAACACTTAATTATCCCAACACAGCATTAGCAGAGCGGCCCAAGCATGGAGACGCCATTAGCCTTTGCCTCAAAAGCGAATGGTAAATAAGACATACTGTACCTACCTGTACCTACCTCTTTAAACTCATCCATAACATTAAAACCACCTCCCTATGTTTTTTTGTGGGTCCCATAATGTGATTTAATCAAGCTATAGACTCTACAAGACCCGAGGTATCTGGACACCTTCAGACGTTATCAATAAATTATTAAAGTCTTGTAAGTTGTGAGATGGATCTTTATAAGCCTTCATGAGTCTTAAGTATCCATGACCCTGTCACTGGTTTACCAGTTATCCTTCTTTGAAGCACTTTGGGCACATTCACTGCATACCAGAAACATAGCAAAATCATGGGATGCAGTACTGTGATCACAAGCCTGTGCCCTACTTGGCTGCTAACCTGGCTGCTGCTTGGCTTCTAATATTCAATACCAAAGCATCCCTCATTTCTAATTCATGACTAATAAAACTTAAATCATGTTGTCTAATGCTGTGCGTTCACAGTCAACAAACAACATCAATAAACAACCAATACACGAATGCTAAATGAGAAATCCGAAGGTAGCAAATTCAAAAAGATTCGGGTAACTGCAGGCAACCTTTTTAAAGCACTTCCCTCTTGGCTTTTTAAAAAGATGTGGTGCCGTGAAGAAGTGGTGGTTTTCTAAAATCCACATTAGATTAAATTTGCTGTTGGAATACTGGTTTTATGCATAAATTCTTTACCTCAAAAGACTTGCAAAAATCTAATTCAGTATGCTTTTGCATCTTTATACACTTGCAAAAAGGGAATGTTAGATATGCTATTTTAAAGCACTTTACTTAACACTAGCCTGACAGAAATGTTGGGATCTTTGCGACCTCACCCCTCCTTGCCAACCATTAGAGAGCTCTCAGACCAACTCTTCATATGTAAATGCATGCCTTTTTCTGTGTTATATATATATATATATATATATATATATATATATATATATATATATATATATATATTCTCTATCTTTCTCCCTGTCTCTCTGAGCTTGAATATATTGAACATTTGTAGATATATACAGAAGAATTTTGTATCTCTCAGCATCAAATAAAAAACTTTGTTTTTTTTACTTTATTAGCATAACAATGGGCATTGACAGCAGGCGAGCAGGGGAGACGGGCATGGGTGAGTTGTCTTACAGAAAAAAAAATTGTAGGTTTAGTCATTAGTCAATTTAGTCAATAGTGTTAATCAGTGTAGTGCATTAAACGCAGTTTGGCTGAGTGGGGGAATTCTGTACAGCAGCAGCAGCCGGCTATGCGATTCCACTATAAATACATCAGGGAAACTCATGCTCCACCTGTTCCTACAAGTCGACAGTAACCAGCATCAAAATGGGACAAGTAGCGAGACTGAGCGAGTGCAAGCGAGAGTGAGAGAGCGCGAGTGAAAACGACTTCAGTCATACCTGTCTTTACGGCAGCGTGAGAGAGCGGAGATTGAGAGAGAGTGGAGATTGAGAGGCCTCATGTCGCTTTGATCTAGCTGCGTAACACTTTGATGGTTAAATAAAGCTTTCATTGTACCTTTTGATGTATTCTCTCACTCTCTCTCTCTCTCTCTCTCTTTCTATCTATCATACACTCTCTCCCTCTGCTTTATGAGCAAAGCGTCCCTGTTCCTGCAGAAAAAAAAACAGAGTAGTGTTTTCCTGTCTGAAGAACTGATGCAAGGCCTGAGGAGGAGCTGAAATGAGGAAATGGGGGAGGTTTACTTCATTTACTTCGCTGTTTAAAACCGTAATTGTAGCTGAACCTTTTTTTTTCACACCATAACCTTACCACTAACAATTACTGTACTAAAGTATTGTAGTGTATACAGCTGATTATTATATGTTTTCTCTAAAAATCAGAGTTATAGGGTGCTTTAACTGGTCTACGAGAATGATCACCCTCAGCAAGATCGACAACTATTCAACTAAAAACCAAAGCAAAATCAACTGCTATATCTAGAACTGGTTAACCAGTTTACAGCTCTGGATAAATAAGAGACCACTTCAGTTCAGAAATCAATATTTGGTGGAATAATCCTGGTTTTTAATCACAATTTTCACTTATCTTGGCATGTTCTCCTCCACCAGTCATACACACTGCTTTTGGATAACTTTATGCCTTTACTCCTGGTGCAAAAATTCAAGCAGTTCAGCTTGGTTTGATGGATTGGTATCATTCATCTTCCTTTTGATCATATTCCAGAGGTTTTCAATTTGGTAAAATCAAAGAAACCAAACATTTTTAAGTGGTCTCTTTTTTCTCAGAGCTGTAGTATATGTTACCTGGAGGAGCAGTTTGACTTTAATGCCAAATTATGCCTGTTCATTAACACAATTAACACAAAGCCTAGGCTGTAGGATTGATTGCCCAAGTGTCCTACACACTTAGGAGCATTTGATACTAGTTCGGTGTGCATTTTACCAGTTGCCAAAACACGTGTTCACAAACAGTGACAGCTAAAACAGAGGTGAACAGTTTGAGTTGAGTTGGAGATATTGACATTTTTTGATGAAATTGCAAAGAAAGAGAAAGATGATGTAAGAAGAGATGGTTGAATCGATTGAATCAGTTTAGTTAATCCGAGTGATTTTAAAACCGATGCTGCCAATTAGACCAATCACAGTTCCTGCACTCTGTGTTGCTGCCACACATAGGCTACAGCATAGGGTGTGGTGTACAGTATGGGGCTATGTGTAAGCTATGGCATAGACTGGCATTTATGCTCAAGGGACTGCTTTTTCTATGGATTACATGATTTTCTGATTCTTCTATGGCAATTGTTTCCAAACCTGGTCCTGGAGGACCCCTCTGTCCTACCACCTTTAACTTTAGAAAAGGCTTGGTAATGAACTGGATCAGTGGTTTTATTGGCAGCAAAGCAAACACCAAAAAAACATGTGACTGAAGGTGATTCTTCAGGACCAGGGTTGGGAACCACTGCCTAAGAAGAAGCCATTCTCAGTGGAAGAGCACTGCCTATAGAATTAGATTTTCTGGAGCAGCCATATTTGAGTCTAAGGTCACCATATCCAGAGCTCATTGTGACTGGTAATTGGTGTTTGCTATAAAAACAGCACTCAGAGAGGATCCTTTCTACTATTTTAATTCCAGCCCAATGATCAACATTACAATTCAGCTGCGAGCTTCAATTAAAAGCAATTAAGGAACCCGAGAACATCGGAATGCCCATCAGCTATCATGCTTTTAACCCAGATGAGCAGAAATTTCACACAGTCAATGAAATATCTCGGGTTGTCAAATTGTACACGATTCTGCCTGCAGTTAATTAGAAAATTAGCTCAGGGTCTTAACACTGTAGTTAAGAGAAGCTTTTTTCCAAAATAATATCTAATGTGTACAAATTAACTCCTTATGTCAGTGGTACTGAGTTAATGCTTCAGATTAATCTACATCATGACAAAAATGTGGATCTCTACAGGGAAGAATTAAAAAGGCCTTTCCCTACAGGTAATGCTGAAAAGATTAAAATTACTGTGCTTTTGCTCACATTTTCATTTATTATCAGCAGATATTTTCAGCAGATTTTTTTTTTGCTGCCACCCCTTGAGGAGTGTTTTTACACCACTGCTGTAAATGCCAATCATGCTTTGATCGCCCCCTTATGGACAGCTTTACACGTATGTGCTTCTGTTGACAAGTGAATGAGTTAAAAGCCTGTAGATTGAAATGGTAGCAAATTATTTGAGTGTTTTACACAAATGTTTTTTTTCTGCACATATAATTATCACTAAAGTTGCTTTAATATCTATTTGTTTTCTCTAATAATAGCATGATAGCTCACAGGTATTGTTGCATTAACTTGAAATGCAATTAAAATTATTTTTTTGTCAGAAAATTATACTTAGATATTTTGAACATAAAAACTAAAAGAAATATATATATATGCAAATTAATAGCAATATGATTCACAAATATTATTTTTGATGAATTAAAAAAAGCATAAATAATTTTCTCTCTAATTTCATAAAAATTCAGAAACTTGATAATGTAAAATTGTGGTAAATCTGTTAGATTTGCATTGATTTCTGTTAATTTCCATTGCCCCGCATGCAGTTCTCTAGCTATAATAAGTTTATTAAATTACATTTTTATCAGACCGTGTATTAAAAAACAATTTAATTACTTTCTGTGGTGCAGCATTTAGCAGACTTTAGTAAATTCAGTGTTTAATCCCCAAAAAATATTATTGAATATATTGTTTCCTCTACAAAAGAATACGTTTTGCAACATGTACTTCACATTTTCATTTATTTATTTAAAATAGACTTGAATCCAGTTTTAATACCAGGAGTCCACGATGCGCCTCATGCTCATGAACCTATTGCCGCCATAGTCCCTGAAGCTCCTGTACTCTCCGGGCCTGAAGTACCACATCTTGCCTCTGTAGTGGGGCTGCTCGTACATGAGCCAGTGGCCGTCCATCACGTTGCAGGACATGCAGCCGTTGGACCACTGATAGCGCTCCATGAAGGAATCACAGTCATCGGTCATCTCCTCCATCTGACCCATGAAGTTCTCCCTCTCATAGACCCTCATTCTGTAGGATCCTCTGTGCTGTTTGGGGGAGAACAAGCTGAGAGTTACTTTTGGGAGGAACACTAAAAGTGATCACACATAATAACAAATAGCTAATTCTGATTACGTACCATGGGGATCATGCGGCAGGACCTGATGCAGTTGTTAAATCCCCACTGGCTCATGTAGTCAGGGTACTCGCCCCTCCTCATGAAGTACTGGTTTCCCATGTAGTTGGGGCGGTCGTAGACCATCCAGCAGCCGCTCTCAACCCTGCAGGAGTGGCAGCGGCTCAGGTAGGAGGACATGTCGGAACAGTCGCCGGTGCACTCCCATGAGCGACCCCCGAAGTTCCTGTCCTCGTAGAAGATAACCTGTTGGATAATCATGATGCATTATTATTATTTGCATCATTATTTTATTGAATTATTTTTTAGATTTATTTATGTTTCATATCTGCTGCTTACCTTGCCCCTGTTCATGGTTGCTGGTTCAGATTGGCTGGTTCAGAGCTGAATCCAATTGATGAACTGACATCCAGCCTTGTTTAATCCTTGCATTTATATCTGGACCAGGACCAAAGAACATGTGCCTCCTATTGTAAAAAATCTCCTGACAAAGCAACATAGCACAGAGGCCCATAGAGGGCTGCAGGGCTTTCATTACATTTCCATGTGACGTAGTCTCCAGAAGACTTTAGAATTGGTACCATTGGCAAGATAATACATTGGTGCCCCTTTCTAATAAGGTATTCTTTTACTCTTTATATCCCACAGACAGCCCGTACAGTAGATGCATTACTGTGCTTTTGTTAGTGCTGCTGCTGGTGAATGGACAGCATCGATGTACAGAATCCCTTCCTTTATTTCTTCCTTTTATCTACTCTATTATTTGTACGCTGACAGAATGGGAGGTTTAGTTATAGTAGTATGGTATTATGTTTTGCTTCGACTACAAAATCCACCAAATACCCAACATACATACACTTTACACTTTATTTTACCACCCCAAATCAGCAGACAGTATGAACCCAAGATGTTTAATGTTTATTTGCTAAACTTCATTTTATTTTTCTGGTAATAATACATTAATTCATGCTTTAAAACTTTCTAAAAAGGTTAGATTTGATTTTTTAGAGCTAGTAATGATAAGAAAACCATAAATAATGACGTGATTTCAAACAGATGATGTCAACAGGTGATATTAACAGTGTACTCATGTGTTTCTATCAGCCCAAAAGGGATTACTTTGGTAAGACTTTGGCAAGCTCTACAGTACAGATTTACAATCACAAGTGTCTTTTAAAACTTTACTCTGCAAAACAGAATCCCTATGTTAACCATGTATGTTCAGAAGTGGCATCGACTTCTGCAGGTTCAGAGGGATTCAGAAGGAATCATTACACAGGGGCATGTGTATTGTGGTCAGACAAATCAATATCTTAGATGATTATAATAGACTATGGAATGATCAAAGACACTTATCAGTAACAAGTCCAGAAGTCAGCGTTTGTCATGCAGCAATAATGCAGAAATGTATAAGATCTCAGAGCAGTATGTGCTACCTGCAAGTCGATATTTTCAGTGGTCCATGTATTTTTCAGTAATATAATGCAAATCTACATGCTGTACATATTACATAGGCATGGTTGCTGAAGAAGGTATAGGTGCTGGGACTGGCATACCTGCCTGCAGTTCTGATCTGTCTCCAAAAGAGAACATGAAATATCTTGGGTTCATACTCTCTGCAAAGAAATAAAAATCTAAAGAAGATGTAAAAAGCAATGCATTTTTATTGCATTTTCCATACTGTCCCAAATTTGATTAGGGGTTGTACTTGAAAAAGACAAGTACAGACTTGCATGTGTATGATTTGATTATTACGAGCAGAATTTAGAACAACCTTCTAGAAAACATTTATAATTCATTTGTTTTCATTTATTATTTATACAGCGTAAATTTAAAGTTGATAAAAGCCAATATTATGTTCGAATTCCAGTGATTAATTTAGGTGGGTTTATTTAGGCTGATTGTGTGAATGCATTGGTGTACTGGCATGTCATTTCACACTCTCACACCCTGAAATATCAGCTGTAATTTCCTAGTTCCACAATTCTGAGCACATTAATGGAAGAGAATCAAAATTGACAGGCAATCACCTGGATGGAAGCAGCTTGTAACCTTTCTTTTTGTTTCAGTTTGTTGGACCCAGTCTGAAGATTCTGCTTTTGTGCTTTATTTAGTTATTTGTGATAATGCGGATTAGATTTTGTTAAAAACTCATTACACAAGCTTTTACACTGAGCTGTTCTACTGAAATATTAATGAACAGATGCCACATACTGTGCAAACATCCCTTTTTTATGAAATATAAAATATATTTAAAATATATTTTTTAATAATTTTATGACTGTATGTGGTGGGGGTTCTGTCAATGGTTCTTTATTGTTTAACAATTATGAGCCATGCTGTTATTTGCTGTTGAGGAAATTCAGTGGTATTGTATTAGCAATACGTCTCTACAGGGACTGGACGAGCTGTGTGTGTGTGTGTGTATGAGTAAGTGTGTGCATTTTCACTTCTGTGTCAGCAATGCGTGCAACCTAAAGTTTCTAAATGCGTTTATTAGAAGAGCTCTCCACAAACATTTGGACATATAAGTGTATGTTATTGCAATACATGTGAATTAATTTTGAACCACTGTGATGTCATGCTGTAAACTGTCTAATTAGAGCACAGCCACTCTAACAGGGTGGTAACAGGGTTGTTAAAATGCATGCAGTTTCTGTGAAACCTTCTAAAAGGTTGAGTAACTAATTATCTCTCTCTCTCTCTTTCTATCTTTCTCAGAACACGGATGATCTGTTAGTAGCATCAGCAGAATGTCCTAGTGATGATGAGGATCTAGAAGAGTGCGAGCCTGGTGGTGAGTTTTTCTTATTGAGTCAATGTGTATTAATGAACACACACACACACACACACACAAATCTGGAATGTGCTAAATACAGCTGTGCTTGGTCAGTATTGTCCCCTTTACCTCATTCCCCTTTACTGTAATTCTCTATTCCTCCCTAGGCAGATAGCACTCTATACGCTTTCACCAATTTTCACCAATTGTCTTTGTCCATCCAGTAGCACAGGCCACACCCCTGGCCTTTCTGTGACCTCAGGCTAGCAGGCAGACTAGAATAGCTTATATAAAGGAAGGTGTGGTCTTTTTGGAAAACAAAATGAACTCGCACTCGATCTACAGCTCAGACATTTAAAGCTTTAATCAACATTAAACTGAGTAGATAAAGCTTATCACCTAAACTCAGAGCTTACCCGAGTACACACATCTATTATACTCACTGTCTGCGGCTAGACAGCTGATAGCAGAGTTATCTGACAGAATGGCCGGCCAGCGTTGGAGAAAACCTTATTAAAACAACAGTGGGAAGTCCAACAACTAAATAAAGGGTGATGATTTTTTTATCTAGCCATTTCCTAGATAAACATTATCTAACAGTGCCCGCTTGATTATATTTGCCACCTATTTGATTACTTGCCACAAGTGAGTCAGGATTGTTTATTGTTCTGTTAAAATTACCCATGAGCCCAGTATGAGCGAAGTAGTGAATTACGTAGTGATAAATGGTATCTAACTCAGTGGGAATACAGAGCAGCTGAGAAACTCGTCCTTTCTCTCTCACCATGTCTAACTGCTGGATTTGTGTGTCTCTTATCATCTGCCTCTCATCTGTAATTGGTGGATTTGTGCATCCATCAATGTTTTGTTAGAAACCAGAGACCAGTGGACCATCTGGAAATCACTAAGGATGTACTCACTAAAAGATTGTCCAGAATGTTATTAAAATGTAACATTGACTTTTTTCTACATTTTTCTTCCAATATAAATACAGGAAATAAAATCAAAGTATTTTTACTACCTTTTTAATGAACATGATACGATTTTTTTGATTTTCTCATTCCAATGATGTCTTCCCTCCCTGCGAAAATCTGTCAAATTTGCAAGGTGTCTTTAAGTGCACTGTGGTGGCACGTCTTGCAGTCCGTGATCTCTCACCAAGAGGTACACTATCCAAAAGTATTTTTTTTATTGGGCAGCAGGAGAAGAAATGTTATGCCCTTTTGTGGCAAGACCCAGCATTTAATCAGACCTGACCTGTAATAATTTAGTCACATATTGTTCTAGGACATAACTGCATGCTAAGTTTTGCAGGAAACTGGAGTATGTTATTTGTTTGGCATTGATAGTAACATTTGCTAACTACGGAATCTACAATCAACCATGAGTCCTGAGCTACAGTGTTAAACATGCACGACAGTCTGTATTGTAGCATTTGAGCCCCATCTTAAATATGACATGACTCCTCTATATTATTATTAAATATGCCACCAATTAAAATTGAAATACAGCAAAAAATAATAATAATACTAACTTGACGTCTAGGGGTTAACTGCTGACAACATAGTAAATAAACCAAAGCAGAAGGTTTGCTTCCTATTCAGAGAAGTACACACTCAGCACACACACACACACACACACACACCACACACCAACAGACAGCAGAGGACAGCAACGGTTCAGGTTGAGTGATTTTCCTTATCTCTGCATTTATTTGTTTAATTTCCTTTTTACACACTCTTGACTGCAGAGAAACGCTCCTGATGTGTGTGACACAGACAGTGTATTGTGTTTCTGTCGAAGAGGAGATCCAAGGGCACGGTCACACACACACACACACACACACACACACACAGATGCAGGACCTTAGAAAGCTAAACATATTCAAACAACTCTGAGTCACACACCCAGGCAGTGAACCACAGAAAGAGAGCGGAAGAGAGAGGGAGGGAGGGAGGGAGGGAGGGGGCGAGAGACACCAGCTTTCAGCAGTGCCGATCGTTGGCATGTGTGTCACGTTTCGTTGCGCCTGGGGAAAGAGGGATGGGATGAAAACAGTGAAGAGAGAGGGATGAGGAGAGAAAAAAAGTTTGCATTGTGTCGTTCGTCCGGGTCCCACTGAAGCGTCTCATGAATTTCCACTCCTCCCAGCCCGGCCCACCGGGCTAATTAATCTCTGCCCTCGTTAGACGCCCCTAATTACATAATCTAACCAAGCCTGGCTGAGGGTTCTCTTCTTTCAGATGAGCTGACACCTCTATAAAAGGAAACACACACACACACATATAAAGCCACATATACTATATCCCACACACTCATACAAACACATACACCAAAAAAACATTTCACACACAAACGACTTGTTTCGTACGCACCCAAGAACCCAGAACGTACTAAGTAATGCTGATTTCCGTTGCTGGCGGGCTCAGAAGCAGCATGAATATTGCGCTGCCATTTCAGCTTCTGACTGCACTGTTACTAACACGGATACAGTATGTGGACAAAAGTATTGCGACACTCCTCTTAATCAATGAATTCAGGCGTTTTATTCAGTCCCACTGCCACAGAGGAAGCACCTAACCGTGCAGTCTGACAAACTCTGTACAAACACAAGTAAAATCATTTCAGGATTTGTTTTAAAGAGATGAAATTCCACCATCAGCCTGCAAATGGTATTAAAAAGTATTATTAAATAATGAAAGCATTTAGAATCCACAGGAACAATCGGAACACAAAATTACAGAGGCAAGTCCAGGTCTGAGTGCTGAGGATCAGAGCATAGTGCAGAAAAGTGTTCACAACTCCACCCCTGATGTTAGACCTACCACACTAATGCCTATGGATTTAGAATAGGATGTCAATAAAAACTCCTGTAGCTATAATTCTATAAGCTATAAGCAAAATGTATAGGTAATAACTTAACCTAATACGTTTGTCCCTATAGTATATCTGCATGGTTAATCAGATCCTTCTTCAACTTGAACATGTGTTGCTAAATAATTAGTGATTTGATTAGTTTGCTTGATGGTGTGATGCATATCCTGTTAACATTAGTACATCCATAAATGAAAAGAGAACATGGAAAAGAACCAATCTCTTAAAAATGCTTCACTAAAAACATTACCTTACAGCTACCTTTTTACCTTTAAATTTTTTTAAATAAATTTCTAGACAGTGAATGCTTTTTACAACACTCCAGCAAAGTAAAGCTTAAGGTTTTCCCACCGAGGAAGCTGTTACATTCCTTTAGCTCTTAGTGTGAGTCATTAAAATGAGAGAAATACCATGATGAACATCAGCAATGACAACGTTTCACAAACACACACCTATGCACTCAGTTAGAAACAGACATGGTCAAAGTAGTGATCCTGTTTAGACTGTTTTCTTATGTAGTTTGGGGTTAAGAAGTTAGTTTTCTGTTACCAGCTGTTTCTTCAGATATTATTCAGATTTCTTCTCATTTTTCCAGCAGCAGCACATACCTCTCCTATGCTGTGGAGAAATTGGCAGAACAACAAGCAGAAGTACATCATTAGTCTGAGGGAATGAATGACACTCTAATTTCACCCTGCTATAATTCCTAAAACAGTATGTTTACAGTTCTGAAAATAAGGGTTGGATGGTTATTTTTGCTCAGTGTTTCTCAGCAGAGAGAAAGTTCCACATCAAGTCGAGAGTTATAATTGCTAATTGAAGCGCTTGGCTGTTCTTGCTTGACATTGACGTTCAAGAGTTTAAAATTATAAATTAGAATTGGCTGGTCTGGGTTTGACAGAGCTGAACGAAAGTAAGGAACTTTATTGTTCTGCTCTGAAATCTTAAACAAAGCAGCCTGAAGTGCTTTAAGAAAGGCTTTAAGAAAGGCATGTAGTTTGGAGTATGGGACACAGCATGCAGTAGATGTCGGTTTGAGGGCTGGATGTTATAACAGTCGTTGCTTTCTCACGTTACAGGATTAGTCTTTTATTATTTAATATTACTGAAGTGGTCGTTGTATTACTTTGAGAACATTAGTCATTAAAATAGGTTAAGATAATGATGAAACTATAATTTTGATATGGATGCAGCTATATATCATTTCAGTCATTACATCAGTTTTGGAGATAGCAACCCTACATTGTTTAGTCTCATTGTACAACTTTTGGATACATGCATTTAAACCCACTATACACTTGTTTTCATCCATTCATGTCCACCCATAGAATTCCATTCATTTTTCTTCACATCCTTAGCCATTTGTTTTGCTTCACATATGCTGCAGCCAGCAGAGGAACAATCTAGATTTTAAACAGTTAACAGAGCTTTATTAATTAGACTCCCTAGCTAAGGAGCATACATAATGATTGTAACTATCCTAATCAATGGACTAATATAATGATTTGGAATTCTGTTGAAAGTTAATCACTTTTATATTTTTTTATTAATCATAATATAGAAACTATTCAGCATTATTTGGCAAGGGCTGAGTTACTGGTTTAGCATATAATTAGGGGGTTCCACAGGGTTCTATCTTGTGACCTATCTAACTCCTGTTAAGTCTAACAGTTATTGTACAGTTATGTTACAAGAGTGAAGAAGTATACGCATACATGCAGAGTCTACAGGGTTAAAGACCTTTACAATTTGAGATTTTCCTCCTTCTCCTGTAAGGCTGCCATTTTTGAGATATGAGGAACACTGCTGAGCACCATGCTCCTAATGCACTGACCTCAGATCTCATCAAGAAAATGATCAGTCCTTGTTAGAGACCTGAGTTAGCTGTTTAATCATACGTGAAAGGAAACAATGGCCTCTTTTCCACTGCAGGGCACAACAGTTCTGAGTATGTAGGGAAATAATTCCTGTGGCTTTTCCACATGGACACAGATTGCCACAAAATTCTGAGCTGAGCCTGGTTTTCTCAGCATGGTTATTTAACCACTCGATACACAGCAAATTCTGTTTTTTTAGAATAAACTCCCTGAGAGTTTACCATAAACCTCTTCACAGTGTTAACAATTAATGCAAAAATTTGTCTTATTAAACTAATATAATTAAACCCTGGAACATTTAGGAGTAAAAATGACAACAAAAAGCATCATTACTGATTACAATAACAATTTCATAATCAACAAGTGTATGCCAGTGTATTTTTTCATTGCATGGCAACTTTAATTCTGCATTGCAGTTCTCAGGGCATTGCCAGCACTTTGTCACACTTAACAGTGTAGAAGATGTAACTTGCTCTTATAGCCAACAACAAGTCGGCTAGGCAAACAACCACTATATAAAAAATGATGAAACACCTCATGGAAGGTGGTAAACTAGGATTGGGGGACACACCCATTATACTAATGATGCTAAATGATGCTCAATCATGCTCCTCAACACCTTGGAATCAATTCAGAAATACTACGCCACCAAAGAGTCCCCCTCAACTCAACTTGTAGTCTAAGTTGGAGGATAAAGTCAATAAACACAATTTAACTCTTTAACTCTTTTACACAACTCCAGATTTTCGAACTACAGAAATTTGCTGTTTAGGAGGGCTACGATGATTGGCTTCATATTTCCATCACTTTTGTACCAGAGTATTCATGTTTTCAGTGCAGAAAATAGTGAAGACTCTATCTTGGTATGCAGAGAATTTACTCTTTTTGTCAACTTTGTTTGGCATTTGTGAAAATAACAATTCAAATGAATCCCAAAATTTTACTATTGTATTTACTTACCATGCTCCATTTCACAAAGCAAGCAGGTATGAGACATTGTGATTTAGCAACAAAACAAATAGAAAAAGAAGACATAACTGATCTGATGAGTCCAACCCAGTGCCTAGAAAATAAGTCGATGAGTCCTTTTTAGGGTAAGAAACATTAAGATTGCTTTTAATTGCTTGCGCAAATGTTTGTTGTTGTTTCTAATCATATTAAATATTTATACAAACTCTACAGATTCTACCACAGGCCTTGTTAAAGCATCCAGCACTCAGATCCTATAAAATAAACAAACACTACAGATGATCTGTTTAATAATGTATCATCCAGACTGCAATTATTCAGAAATAAAAATAAGATGGTTTTAACTAGGGGGTTCTGAGTGGCTCAGCAGACCAATCGCAGGTTTAAATCCCTGATCAAGCTGCTTAGCCGTCAGCAGCTGAAGTCAGAAAGAGCACAATTGGCCATGCTCTCTCTGGGCTCTCTCTGGGCTCTCATTTTATTGTAATGCTAGCCAGTACAGGTATCTGTTGACCCATTTATATGAGCTGAGGATCTGGCAATTTCCTTCAAGTGCATTGGCTAATACCTAATGAATCTGCAATGGTGACAGTCTGAAAAGAGGTGGTGGCTAACATCACATGTCTCACGTGATGGGGGAGTCTTAGCGATTGGGTGGGTTATTTGGCTAGGCTAAATTAGAGAGAAAATTAGCCGAAAAAGATAAACTGACCACATCCTGGCTTCTGACTGCAGTGAATTACCACTGCCTATAAAAAATCAAACAGAAACAGCAGCAGCATGCTCTCAGCGTGCTGCAGCTGTGGTAACGGTGTTTGATATGTGATTGTGCAGATATTGAACATGCAGCCGTGCACAGCACTATGGAATAGAGTGTATACTATGAGCAGATGTTGAGGTAAGGCATGAAATAAACATATGAATTGACAGATGAAAGGCTGAAAGGATGGCTGATTCCTGAAAGAAAGCAAAGTAAATAATGAAAGTAGAAAGAAGCAGAAACGGAAGAAAACAACATGATACCAGGACTGCAGCAGGGCATGGACTGAGGGCCGGATGCTGGTGTGTGGGGAGTGCAGGGCGGTAGCTTAAGGCCAAAGTGAGAGCACTAAAAGACTACTATCAGTCAAAATAGAGAAAATCACAGAGTACGCCTGTCCACTTTGGATTTAATTTATTTTTTAACAAAAAGGTTTTGCCAGAGTATTGGTTTCTGATGCTGTTTTTAAATAAATAAATAAATAAATAAATAAATATTACAATTTTATAGGAGAAGGTGGTCTCTCCTGGGGGTTCCAGATCACTGAGAAAACAGAGTGAAAGGAGAATCATAAAGTATGCAGAGAAACAGATACAGTACTACAGCCTGTAATTATAGATACTACAAAGTGTTCCTCTATGCTTAGTGCAGCTAATAAGACAGATAATGGGTGCAGAAACAAGGAGGGGGTCATAGTGTTACACTTGATTGGTGTATATGGTGGCAAAATATGAGGAGAAAATAGTGTTTGGTCAATATATTTTAAATTTTGGTCTTTAAAGAGGTAAATTCACTTTATATTTTTAATCATATATAATATAATGGTAGCTCTAATATAACATACCAATTTTCAGCACATTATGTTTATTACTCACATAGTGAAACTATACCAAAGTACAGTGAGGAGGTTACTGTAACAGTGGTTAGTGTGTGGCTGTTTAAGGCTAATGTGTTCATTATGCATGCCAGAAGGATTATGTGGTTATATGATCCCTACATTATTTTATATTAAGTTTTTCCCCATATGTTCACATCATCTGACATACTGTATGTGCCTATTCCGTTCCATTCGTGTGTTCCTTGTCAGACTAAAGCCTTATATGTCTTAAGTGGTTCAGCTAAGATGAAGCCAGAGGAAACTAATCCCTCCTGCCTCAGCTCACCAGTGAAGCTGTGAGAGCAGAGGTGGAGCTGCTGCACCACTTTGACTTGACAGAGTTATTATTAAAGGATTTTTTATACTTCTCTGAGTCTAACCTTAGACCCACTTCAGTCTGCTACTTTACCTGCTGTCAGAGTAGTAACACACACTGTACCAGGCTCAAGTCTGGATGTAAAACTGGAGATTTATAGAATATTTAGTGCCTATATTCCTATTGAGTCCCAATGAGCAAGGGTGGATAGAAGCTGAAAGTATGACTTAGCTTGACCCGACATCCTTCAATATGCATGGAAGACAAGTTACTTAACTCTTCTCTGTCTTGGTTTTTAAGGTAGTGGAACTATCTTTCCATGGTGTCTGAATGGCATCTGTAACAGTCACTGTTTATCTTTAAACAGATGAAGACCATCTCTTTCAAGAGCAGTTAATCTTTTAAAATCTATGGTTCATAGCTATTTTCACCATGTTATATCTAACCAACAACTCAGACAGTTTGCATTGTTGTGCACATAGTTAACAAATTGCAGTCCTCAGGGTGTAAAAAAGGTCACAAAGCATAAAATCTTGTTTCTAGTTAGCCATACTGACTTTTGTATTGGGCAGTATCTAAGATTGACTCTAGCATATTAACACCAGCTACTGCATGTACAGTTTCTGACTGAAAAGTGAAGTACTTTTGTAAGTCCTACTGGATATCATTGTCTTCTACATGACATAAATGTCTGTGTATGTGTTATACTGCTGCACAAAGGGTGGCAGACTGCTGAGTAACTTTACACCTAGCTTTTTGTACCTTGTTCTGTTTGGTCTGAATCGAAATAGCAGGTGTAAAATGTGCCACAAAGGAGCAAAATTTGGTTCATTCAAAAGAGGTGGCCTCAGTCCAAATCTGGTCCAGATTGGTTACAAAGAGCAAAACACTTTTTAAAATATGTTTTGGACCAATTACAGGATGTTGAGGTACTACATAAGAAAAAAAGGAATGGTGTTGTGCTGAAATCCAACTCCCTTTCATGCAGTAGCACAGGCTTATGGGCTCACAACATCTTTATCTACTGTAGCTGTAGGTTAACTCTTCTGACTATTCTAATCTCATTGTTCTGTGAGGCCTGTGCACTTGCAGGAAGTTAGATTCTCGTAATGAGACAGAAATCAGCACAACACCTGGAAATGCAACTGGCCGAACTGACCATATTCTAGAAACCAATAAATGTCAAGTGTAGATAGACACAGCCTACAGACAGTTTGAAACCTAAAACTAACTTGAGATAATCAAGTGTACAGTCTATCAAATATATGTACCTTGGTTTAGATTCTGGTCTGTTTAAACTAGTTTCTAGTTGAGGCAATGTATCAGCAGTTCAATCCCTGATCATACACACTTTCTATACATGCACACCATTTTAATAAGAATCCAGATGCCTATCCGTGTAACGTGTACAGTATCGCTTAATTCTCTCATGGGGAATTGCTGACCAAGCACCAGCTGTATGTCATTTCAGGAAAAAAAAACACTTAAGTAAAAGAAGGTCAGCTATTTGCAGGCTGTCCACTGTGGATATTATAATATATGAATACACACACACACACTCTTTCACTGACATGGTATTGATTGGCTATTTCATGGTGTGGGCAGTCTGTGTGCTGTGCAGTATCCCAAGGGTGACAGCTCAGTTCCTTTACTCAGTGATATTGCATTACGATATTAAAATATGCCTTCCTCTGCTTCTCTGGCTCTGTGTACTGGAGAACATCTGAGAGTCCCTGCTATTCTTCTCCCTTAAGAATGAGATTATTATCTCTATCTCCGATAGTTATCTCCAAGATGCAGCGTTCCATCTCTGCTCTTTTATTTTCCCTCTTTTTCTTATCGATTTATGACCTACTCCGCGAGGGCACAGCACTAAAATCAAGAGTTCTTGTCTTGCGTGTAATTGGAGATGCTGCAGATTTTTAATAAAGGCCAGAAATTGCTTTATGGCTCTAAGTATGTCTGACAGCACTGTGAGAACCAACAATATAAACAGAAACATTTTTTAAATTTAATAACCACTAATCTAATAACTGACAAATGGATCCTTTTCATTTTAGCCCTAAAGGGAACTTTCCTCAGAATTATTGGACTCTCTCAAACGTGTAATTTGACATAATCCTAAGTATCAAGGACTGGAAATTCTTGTACTAAAGCTATACCCAACACAGTACTGGCTCACAGCTCTCAGACTTGAGATATGAACACACAACAGTACAGCCCACACTTTATAGCCAAACTATTTTACCTATGTACGTTGTATGGTTGAGGGTGGGGATAAGAAGGGTGGGGCTTGTGGGATCACAGTATATCTAACTTTTCCTTTCTTCAGTTCATCTTATCCTTCTTACAGATTTACAGTATATTTGATATCTATGTTTATAAACTGTTCTTTGTAGGTTTGCAATGTTTTGAACATTGTAGCCTTATTTTATGTGCTACAAATTTCTGACTGGGTTATAAGAGACTGTTGTTTGGGGAGTTTGATCTGAACCATGTTGATGCTGGGTTCACATTTCCCTGTACATTAACCTTTTGTAGGATGTAATATCCAACTGCACTAATTCACCCCATCAAAAGTTAAAAACCTATAAGTATATTATAATTGTAGATGTTTAAACTGAATTCATAACTCAAAGAAAGTAGCTTTCTGTGTTCACCTGATACTGTATATAGTGTGCCCGGTTTGATTTATTGTCAATACAGGCAGATCCATGTATATTTGGTTAATTTCACCGCCTCAATGGATGGGAAATGAATCCATCAACATGTTATTGAAGTTTACTAAAGTTTACTTTCAGCTCTAATTCAATGGATTCATCAAATATATTTCCTTCACTGTTGAAAAATTACAGTCATTCTTTTCAATATCCCTCAATTTTCACAGGCTCAAAAATGTAGACAAGACAAAAATAAGTGGAAAATAATTAGTATTATGTCCTATGATTTGCATATGGGTCTCCTCATTAAATGTGGATGTGATATCTGTCCACAGACACAATTCTGGCCAGACACAACCAATCACAATCATTACCACCCACTATACTTTCCAATGAATGAAACTGAATGCAGAGTACATACAAAAGTCTCCATTTACCTAAGTAGCACTTGGAATATATAAAAAAAGAAGCATTTAAAAAAATAAGCAATGCAAAGTCGGTTAAAAAACCTTAATGACCAAATAAAACCAACGCAGAAGATTATTTTATTAGTGAAAAAAAAAATTAACAATGTCTGGTCAATCACACCAGTATCAACAAGCCTACCCAAGTCTACAATCGGTGGCCTTTGTAAAAGTAAATATGGAAGGTTTATGTCAAAAAGCAATTACTAGTTACCACTAGTTAAACTCAAGAACTCAAAGACCAGATTAGATGCATAGAAAACATTTAAAGCTTGATCTGGAGATTCTCTGCACAGATACACCTATAATTAAACCATGTATAACTTAAGTAAAGGAGAAATAATGAATTAAAGAAAGTAGGCTAAGTTAGAAACAAAGAATAGATATCCCAAGTCTGTCAAACATGGTGGAGGCACTGCTATGACATGGGAAAATATCTACATTCCTGCTATTTATTGATGTAGCAGGAAACATTTTTATGTGCACAGATATCTCATCCCTAATTTAGTCAAAGCGTGCAAGACGGGTACTGAACCAAAGCACAATGTAAAAGCAACCCTAGAGCATTTTATCACAAAAAAATAGAATGTTCTTGAATATGTCTCACATCCTTTTGCTTCATTTGCAATCCATTGAGGTGGTGTACTAAAGTAAATTTGCTTATGGTCCTGACTGTATATCCAACCAACACAGATGTGTATAAAATGTCTAACTGAATAACTGAGCAGTGTTTCAACATTACAGCATATGTATAAATGTATCCAAGGAATACTAGAATGTTCGTTTTGTTATTCGTACTCTGGGGGAATAAGGAAACAGACAATTATCTTTAACGATATGATCTTTATTTTGGGGAAATGCTGTACTGGGAGTATAAATATGAAATCATCTTCAGTATCCTGAGGTGAACCTGGGAGGTTTGCATATAGATTATAATAATTAGCCAAGTCCTCTTCAGTCATGATAATGCCTATGGGAAAGAGGGATTATACTTATCTTTATAAGCTCAGAGAGACATAAAAAAAACTGAATGGCTGATTAAAGAGACTCTACCTTTCTTTTAAAATTGGGGTGAACATTGTTTATCACTATCCGAGAACAATCTTACACAGCTTTCTTTTTGTAATTTTTTTTTTCATGCAAAAATCATGCGGCCAATTTGTTGATGTAAGTGACCTGTACTACGTGGTTTGCTATCTTATTTAACCCATCCAATCAGAGGCAGGAGATAGCAAGTGAGAGTTAGTGTAGTCTCAGTCAGGACAGAATTTGTATTTAGCTATAGAACTGTTATTTGTGCCATTAACATAACGTAATAAATCAGTAACATGGCAGTCACAGATACAATAGCTTTCAGCTTAGCTTAGCAGAATTAGTATAGATAACCTATACGTATGCGATAGTATCCATATCCATGATGCACCAGTTATTAACTTGTATTTATATACTTTACTGTTGTTATTTAGGTTAGAAATGAGAGTTAGTACAGAGTAGACGTCTTAGATGGCATTATAAATAGATCACAAGTCACTAACTAAACTTGAACTAACCTCATTTTAAGTCTTAGTGCTGTTCTAATGATGGTTATACCTGTGTTGCTGTTGTTTTCCTTTCACTGTTGTTGATTTTTATTTTACCTCTGGAGAACACCTTTCTCAGGGTTCTACTAACACTCTCTTCCCCCTCCCGCCCTGTCTGTTTCTCATCCTAGGAGGTGAATTAGTGTTGCCTATTATAACCGTGGATTCTCTAGACCCCCCTTCAGTTGCAACACGCTACCCTGTTATCCCTCCACCCCCCACCTACCGCCCCTTCCTCACACTGCTCGATACCACCAAAGAGTCTCTGTCACTGCCCAATGGCCGGGCTCCATGCCCGCTGGACCAAGAGGACTGTGAAGAGGCTATGGAGGTTTCGGCCTACGGTTCGGGCGAGATGACCGAGTCGGACGACGAGGACTATTACAAAAACTCGCCCCTCGTCACCGACCGGACCGTTATCCCCCCTCCCCCTGCCGCTGAAAACACCCGCGGGGACCGCCACTTCTCTCGGCACCCCGATTCCCACCGCCCCCCACTCCCCTCTACCCCCACTGCACACCCAGAGCAACTCGTCCCACGGGTCAAACCCGGCATCAACAGTGGCAACAATATCCCGGCAGGCAAAATGAACAACCGTGATCAGGTGCTTCTACCCCCGGCCCAGCCTTCCGGGGATCCCGAGCATGGCGGGAGACACAGGCACATCCCCGGTATAACCTACCCCCCAAATTTCCCTCATATCCCCACCACAGATCCCTCATCTCCAGACCGAGGACCCCCAGGAGCAGTGGAGGTGATCCGCGAGTCCAGCAGCACCACAGGGATGGTGGTGGGAATCGTGGCAGCAGCCGCTCTCTGCATCCTCATCCTCCTCTACGCCATGTACAAATACCGCAACCGCGACGAGGGCTCCTACCAGGTGGACCAGACTCGCAACTACATCAGCAACTCAGCCACACAGAGCAACGGAGCACTGGTCAAAGAGAAGCAGTCCGGCACGACCAAAACGGGCACAAAGAGCAAGAAGAACAAAGACAAGGAATACTACGTCTGAACTCGGGCCTGCCACAGATGGAGGCAGAGGAAAAAAGAGTGAGAGAGAGAAAGAAAGAGAGGGAAGAGAGAGAAAGAGGGAGGAAGAGTAGTATGGGTAGAGGGAAGGCAAAAGATCAGGCATTTGTTGGCACTTTGCGGTCACATTTCGAGTGGTTTAAGTCCTCTTCTTGTTCACCCTTCCCGACTGTTTCTGTCTCTTAAAAAAAAGCCAGGAGCAAAAGCGAGAGCAAGTGAGGATTCGGGCTGTTTCTTCTATTTCCGGATTTTTAATAGTTGATCCTTATTACAGATTCTGTCTTTGCTCTACTTTTGTACTGTCGGGTAAATGAGAAGTGGAGTTTTTCCATGGTAATCATTCGAGACACTAGATGCTAGCTCTTTGTAAATATTGTGTTAGTACATATTGGATCTTCAGGATCATCACCTAACCTGACTTTGACTTTGCAACACCTTTATGTGCCAAGCCCAGGGGATTCCTTCTGTCCTTCCTCTGAAGACTTTTTTTTTAAGGCTAGCTGTATATCAAGAACATTACTGTCATTTGACTCTCAAGTCTAGAATGCTTTTCAAAATTAAGGAAAAAATGAAGAGTTAAACGTTAAACTTTATTTGGAGTAGGCAAAAGATGACAGACAGACGAAGAGCGAATGTTTCTGCAAATGGTCCTGCCAATCCAAAATACTGCCAAATCAACTTTGTGTCAAATCTGCCTCCCTCACTGCTATATAAGTATTTATCTCTGACTCCTCTCTCCTTTTACTTCCTCGCTCTTTCTCTCTCTCTCTCCTTTTTGGGCTCGTACTCTTGTTTCCTCTACTTGTCTTTGGTGCTCAGGAGCTGATGCAACGTAACTTCTGCTGTGTTTCAAGCATGTAGTATTCATAAATGAAAAAGAGACAAAAACTGTTTCTGTGGAGTATAAAAAAAATTATATCAAAAAAGTCGCAAAACGAATAACTAGCGAAGCGTGAGAACTACTTGACATCTGCGGTTGCTCCGTTTAGCCACCGAAAACTCTGAGGCCAAACCCCCAGCTGTCCTTCGTTCCAGCAGATATGCGTCATGTGTTTTTCGGGGGTTCCACGTTTAGCCCTTTTGAGGATCCTGATTCCTGCTCTCAGTTCCATATATGAAGAACCGGAAAAAATATAAAAACATCTCTCAGCAGCAAAACTGACTTTATTCTATATAAATATATATGTATAGACTCAAGGACCTCACAGAAAGGAAATGGATGGTGATGCGTGAGGTGATGTCCGTCCACTGCTTTGAGGTGATAACGGACTGTTTGGTTGTCAACATGAGTCAACGTTTCCCTCTCCCTGTGCATTTTCTTGAAAGAGCCACATCACAGCAACCATCCGCTACATACCGACATAAAGGAACAACAAAGCCTATGGACCAGAGTGCTTTGATTTCTGTTGGTTTCTTTGTTTTTTTTCCTTTTCTATTTTGTCATAAACAACAAGGGAAAAGACGCTTCACAGGAAAATGTGTACACTGTTGGTTTGGCAGTGGGAACGTGAGGGTTCAAGAATAGCAGGCGATGTTCTTGTTGGTTCTCACTGGTTCACGAGGCAAAGAAGGGACTGTATTGGTACGAACTTCTTTAACGAGCGTTAAAAAAAAAAACACTTACACGCGTGAAAGTTGAGGAAGAAGACTTGTTCCTTTGAGGATGTACGACTTGAACTCTAGTATTTCAATTTTCTCAGCTCTATTAAAAGAACTAAAAAATGAAAAGAACCGAAAAAAAATCTAAAAAAAAAAAAAAGTTTGTGAAATGTCTAAATATTTGAACCTCATCCCATTGCTAAGATAAACAGATGTGTTTCCCTTACTTAAAACCCCTGTTTGGAGTAAAAAAAAAAAAAAAAAGAGAAATACAATAATCAGTGATCCTGGGAAACTGAGCGGAAATTGATATATTCCTATTTGTTCAACAGAGCAAAATGTAATCTGGTTTACAAAGCAAACATGATCTTACCAAATGTGTTTTTTTTTCTTTTCTTTTGATCAGTTCAGGAGATCACAGTCTTCTGCATCATCATGCCATCATTCTCTATTTTGAACCCTTTTCTGTGCATCATTTAACATGGCAGCCTGTAATACTTCAGGGTCCTTCCATTCTTTTGTTTTTGTTTTTTTTTTCTACTTTCCTTTCGAAAATTTCTCTCAGAGCAGCGATCAGTATGTATGTATGTTTGTATGTGTGTATGTATGTGTGTGTGTGTATGTGTGCGCGTTTGCGTCTCTCTCTCTTTCCTTTTTCATGTTTTCTGCTGACGTTTGTCTCGTTTTTTAGTTTCACTTCATCGCAGAGCCTTTCCCCCCGGCGCCCTCCTGTTCTTTCTAAATGTTCTTGTAAAGTGTTCCAGTGAGATGAACCTAAATATGTGTATATTAACAGAAGGGAATACAATTGGTTATATACTTCTTACTCTGGCGTGTCGTGTGATTATTTCTTATGTTTTAAACAACGGTCACGCTTGACATCTAAAGAACTAATGAAGAACTATGACACTTTTTAGAGCCTTGAAAATACATAGAGTTCAGAAGCCCAAAGCCTGAAGCCATCAGAACGAGATACAATTTAGATTTCAATCATTTTGAATGCAGCATGATTGTTGGTGTCAGAAGGGGCTGGTTTAATTGCACTGCCCTTTAATGAGTCTTTAAAGAGGCTTTATGGGCATAAGTGGTTTTAACTTGTTCAATTAGCCTGCTCTAATCATAAAACTGGTGCCATAGGTTTCTGTCTGGTAAAACACAATAGTCAGCCCTCGTGAAGCTCACACATGTCTCAGATAGTGCACAAAATACTGACTAAACTTACAGTTTTCCTACCTGAGAACTCAGAGAAGGAGTCTTGAAGTCCATATCTCACAGCACAGTGAAGAGATCATATGGTAAAACTGGATAACATATTGAGCATCTTAAATAAATACTAATAAAAAAACTAAAATACTGAATATTTATTATATATTATATATTAAAATAACACAGTAAAGTGTAGGACTAAACTTCTTCTTCTTCCTTTACTGTTCTACCAGCATTTTCTCAAAATTATGTAGCCGTAGAGTTCACTTGTATAATTATACTGCACGACCAATAACACACAGGCTTACATAACACCTTAAATTAAAAAAATAAATGGGACATAAATTGGGACAGTCTATAAAATACACCATCAGACATTATTTAACATAATGGTTTGGGCATGTGCACAATTTTAAAGGGGTGATGTGACACCACTGGAACATATAAAAATACATACTGGATTTTCTGTACCATCATTTATGTTCAGTCCATTAAAAAACAGAAGCTTCATGCCCTTTATAACTGAACACACCTCAAGATGCACTGGTTTCTTGCTAAAAAAAAAAAAGATTAGCTTACATAATGAATTAAAGCTTCTAAATAAAAAAAACTAGATTAGGATTTGATAATAATTTTCCTTATTTTTATTAACATTGTTCACAATAGCTTATTAATAGTATGTTAAGTATTATGAAGACCTCACTCAGCTGATATATAGTTATAGCCCAGGAACCAATATCAAGTCAAGACTTCCGTTTCTTACTAAAGAACAGATTAATTTTGCATTGTTTTTTTTTTATGTAATTACTAAGCAATAAGTCTTAGGATATAATAGGCCTGGGGATTTAAGGGATTAAATGTACAAACTGTGCACAGCAATGGATCTGCAAGAGCAGGATTAAAAGTATTAATATATATATAATACATTTATAACGAATATAATGAAGAAACCATGCTGCAGGTTGGTGTCAGGATATTGGTATTATTAGAATAATAGGAAAGTAAAGTGCTTTAGTTTCTACTTAACCATGAAATGCCTATACATTTTTTAAATTTCAATTGTAGAGTGCATTTAAAAAAGTTCCTTGGACATTAGATACTTAGATGGGTAATCAGAACCATCAAATTATCTAAGATGGAAAATGACTTCACCCCAGTCTTTCAACTCAGCACTCCAGAAGGACACAGTCACATCCAACAAGAGATTCTTCTATGTGGAAACAAATCTCCAAAGAACACACCCAGCCAGGTCAACCCACAACGCTGAGGAAACATTCTGGCCTGGATGGGTAAAGTCTGGTAAGTGAACCAATGTAAGAACATTTATAATATGTTTATTACGTATGTATTAAGAATTAAAGGAACTAAATATGATTGCATAACACTGCTATCACTACATGTTTATTTAAGAGCAGGGTATAATTTTTTTGCCTGATTTTGCCTCAAAGTATGAATAACTGACATTATGTTTTAGAAATACACTCCACATCAATTTGTGGATTTATCTGACCCTAAAATGGGGCAAGTTGAATCCAAGACCACATTTATTTGGGAACCCATATGTTGATTTCAGGACACTGCTAAGGTTACAATTAATGCCAGACATTCTGATTGTGTGTCGTGTGCTTTCTTTTTTCCAGGCTCAAACTCTCTTAAAGGGCAACTAAGTAAACCCCCTGATTTTTAGCTGACTCCACCCTCAGCTCAAATTTGAAAATGCAAAAAAAAAGGGGGCACTGGGTGATGTATGGGTTTAGGGGCAGGGCAGAAGGAAAAGCTGTTTGGGCAGATCAGTGTGCCTCTAATAGTGGTGAGATGCAGATGATTGGATGTCATTAAGGGGGCGGTATTATTGATTGACTGATTTGCATATCGTGATGTGTCCGTGCATCAAAGTGTACGCAGACACCTCATCCTTGCCTATAGCACAGTTGAACCCGTAGGTGACTGCAGAGGCAAAAATCACAACAATAAAAGTGTTTTTTTTAAAAAGGTTATGAAAGGTTTATAAAATTATAAGCAGGACTGGTATGTTTTACTACTTTAAAAAGAACACACTAAATATATATCATGTTTTATTGAATTATGCATGCTAAATGGACAGCAAGCCTGTATGGTAAACAAGAACAACAGTTTAATCACCAAAATAGTCTTTGAACAGCCCAAAATGTTATATTTGTTTCTACTTGGCTAAAATACAAGGACAATCAACAATCTCCCCTTCTCTAAAACACCTGGGTGAACCTGATAATTAACTGACAGAGGTGATTTGAGTGTCAGAGCACTTGCTAAAGCCTCTCCCTGCACTCTCAACCAATCAGAACACAAGATAACAAGAGTCTGTCGTGATGTCATCACTGTGCGGTGGGACAAACTGCTTAAACAGGAGACATTGGAAAGAGCACTGACGCGCATCAACACCGTCTCTCTCTTCACTAAATTACACACAGGCTTTAATTGAATTTCAAATCCCAGCGCTGCATCTCGGGCTCATGGTTATTAATGATCTCCACACCGATTCTCTCCAGGGAGAACCCACCCGACTACATCGCAAATTAAAATGCACCAACTCGTAATGTGTCTGGCATCTCTATTTTAATCCCACAGTGTAACTAATATGCTGCTGCAAGGTAAGGAGAGTTAAGGTGGTGGTGAGGGAGGGAGGGTGTTGAACACACAGCTTAAAACACAGTTTTTCAACACAGTTTCAACACAGTGAAAAAGGTGTTTTGAGGCCACAGCACTTCCAAAGGTGTTTAAGTTCTTTAACTAGGCAATGCCAAAACCTTCATTTTGCTTTTTCCACTGCAGGACCATACCATTTCGCAACAATGCGAACCAGTGACACAAGTTACACAAATGTATTCTCCATTAGCTGTGTAAATAAATCAAATCAGGTCTCGGAAGTGTACAGTGTACTCCCTACCTTGGAGTTGGCACCTCGGCTACAGGGCCAGGGTGAGCTTCATCTTCTGCTTTGTACTGTTCTATTGGCAAATCATGGGTGTAACTGTCAGGACTTTTTGGTAGACATTAAAATCCATGGTTCTGAAAATGATCACACTACCACCACCATGTTTGACAGTTTGTATGATATTGGTTAGTGCTGTGTCAAGCAGATATTCCATATCAGTATCAGATATTTTTGGAATACTAATAATGGCCACTATGATGTTAGTTGAATTGGGGCAGAGGCGTCTTCCCGAAGTTTGCCCCTATATAACAGTGACCCATACAGTGCTCTCGCTTCCTCAGTTCAGTAAATACCGTCAAAGGGCTCGTTCTGAACACAGTCAGAGCTCCAGCAAACAATGTTCGTCACAGAGGATCATGTCAGGCCTGCTCGGATTTTGATGTGACACTCCCAGCCCCCTAAAATCCTCTTCACATGAGCTCTAGAAACGTCCACAGATCACAGCAGACACACACGTGTTAAGATATCCCCTCTCTCACTTTATTACTCCTCCATTTCATCACCCCTTCTTCCACAGCGTGCCCTTCTCTCCCAGTGGACTCGCAGCCAGCTGCCAAGGCAGACGATAAAAACGCCCGCTCCCTCACTTCTTCTCGTTTTCATCCCATTTTTTGTCGGTGGACACATGCTACCATTACAGGCCCTCTCCACTCGGCTTTTGTCTCTCCTCTCCAGCAATTCCCTCGCTCTAATCTCTGAAATGTGTCATGTTTTTTTTGTTGTTGTTTTTGTTTTGCTCCCTTCTGGCACTCAAGTAGCAGGCTGTCATTCTGAGGGCATTTGAGTGCAGCTAGGCCTCGAATGGTTCAGACGTCCTCATAGACTAGTCAAGCTCGCTCCAAGTGTCTTTCAAGTGCTATGTTTTACACTAATATATAAAAAGAAGTATCATACCCCATGACTTTTGCCATTTCTCTTGGAAGCATGGACAGTTCTAGCCAGAAGCCACCAGTCACGATCATTACCACTCTCTGCACCATCCGCAGTGGGTTTTAATGCCTGAACAACTTTGGAAATGGAATGTTCCCTCCTGCACCCATGATCTCTCAAACGTACTCTATAATTCACATCACCTTGCCAAGAGCACACTAGCCAGTGTTCTGCCTCACTCACAACATAGCACCTCACAACTTATACAGGTGTGGGCATTCCCACAATTTCCCACAAAGGTAAATGACACATCATGATCATCATGTTTACATACTGCTTTCCCGTGAATTTCAGCATGTTAGCGTTGTAAGAGTATTAATGGCTTTAATTGAGTTGTTAACAGTTCTACCCCCTAGCCCAGTCATCCCCTTCTGATCCACTTCACCAGCACTGGGAGAGCTGGAAACTGAGAATTGGGAAGACTATCATGGTCTTCCTCTGAAGCAGGTGAAACTCATCTTTTCAAACTACTGCTAATGCAGCACCACTGGAGCTCAGCATGCTTAGCGGAGAACACTAACTCTACAATTCTGTTACATTTGATTTTACAGGACTGTTTCTGACAGATTGTAACACTTTTTTAGGCTGGCCCCTTCACCAGATTATTGCTAATCGAGCATACATGGGACCAACTGTGCAGAATCTACAGGCCCAGTTACAACATCTGTGGGAGAATGTGCCACAGGATGCCTTTCAGAACCTGTATGCATCCATGTCCAACCACACCTCATCTTGTATTCATGCTTTCCAGGTCCAACAGGGCACTAGAGCCTCCTTTCAATTGTACAGTTCACCTCAATAATCCTTTAACTCTAATATTGTAATCTAATATATGTTGTAATTCATTCGATGAGTAAATGAGTCTGTGTGTGTGGTGCATCCTTATGTCATTTATAAAAGCTTAAGTGAGTGTGTGTGTGTGCCTGTGTGTGCAAAAGTTGTCACACCAATTATCAGTCAGTCAAGCAGACCACCAATTTTAGAAACAATCATCTCTGCTCTCTCGCTCTCTTTCTCACCAAATGAAAGGAGACAAACCAAGCCCTTCTCACTCTCTTGCTCGCACTTTTATGTCTGCATCCATCTCAGATTAGAACAGCCAGAACAAAGAACAGCCATAACATGTATATTATAGACGAAATACTGATATTGTGTATTCCCTCCTAATGCCTGTAACTGGTAGCTTGGCCTAGAGCACCAAGACATTTGCAGCAGGTCCACTGGGTTCTCAGAACAGTATTGGCAAGTACTAACTTTCAGAGGTGAGTCACCAAAAACACAACTTTTTATTCATCAATGGAATAAATTGTTCCTTTTTCATAATACCCAAAGTAAAGGCAGCTGAATACTTACGCAAAGTAGAATATACACTGCTGACATGGGATGCATCTCACAGCAGGGGTGCCTGACTTTTGTATAAAGTTATGTGTTATGGTAAGGTAATAGGAGGGTTTAGTTTAGCTAATGTTTATATAAACTGGGGTCAGAAAGTACTCTGAAAAATATTTGGGCTTTCTAGTGTAGACTATGGGTCTTGCCTAAAGCTCCTGGAGAGGGCATACAAATTTTATTTGTATACACTTTCAATTTTTTATGTTACATATGAATGTACACCAGGCATTGCAATCATAATTTAATTTCAAAGTTGTTGTTTTTTTTTGACAACAGAAATCAATAAAGTGACATGTTTAGTTTATAAATTGACCTTTAAATAAATGTATCTAATAATAAAGAGTGCAATAAACAAAAAATGTTTCTTTGGGGTTTACTGTAACTCCACAAATGCTGTGCTAAGTGACTATACTTAAAGTGATTTACTGCCTTAGCTACACTGGAATCAGCTTATAGCTAATATTATAGGGGATAGGGTGGGCTCTGTTGTGAAAAAGTCACAGTATATAAACTTTTTTTTTAAACATGCATATATTTTTAAGAAAGTATGAAATTATGCTTCAATAAAAATATGTCTATTAGCCCAGTGCAATCATGTGACTTCATGACTAAAGCATCCAATCAGATGAGACTTTCATGAAAAAAAACAGGAAGTAAAAAAGACGGTGTGTGGCTGAGAGGAGCAAGCTGTTTTTTCAGGTAAGTTTCACTCCAAACAGTTTTTGCTGGAGTTTTTACTGAATGTGGATACTTCTCATTGGATGTATAAAATCTTTGAAGTCAAGGTGGATTAAAAATGGGTGGAAGCAGTGCTTCATGGGTCTTGTTGCACTGAGAAAAGTTTGCTAAGCTCTTATGCTCTCTCGCTCACCATCTCTCTCGCTGTGGAACTGGGATTGCATATATATATAATTCAGCGATGAAGTTGCTGGAAAGAAGAGTTGTCTGTTTGTTATCACAGCAATGTGCTCTATAGGCATACCATATTGAGTGTTGGTGTCGAAGCCATGTTTGTGATTACCACCAGTATGAGTAAATGAGAATGGAATCGTGCAAATACCCTTTACCAATATTGGTAAATATCTACCAATATCTTTCCATCACTTTAACTTTAAGAGCTGACTGCTCACTTGCTGCCGCCTATGCAGATCCCACTCTTAGACATGTGCTGTTTGAATCAGATACTGAATGCTGTTCACCTCACTTGTCAGTGGTTTTAAAGTTATGGCTGATTGGATTTGATGGAGACCTTCACCATATCTGTCTGTTCCAGAATGAACCAATCAGCAGCTGGCCCTGATTCAGCCTCTCTCTGTTTTGTGTCAGCCGCTGTGGGATACGTCGTGCTTGATGGATGTAGCAACACATCCTAGTGGGCACGACACAAATACATCCCTTATTTACAAGTCAAATATAAAAACCCACTGTCCCTCTATCCCTCTTTATACTACTATAACTTTCTCTCTCATTTCTCTCTTTCTTTCTTTTGTCTCTCACTCTCTTTTTCTGTCTCTCTTCTGTAACTCTAATTCTTTGTTTCTTTTTCCTCTGTATTTTTCTCACTCTTAAACTTTGTCTATTTTTCTTTTTGTTTTATGTTCTGTCTCTCAGTCTCTTTCTCTCTCTGTCTTTCAGTCTGTATCTGTTTGTCTTTCACTGACCTTTTCTGTTCCCTTCATCTTTCAATCTCACTTTCTTGCAATTATAAGTTCTCATTTTCTCTCAATATGTCTCTTTTTCTCCAATCACATTCTTACACTGTCTTTCTCACTCTCTTCATCTGTTCTTTCTCTCTCTTTCATTCTCCTTTATCTCTCTCTTATCTCGTTTTTTCTTTTACATTTTCTCTTTATCTGTCCTTTTTCTGTTTCTCCTGCTGCCTCAGTGTTTCTGTCTCACATTCTCTCAGTCACCTTTCTCAATGTCATCCTTCTCATTCTTCAATCTCTCTCTCTCTCTCTCTCTCTGGGCTGGTCAGGGCTAAGACAGAGAGCTGGAGAAGAGGTTCAGTCCTCGATGCTGAGTATTGTAAACAGTCCTTCAGGGCCTGCTCTGAAGAAGCCTGTCAATCTCAACTTCAAGGAGATGAAGAAGACTTGAGTGAGAGAGGGGAGGAATGAGAGAGAGAGAGAGAGAGAGAGAGAGAGAGAGAGAGAGAGAGAGAGTGAGCGAGGAGTGATGGAGGTGTGGAGGTGTAATCTGAAGGGACTGGAAAGAAATAAACATTTGAACGAGAGAGAGGGTTATAATAAAAGAGAGAGAGAGAGAGAGAGAGAGAGAGAGAGAGAGAGAGTGTGTGTAACAGAGAAAGAGAAAGAGAGAGAATGTAGAAAAGCTATCCCAGATGTATTCTTGCTCACATACACACATACACACACACACACACACAAACATGCAAGACTACGTCAGTGCACACTCACTCTCCTTTTTCAGTGCAGTTGCCATCGAAACAAGGTCCCGTCCTCTCCAAGTAAGTGTGTGTGTGTGTGTGTGTGTGTGTGTGTGTGTGAGTTTGGGTCGAAAAAGTTCTCTGGTGAGCAGTGTGTGGAAAGACTGATGCAGGAGGAGAGGAAGGGAGAGGAAGAAAGAAAGAGACAGACAGGCAGGCAGTGAGACAGAGTGATATTGATGAAGCAAGAGAGAGAGACAGGAAGAAAGAGAGAGAAATAGACATACAGACATAGAGATATTGATTGAGGCAGAGAGAGAGACAGACTAAAGAGTAGAGAAATGGACAGAATGACCTGGTCAGACATAGTCAGGGACACATATGACCACGTTATTATTGTAGTGTACAACGCCATTGTAGTGTGAACGCCCTGAAACTGCATTGCATGATCACACTGTCCACCATATGTAGGTTTAAGCTAAGCGGGCAACAATAACAAGCTAATGAATAGTGTTAATATTCATGGTTACGGTGTACAAGTGAAACTAGCTGCCTCATGTGGGTTTGGGCTGACGACTTTGTCCAAAGAAGACTGAAAGACTCGAGAAATTCAATCTCAGGCACGTGAGACATATTTAAAATGACAGGTGTGAACGACTATACGTTGGCAATCGTTTGTGATTGGATCACCCAGAACACATGTTAATGTCAATCCCATTTCACCCCTTGGCCCAACCACTTACCCTGACTCCTTTTTTTGGAGTGTAACCCTTCCCCATAATCCTCCACCATAACCTTTTAAGTTGCTGGTTAACTATTTAACTAGTTAACTGTATGTCTCAAGAAAGGCGGCAGGTGGTGCAGAAATGAATTATTATTGTCCATGCCTTCATTTCTCTGTGAAGCCCCTGCCGTCTGTTGCACCATTTAAGGTGGAACAGGAAAGTTAGCTAGCTAGCTACTGAGACAAACCTTGTATTTGCTTGTTATGAAGTTTTTGACCATAAAACATTGAAACTACACATTAAACTCTGATACAATCTTCACTTTTAACAAGTGAATACTTACATTTTTGGGTTTCTTTGGTTGCTTGTGTTGCCATCTTACCAGAGCTTCTCATAACACTTTATTTAAAGTGTGCCTCTAAAAAATCTCAGTTTAAAGCCCTATCCTTTACATCTACCAACCTAACCAGAATTAGGACACCCTTACCCCTTGACATGCACATGCAAAACAGAGGGGTAGGGGTAAGTGGTAGGGCCAAGGGGTGAAACGGAATTGGGACTCCAGTCTCAGAGACTGAGACACAAATAGACATATAGAGAGAGAGACACATACATAGACAGATTTGAAGAGAAGTGAACGACAGGCCCCACTACACCAATACTTCCTTCAGTTTTTCTCATTTTTTAGAATTTGGCAAATCAGCATCAAACACTTCATTTACCAGGGGCTTCATCAATCAGCTCCCTGCTCACCCCCACTACCCCACTACACTCTCTCTTTCTCTCCTTTTCTCTCTCTCTCTCTCTCTAGCTACCTAAACTGAAGCATAGCAGTGTCAAGGCCTGACACAGGGTTCATCTCAGCAGGACCGTAATGAGACCCCCAGGGCATTGAGCCAAATGTGAATCCTGCAGGTAGTCTGGGCTTGGTGTGTGTGGGGGGGGGGGGGGCACCACACTGTCTCGGCACCTACCTGCACGTGATTCCCTGCTCCTATGCAGAAAGCAGCACAGTGGCAGCAGCAGTTGAAGGACGAGGTCTGAAGATCCTGAGGGAACATGGGTTTCTGGTGGAACAGGAACATCTGCTTTATTCGTCACAGTCCTTTACACCTACAGACGAATTCTACCCACTTTTCCAAATTTCTCCACAGTTCAGCCCCTGAGATCAGTGGCGTGAGCAGGTCTGGCCTGCTGGCTGTAGCCTTGAACATCTTTCTAATGGGTTGCTCTATTTCTTTCTCTCTCTGTGAGGAGTTTGGTGTGTTCTTTCACTGTCCATGAAGGGTTCCTGCTTGTGTGTTTAGTAGGTGGTACCCTGCAATGGACGGGTTCTCTATCCGGAGGCATTTCTGACTTGCCCCCAATGATTCCAGGTAGGCTCCGGACCAAAGTCTTCTTTTTTGTCTCTCTTTTGTCAACTTCCCTGTACCTCTTATTTCAAATAAAACCCTTCTCTGCAAATTGTTTAATTCTGGAGCAGCAGCAGCAACAGTTCTGCAGTAGTGGGCCACCAAAGCAGATTATATATTGAAAAAACAGTGATGTGTATATATATATATATATATATACAGATATGTTTATCTCTCTGTACATCACAGAGATGGCTGTTTGTAAACAGAAAAACATCCAAGTTGCTTTGTACTCATTATTGTCCATAACGTACAATATTATATGTGTGTGGGAGCAGGAACAACATGTTCTTAGTAATAAAAACACAGCTGCCAGAAAAACAAAATAGCTTTTCGAACCCATATCGTAATTATACAATGTCTCTACAGTCTGTGTAAAATGTAAAAGCTTTTTCTTATTAGAAACATGTGCAGAGCAAGAACAGAAACAATAAACTCCTGCACAAACAAACCGTTTTTTAATCTTTAATTCTGTTCCTGAGCTCTGTAGGAACTGTGCTCCACTTTAGGCAAATAATGAAACCCAGGAAGTATTAGTTTCTCTGACCTTTCAATACATGCTGGAATTGACTGGACACAGTGACGGCCATTACATTTTAATGATGACTGGAAGGTCACTTCACTAGACTTAGGTGAAACTTTAATTAAGCACAAGTCTCGTTTGAATTAACTCTACCTATAATCTTCATGGATGTATATATAAAGCAGTATGCAGAGGTTTTAGGTGCACTACTATGTTGTTTGAAAGAATTTCTCTTAATACACATAAAGAAACTTAATACACATGCATGCATATGGAAAAAAATAATTATTCTTTTTTTCAAGCATATCTAGAGTAAAATGTTAAATAAACATACACGTACTAATAGGACTAATAATACTAATAATAATCCTAGTGCTAGCAATGCTATAACATGTGAAAGTGGTGAACATTGATCTGATCCTACCAATCCTCTGGGATGAGTTGAGTGTGCAGTGGGGAACAGAGCTGCTGCAATGCTGAGTCTGACCACCGGGGGCAGCAGCTCTATTTACCCCCTAAACTGAATACAGGAACAGGAACTGAAGTGGGAGCAGGAAGTGGTGCGAGGGCAGGTAAGGTGCTACCTGTTGGGGCTAAATGGTGGTGTTTGTGTTTGTAAACAGTTTGTATTTATGATTTAGAATCAGATCAGAGAAAAGTTGTACAGCGCTAGATTAACTCTTACTGTTGGGGCTCTGATTAAAGAGTCGAGCAAGATTGAAAAATATGTTACGTATTTCTCATATAAGCAGAAGTGCCTTAAGTGTGGAGCCAAATAAAAATAAATAAATAAAAGTGTTCCTTTTATTGTCTCCTCCTGTGGACAAACTCAGTATTACAGTCGCTCTGTTTAGAAAACAGATACATAAAAGTGCTGCCCTCCTGTGAACAAATTGAGTATTACAGTAGCTCTGTTTAGAAAATAGACACAAATGCTGCCCTCCTGTGGACAACATGAGTATTACAGCATCGCTGTTTAGAAAAAAGTGCTGCCCTCCTGTGGACAAACTCAGTATTACAGCAGCTCTGTTTAGAAAATAGACACAAATGCTGCCCTCCTGTGGACAAACTCATTATTAAAATAGATAAACAAAAGTGCTGCCCTCCTGTGGACAAACTCAGTATTACAGCAGCTCTGATTAGAAAACAGCAAAATAAAAGTGCTGCCATCCTGTGGACAAACTCAGTATTACAGCAGCTCTGATTAGAAAATAGACACAAGTGCTGCCCTCCTGTGGACAACGTGAGTATTACAGCAGCACTGTTTAGAAAACAGCCAAATAAAAGTGCTGCCCTCCTGTGAACAAACTCAATATTACAGCAGCGCTGTTTAGAAAATACCTAAAAGTGGACAAGTTCAGTATTAAATAGATAAATAAAACAGCTAAATAAAAGTGCTGCCCTCTTGTGGACAAGTTTAGTATTAAATAGATATTGCCAATCATATTGTCTCTGCTATTTCAGACTCCGCCTCTGTGACCACTTTAGAGAGGTTACCATGAGTGTGAAGCTCGGTGCTGAAATACAAGAGTCAATGAAGTTCTGATTTTTTATAAATGTGGGCTTTCCTAAAAGGCTGATGGTCCCTTGCTGGATCTCAAAATGTCCCAGATGGGTGTCTGGCATGCTGGAGATTTATTGATGAGGGAATCACCAAGACAGTCCATGTGTGTAAAGTTCTAAACCTTCCCAAAGGATATTTAATTCAGAAAAAAATCAATCTTATAGGATGACATAATTAACACTTAATACAATTACTGTACTTTTTATTAATCACACTTCAAACCTTTTATTGGGATGAGTGGAGATCCTTCCAGGTCCACTCAGCAGGACCTCCACCTTCATTCCCATGTTCTGACCCCAACACCCACAACATTGGGGCAGCATGAGAGCAATGTGTACATTTTAGTTGTTACACAGGCAAGGCCCAACCACATACAAGAACCTACTGTGAGCAGTAAGACTCACAATGTTAGTAGCATGTGCAGACTAATCATGGGGCGGAGTCTGGCCCACTCCAGATGACATGATTGGACAATTACAATAGGAACTTGCCTGGTTGATTTATATTTTAAGTTATTTAATCACTATCTATAAAACTGTCTAACAAGTATTCTCTAATATACTTTTAAGAAATTGTAAGATGTTCAGTAACTGCAAACCATCTCAAGTTAGGCATAATAAAGCTCTGCTGGTATTAAGTGTTTTAATCTTAGCTTCAAATACTGCTGTGTCAAATCCTAACACACTGCAACACGGATTTTTGCACAAATGGTAACTCCTCCTGATTGGTGTGGAAGGCTTGAGCCATTATTGAGCTATTTAAACTTTTAAAAAGTCATTTTCTTGCTTTTCTTGATTTAAAATGGTTTGGTCAACACCAAAAACAATCTGCATATAAAAGATCTGTCATTACACTTTCATCATTTGCAGCATAGAACAGTTATGTATACATCTTTCAATGTTCAGTGGCTCAATTAGGATCACCACCAGTCCCATCCACTGACCCCATAACACTCAACATGTGGAGGTTAGCGTATCAATAACTGGTACAGTTGTGTTCTCTCATTAGAAGAGCCTGACTGCAATAACAGTGCAGCGTTCTCTCACTTTCACACTCCAGCAGTAAGATTCACACTGATGGTAACATCTCCAGAGTAATCAAGGGGCGGAACCCAAACTACTGGAGATGACCTGATTGGATAAACACTTTAGGAATTTGCCTGGGAGATTTTTCTGGAGTTATTCATCAGTTTCTATAAAACTAATGGGCCAAATACACTATTCTCGTTTTATGTAAGAATAAGACTATTAGCAAATCACCTGAAAACAGAATAAAGCTAAAACTGAAAGCTTTTCTGTAGCTTTTCTTTAAGAGTTTTTAGCTGCCAACAAAAAAGAGCTGTATATGAAAAAAACATGTTTTTTTTACACATCAGTTTACCCACAATATCTACATTTAAAGTGTTTTATACTGTGTTCTCCATGTTTTGTTGGTTGGTACAGGAGTCAATACCAAAAATGTAACTATAGAGAAGGAAGATATTTTTCCATTTTGGAGCATTTCTATTGATCTATTTTCTTTTCTGTTCACTAATCTGTGTGTGCTACATGGTATCACTGGGCACCCCCTGGGCTGGGCACTACTTACACCCAATCACTTACATACTCATTTAAACCTAGGGGCTGTTTATACCTAGGGGCAAGTTCACCTACCCGCTATTTTTATATTTAATTCAAAACATAAAGCATTTTTACACAGTGTTTTAAACCTTTAGAAAGCCTCTTTTATCACATCAGTACTGAACCATTTTAATTAGACTGTCTGAATGCTAGGCCCAGATGAATACTTACTAATTTCAGATTTTAACATTAACAGCTGGCTAATCAAACTGGAGACAATCTGAAAATGCCACGAATCAGATTTGGACAGGCAATCTGAACATTGTCCTATAAATGTTCTAAAGTTGTCAATGTAGATTACCAAGATAGCAGCATTGTAGCATAGCTGTAGATACTCTGTGAGATTTCCCCCACAACATTCTCTTTTAGTCATACAGTATAATACAGTATAATTCACATTACAGCACATAGCCTGGATCTACAGCTCTTATATCATGCTAATACTCAAAACAGAGCTGCTCTAATACTGAATTTATCCACAGGAGGGCATCACTATTATTGATCCTTTAAAAAAGCTGCTGTAATACTGAGTTTGGCCACAAGAGCACAAAACTTCCATGGCCCCATGGGACCATTTACACTAGGGGTGTCCAAACTTTTTTTGTTGGGGGCCAGAAGGAGAAATATATTTGAAGTCACGGGCCACAGACTCTGTAATAAAACAAATAATGAAATATACCACTTTAAATAATACTTTTTTTCCTGATTATTTCATTTACACACCATTTTACCTGACTTACTATCTTTATCTTTGACAGTGTTGAGTAAACTAAGATTTTTCAAATTGATGTTTAATTTCATGATGTCTCTTAATATTAAACTCCTTAATTACGGCAACTTTTAGACTCTTTGGCCCGTTTTTCTGTGCTAGAAATGCGCAACCTCACATTATAAAAACCTGCTTAACAGCGGGCCAACTTTCATTCTATTTCTAAAATACCTCGCGGGCCGCTCCAAAAAAGGAAACGGGCCGCAAATGGCCCGCGGGGCGTAGTTTGGACATCCCTGAGCTACACCATTTGCTCACAGACTTTAAGAAATCCTCCTTTATCACATCAGTACTGAGCAGTAGTGCACTGACCAGTTTCATTTAGACTGTCTGAATGACTTGGAAAGGCAATCTGAAAATAGTTTTAAAATTAAAAATGTAAAAAGTTTCTAATTTAGTTTGCCATGCTAACAGCATTGTAGCATAGCGGTCATACTAAAAGAGATACTCATGTGGAGGAAACAGTGGGAGAGCAGTAGGTCCAGCATCAAATGTGAAAACTTTACTATTCACTCAATTTCTTTATCTGACACGCCCACATTTTCTCATTTAAATATTCATTAAGCAATTAGCTAATCAGATATATGAAGTGTGAAATAAAGTCCTAAAGAGCTGCATGTACAGACTTTCTTTAGGTACATGTCTGTGTGCAGAGCTTGGAGTGAGCAGTTAGTATCATAGATGTGAAGAATAGAGTTTAAGCCATCTAAACAATTAGAGAGACGTCTTTTTTATGGGGTTGATGTCGTTTAGTTTTAGGCTACATTTTTCTTAAAACAAAAACAGCATCTTAAAAAACAGAAATCAGTAAAATGAAGTGTTTGAAAGGTTAATTGTTGGTGTGAGTTTAATCTCTTTTAACTTTATGATCAAGTGGGAGGAGCTACCATCAGTGTGAAGATCAGTTCTGGAGTGCCCGTCAGTTTAATACAGTGTTGTACTTAAGATTTGAGATTGGAGGTGTAAAGAGAAGAACACATAAGTAAAATTCAGAACTCAATTTGAGAGTTTCTGAAAATTGGATCTTAAAAATTCTACATTTTTATCTCCATGTAAAATTGAATGTATATTTGTTAAATGATTCAGTGATAGATGTTTGTGTTTGCTTGATACGCTATGCTAATTTCTGTAGTGTTGGTCCAATCATATTGTCTCTGCTATTTCAGACTCCGCCTCTATGACCACTTTGGAGAGGTTACCATCAGGGTGAAGCTCGGTGCTGAAATATAAGAGTCAATAAATCTGTGGTTCTTTATAAATTTGGTCTCTCCTAATTGGAGAGGCCAAATTTAACCTGGTCACACGCTGACCCTACATACTGCATGTTGGGGTCAGTTTGTAAGGCTGATGGTGGCCGTTGATGGACCTCCAAATGTTCCAGGTGGGTGTCTGAGAAGCTGGAGGTTTATTAAGGAAGGAATCACCAGTTTAGCCAATCCAGGTGTGTAAAGGTCTAAAACTCTCAAAAAGGTTTTCGATCTTAGACTTATAAAATGGGATGTTACAAGATAAGTAATGTTACTGTATTTCCGCAGCAATTATATTTGACATATCTTTTCTGAATTGGTGGAAAGACATTCCATGTGGTTCTTCTGAGTGTATCTGGATGGATCTCTCACCATGCTGGAATCCCCAGCACACACACCACTCCCTCACCAACATCCAGAAACTTGGGGCAGCATGAGAGCAAAGGGGTACATCTGGGTTCTCTGAAAAGGAAACCCAAATGCATACCAAGGCTTCGCTTCTCTGACTTTTATACTCCAGCAGTAAGACTCACACTGATGGTAGCATCTGCACAGTAATCATGGGGTCGAGCCTGGCCCAATTGAGAGGACATGATTGGACAAACAATAAAGCAACTTGCCAGGTGGATTCTTTAGTATTTTTTCAGTTACTTATCACTACGTTTAAAACTTTGAAACTACTTTTAAGAAATTGTAAGATGTTCAGTAAACGCAAATCATCTAAAGACAGACTAAAGGTAAGGCATAATAAAGCTTTTTGCTGGTATCAAGTGTTTCAGTCTCTGTGGAAGATCACCACCTACCACAGCTTCAAACACAGTGCAAGAGAGAAGGGCTGTGTCAAATCAATCCACACTCAAACCATGATTTACACACAGATGGCAAAGGCTCCTGATTGGTCAAGAAGGAAGGTTTGCGCTATGACAAGGCTAATTAACCTTTCAAAAGTAGTTTTAAAAGTTTCTCTTCATTTAAGATTTTTCAATCACCAACAAAAATGAACTGCTTGTAAAAGATACATACCCATTGTCCCACGAGACGTTGGATGGTTTTAGCCCTATTCTTCATGTTTACAGTATTATCAACACAGTCAACGCCTTTGAAACAGCTAACCATGACTTCCTCCCATCTATACTCTCAAACATGGGTATCTCAGACAATGCACCGTCATGGTTCAAATCATACCTCAGGGGGAGCTCATTGTAGGTGTCATAGCTGGAACAGTTGTCCTCAGCCAACTCTTTATCCACTGGGATCCCTTCTCTTTTCCATATACACCACCTCTGTAGACCAGGTTATCTGCTCACACAGCTTTTCCTACCATTGCTTTTCTGATGACACTCAGCTTTATCTGTCATTCCCACCTGATGACCCTTTGATCTCTGCATGGATATCACAGTGCCTCTCAGACATATCCTCATGAATGTAGGACCATCACCTCCAGCTAAACCTTTCAGAGACTGAACTTCTGGTTATACCAGCAAAACAATCTATCCAACAGAACAAGTCACTCCACTGCTTATTAAGCTCCAAGGGCTACTGGTTGCTACTCATATTAAGTTCAAAGCTCTTACAACTGTCTACAAGATGATGACAGAGCAGCTCCTTCCTACTTGGACTCACTCCTAAAGGCTTATGTTCCCCCAGCCCCCCCCCCCCCACCCCGGCTGATGTGCTCTTCCAGTGAACGTCGCCTAGCTTTCCCAAACATTCACACGAAGCAATTCAGACTGTTCTCATACAGAGTTCCCCACTAGTGAAACAGACTACCCTCCATTACCTGAGGAGGAGCATCCCTTACTATCTTTAATAAACTCCTGGAGACAGAGCTTTTCAAACAGCACCTACTCCTAGTGATGGGTCTGACGACCCTGAAACCTCAGCACATGCACCGAGCTGTCAAGGTGAAACCCCGTGTCGGTGCGCGTATCAAGTTAAGGAAACCCACGTGACCGATACACTTCCTGTATCGTTTGGTAGCGATGGGTCTGATGACACTGAAACTTGCACCGAGCAAACAAGGCAAACCCCTGTGTCGGACCACGTATCATTTTAAGGAAAACCACGTGACCGATGCATTTCCTCGCACAGTTGCTTGCAATTACTTTCTTAGTCCAGCAGATGTCACCATTAAGTGATACAGCAACACAGTTTCAACACAGTGTCGATACAGTTTGAGAAATGTGCCATACACCCAATGAGGCTTCATCTGCCCATCACTACCTACTCCCTTAACACTGCTAACAATCAGTGAAGAATCAGTGGGTGCCTCCTGGGCTGGACACCACCTACAACCATTAACTCACACACTCACACCTAGAGAGCAGTTTAGAATGGTAAGTTCACCCACAACCCCCAAACCCAACACTGTCAAAACATAAGACCTTTTCACCAGAGTTTCAAACCTTCAGAAATCCTCCTTAATCACATCAGTACTGAGCAGTAGTGCAGTGATCAGTTTTATTTAGACTGTCTAAACGCTAGACTATGAGTGATTACCAGTTTCAGATCTTTTAGCATTGCTAGCTGGCTGATACTCATGTGGAGGAAACAGGGGGAGAGCAGGAGGTCCAGCATCAAACCTTAAACTGTACTATTCACTCAATTTTTTTAAGTGACACGCCCACATTTCTCTAATTTACATATTCATTAAGCAATTAGCTAATCAGATATAGGTAGTGTGAAGTAAAGTCCTAAAGAGCTGCATGTACAGTCTTTCTTTAGGTACATGTTTGTGTGCAGAGCTTGGAGTGAGCAGTTAGTATCATAGATGTGAAGAATAGAGTTTAAACCATCTAAGCTTAAAGAGACGTCTTTTTTATGGGTTTTATGTTGTTTAGTTTTAGGCTACATTTTTACTAAAACAAAAACAGCATCTTAAAAAACAGAAATCAGTGAAATGAAGTGTTTGAAAGGTTAATTGTTGGTGTGAGTTTAATCTCTTTTAACTTCATCATCAAGTGGGAGGAGCTACCATCAGTGTGAAGATCAGTTCTGGAGTGCCCGTCAGTTTAACACAGTGTTGTATTTAAGACTCGATATTAGAGGTGTAAACAGAAGAACGCGTAAGTAGAATTCAGAACTCTCCATTTGAGAGTTTCTGAAAATTGGATCTTAACATTTTTAAACTTTTCTCTCCATATAATACTGAAGGTATATCTGTTAAATGATTTAGTAATAGATGTTTGTGTTTTCTTTATCCACTATGCTAATTTCTGTAGTGTTGGTCCAATCATATTGTCTCTGCTATTTCAGACTCCGCCTCTGTGACCACTTTAGAGAGCTTACCATCAGTGTGAAGCTCGGTGCTGAAATATAAGAGTCAATGAAGCTGGGGCCCTTTATAAATTTGGGCTCTCCTAATTGGAGAGGCCAAATTTAACCTGGTCACAAGCTGACCCTGCACACTGCATGTTGGGGTCAGTTTGTAAGGCTGATGGTGGCCCTTGATGGACATCCGAATGCCCCCTGATGGGTGTCTGGGGAGCTGGAGGTTTGTTAATGAGGGAATCACCAATTCAGCCAAACCAGGTGTGTAAACTTCTAAACCTCTCAAAAAGGTTTAGAAGACATTTAGGGTTGTAAAATAACGACCTGGATTTATCAAGTTACTTTTATACAATATATTAACCTCCATCACTTCTTTTAACATGATTTAAACTTCTTTCTAGATGGCCCTTCTGGGTGAACCTGGATGAATTTCCAATCATCCAGATGTACCATAAATGACCACCACCAACACGCCCACATTCTGACCCCAAAACACAAGAGTTCTGGGCAGCATGAGAGCAATGGGTACATTTGGGTTCTCCCAAAGGGAGACCCAAATGCATACAAACTTTTCCGCTTCTCTGACTTTTATACTCCAGCAGTAAGACTCACACTGATGGTAGCATCTGCACAGTAATCATGAGGCGGAGCCTGGCCCAATTGAGAGGACATGATTGGACAAACACTAAAGCAACTTGCCTGGTGGAATTTATTTTTATTATACTTTATTGGATTTTATTTTCCAGACAGTAAATCTTTATTTGAGTCAAAGATACATATCATGTTTTTGTTCTTTTAATTTATTTATGAAATCTGAGTAAATTAATTTATAGTATGGAACATCATTTCTAGAAGAACCCCTTTTTTCTCACCAATTTATGTTACCCATCCAGTCCTCTTGTCTGTAAATAGCTCTTGCTCTGATTTTAAACATAGCAATTTTCATTTTTAATTCTACATTTATTGCACCTCCTTGTTTTCTCTCTTTAAATATCAACTGATTTTTAGCTATTTCTCCCAAAGACCCCGTGCAGATATTTTTTTTTTGTTGGGGGAAATATACATGCTAAAAATGAAACTTTTGATAATATATACATGTTTATTATATTACAGATTATCTCTTTTGTGCATTTCTTGAATCAGACTGATAGCTGCACTACAGTGTGAGCATTTCTTAATACAGTTTGTGCAAACAGCACCACATAATGGATGAGCAGCTAATGCTCGTACCTCACTCAAAATACTTTCTTCATGGCCGAAAGGTGCATATTTATGTCAAAGAGTCATTAGAACGACAAGTCCTTATGTCACTGATTATGAACAAGACGTTAAAATGATTAGTCATGTTTTCGTTTATCAGTTTACTCTGTGAGGATTTTCTCAATTTTCAGTAGTACATAAATACACATTACTGTTTATGAGAACCTGAATGCAAGAAATTGGACAGAATTCACCTTTACGATTTTACTGTTTATACAGTAATTTATAGACAGATGATGTTGTTGTACCACAGAACAGACAGAAAATACTGTCAGTACATTGTGTTTCATCAGGTTAAAGCCAGCATCATTCAGGTATATTTTTTGCTTCATTCCAGTTTCATTATGCTAAAGTCCAGAATATACAACATGACTTTTATTAATTACATGCATTATTATTCTTTTCTCTATGAAACGTTTGGACTATCAGCTGTACCCTTTGACCAGCCTCTGCCAGTGTTTGATTGATAACGTGTTCTTTATTTCATCTGGAACATGATCACAAACTTTCCATCATTAGGAAAAGTCATGATTAGTTAGTCATCAATTCAGGAGATGTGTTTTAGAAAAAAGTCTAATAGAAATGTATAAAATCTGCATTACAGACTCTGATAACTAGTTTAAATAATCAGAATGAAAGGACTTAAGCAGTGAACTAATGAGTGGCTGTTCTGGTGTGTAGGACAGTTCAGCAGAGTAACATATAATATTTTTACAGAAGCAATTGTGGATTTGGGAAACAGCAGATATAATTTGCTGTCTGTATAAAATAAATGGGAAATGGCCATTGCTATGTGCACAAGTGGCTAGATGATGTGCAGATTAAAGAACTTGTTTAAAGAAATGGTTTTGAGGAACTCAATTCTGATGTGAGAAATGCTTCAAGCAGCCAAGAAAAACTGTACATTTTGGGAAGGCGAACACTATGTTGTGTTCCATTTAAACACGGATTTCAAAACTTCCAAGTTCCAGGCGAGAAATTTCAACTGGGATTCCCAAATATCACCTAAAAATGCTATCAGTGTTATCCTGGGATAATACTGAGAATGTTAACTTTGAACAACGCTTACAGTCCTAACCTGACATAATGCTAATATGAAACAATGCTAACCTGCGCTAAAACTAACAAGGGGAATTAAACACTGGTAAATGGTAAAAGCAGTTGTGGTAAACATCTTACGAAACATTCCCCTTCCAAACCCTGAACAAACAGCAGCATTTAATAATTCATTAGTAATTTACATTAGGATAATAATACAGAACATAATCCTCTCCACAAAGCCTTCAATCAATCCAGCATCAGAGTATTAATCAGACTGATAAATCTGATCAGCAACAGATCACAAACTCCAGCACCCGCTTTAATCAGAGCCCCAACAGTAAGAGTTAATCTAGCACTGTACAAGCTTTTCTCTGATCTGATTCTAAATCATAAATACAAACTGTTTACAAACACAAACACCACCATTTAGCCCCAAGAGATAGCACCTTACCTGCCCTTGCACCACTTCCTGCACCCACTTCATTTCCTGTTCCTGTATTCAGTTTAGGGGGTAAATAGAGCTGCTGCCCCCGGTGGTCAGACTCAGCATTACAGCAGCTCTGTTCCCCACGGCACACTCAACTCATCACAGAGGATTGGTAGGATCAGATCAATGTTCACCACTTTCACATGTTATAGCATTGCTAGCAGGCTAATTAGCAGTATATCCTACACCAGTGGATCCCAGTCCTGGTCCTGGAGAACTCCTGTCCTGCACTGGTTTATTGTTCTCCTGCTGAAAATACAAAAATAGTTAAAAGATGTTTAACCGTTTAAAGATTTTCTTGCTTTTCAAACATTTTAACGTTAAATTGTAGACTTTCAGGTTTAATTTAATGGGTTGAACAAAAATATGCTATGACAAGTTTAGAAGTTTCAACCATTTTTCTACTAAGCCTCCTCATTTCAGTGGCTTTGAAGCACTGGTGATTACTGAAGATGTGACTGAAGACAGAAGCAGAAGGATGAGTCCTGAAATGTATATGGATACATTTTATCTATAGGTTTGATACTGAACAGACTTTCTGGACTGCTATATTCATTCTATGTTCATTAAGTTCATCAAGATCTTCATTAATGAAATGACTTTGCTTCTGCAATGGCTGATCAACTGGTGTTATTAAAAAAAATCACCTGTCAGTTTAATTTCACAATTTACCCTGAACATGAAGAGAGACCTACTTTACATTTAAATTCAGTTTTAATCAGACATCATCAGACTGAATTATGGTCAATCGATCAGGTTCTGAGCAGATTGGACCAGAATGTTCTGATGCTTTTGGGTCAGTAGAGGTGTATGGCCATGGAGATCTTCAGTTTAATATGATCCTTATTGTCTAAACTGAACACTTAGTGTTGGCTGCCACTCCGTCACCTCCTACTGGAGAAGTACGAGAGACACAACCAACAGGGAGGAGACCCAGAGGATCCACTGAAGGGCTATTAGAAAGAGTATTAGAAAGGTTATTTTCATGATCAAGCAGGAGGAGTTACCATCAGTGTGAAGATCAGTCCTGGATTGTATGAGTCTTTAACACAGCACTCTGCTCATGGTTTGGTGGTGAATGCTCTATTAAGAGTTCTTACTGTGTAGTGCCGAATCTTATGTGAGTGTTTGCTAAGCTAATTTCCCCTAGTGTAAAGTAGAGAGAGTGTATAAAACTCTGGCTGCTGGAGGTTTGTCAATGAGTGGTTTATTAAGTAACACCGTGAGAGAGAAGATGTGAACCTCTCTGAAGGCAAAAAAACTGATTTTATATATACAAATATATGTTTTTTTTATTTATTCTGTGTGTAAACTAATGTAAAGCCCAGCAGCCCAGAGAGAAACGGATCCGCAATTTCTTAGTCGAGAATCAGACTGAGAATCAGGCTGAACTGGGTCTGTTTCTAATCAGACCTGATCCCACAGATCTGCAGGTCTGCCCTCTCCCTGTCTCTGTGCTTTAATTAAACTCAGGTGGGCGTGGCCTGATTAACTCATTATGAGCTAATTTGCTGCATCCCTAAACTGTATTGTGCACTAACAACCAGCAGCTCCAGAGTCCATTTCAATTCCATTAATGTTCCTACTGACCACCATTCTTCTTTTTACTGGAGTTAAACACCAGTCCTCTCAGTATAAACTCCACTACCAGACCATTTCCTAAAGCAGCAGCAGATTAATCTCACATGCAGACACTTTAACAGCTGCTCACCTCCACCTGAGACCCACCATGTGCTTCCTGTCACCTGATTAGAGAGTAGCTAAATAACAGTGCTGCAACCTGAAGCTAAACTCAGTATTACAGCAGCTCTGATTAGACATGGAAGTACATGTAACTGCAGTCCGGAGAAAAATAGAAAATAGGCAGAGATACTGTAAACCATTTCGAGAACCAACCAATTGAACAAAAAATCCTGATACAACATGAAGAACAAGTATCAGATTCACATTATACCAATAAAATCATGCTTCAATCTATCCATCTTCTTATATGTGTTTTTTTTTTGTGACTCGAGAGCCTACATACAATCACTGGACGCTCCCTGGGCTGGGCACCACCTACAACCATGAACTCACTCACTCACACCTACAGAGCAATTTATCATAGTAAATTCAACTACCCCTTATAGGTACCCACAACCCCCAAACCCAACACTGTCAAAACATAAGACCTTTTCACCAGAGTTTCAAACCTTCAGAAATCCTTCTTAATCACATCAGTACTGAGCAGTAGTGCAGTAATTAGTTTTATTTAGACTAAGTCTAAACGCTAGACTATGAGTGATTACCAGATTACCAGTGTGAAATGAAGTGTTTGAAAGGTAAATAGTTGGTTTGAATTTAATCTCTTTTAACTTCATGATCAATTGGGAGGAGCTACCATCAGTGTGAAGATCAGTTCTGGAGTGCCCGTCAGTTTAACACAGTGTTGTACTAAAGACTCGAGATTAGAGGTGTAAAGAGAAGAACACGTAAGTAAAATTCAGAACTCTCCATTTGAGAGTTTCTGAAAATTGGATCTTAAAAATTCTAAACTTTTTTTCTCCATCTAAAACTGAATGTATATTTGTTGAACGATTAAGTAATAGATGTTTATGTTTGCTTGATCCACTATGCTAATTTATGTAGTGTTGGCCCATTCATATTGTCTCTGCTATTTCAGACTCCACCTCTGTGACCACTTTGGAGAGGTTACCATCAGTGTGAAGCTCGGTGCTGAAATATAAGAGTCAATGAAGCTGGGGTAATTTATAAATTTGGGGTCTCCTAATTGGAGAGAACAAATTTAACCTGGTCACAAGCTGACCCTACATACTGCATGTTGGGGTCAGTTTGTAAGGCTGATGGTGGCTCTTGATGGACCTCCAAGTGTTCCAGATGGGTGTCTGGGGAGCTGGAGGTTTATTAATGAGGGAATCACCAATTTAGCCAAGCCAGGTGTGGAAAGTTCTAAACCTCTCAAAGGTTTAGAAACTGTTCAGTGTTATAAAACAAGAAAGTGTATTCATCATATTGTTACTACTTTTCTTCAATATATAAACCCCAGATTCTTCTTTTAACATGATTCAAACTTCTTTCTAGATATTTCTTTCTTCTGGGTGAACCTGGATGAATGTCCAATCATCCAGATCCCCCATGAAAGACCACCACCATCACTCCCACATTCTGACCCCAAAACCAAACAGTTTCAGGGCAGCATGAGAGAAATGGGTACATTTAGGTTCCACCAAAGGGAGACCCAAATGCATACAAACCTCTCCGCTTCTCTGACTTTTATACTCCAGCAGTAAGACTCACACTGATGGTAGCTTCTGCACAGTAATCATGGGGCGGAGCCTGGCCCAATTGAGAGGACATGATTGGACAAACAATAAAGCAACTTGCCTGGTGGATTTTATTTTAATTATACTTTACTTGATTTTATTTTTCAGAAAATAAATCTTTATTTGAGTCAAAGATACAATTCATGTTTTGTTCTTTTAATTTATTTATGAAATCTGAGTAAATTAATTCATAGTATGGAATATAATTTCTAGAAGAAACCTTTTTTCTCACCAATTTATGTTACCCATCCAGTCTTTTTGTCTGTAAATAGCTCTTGCTCTGATTTTAAACATAGCAATTTTCATTTTTAATTCTACATTTATTGCACCTCCTTGTTTTCTCTCTTTAAATATCAACTGATTTTTAGCTATTTCTCCCAAAGACCCCGTGCAGATATTTTTTTTTTGTTGGGGGAAATATACATGCTAAAAATGAAACTTTTGATAATATATACATGTTTATTATATTACAGATTATCTCTTTTGTGCATTTCTTGAATCAGACTGATAGCTGCACTACAGTGTGAGCATTTCTTAATACAGTTTGTGCAAACAGCACCACATAATGGATGAGCAGCTAATGCTCGTACCTCACTCAAAATACTTTCTTCATGGCCGAAAGGTGCATATTTATGTCAAAGAGTCATCAGAACGACAAGTCCTTATGTCACTGATTATGAACAAGACGTTAAAATGATTAGTCATGTTTTCGTTTATCAGTTTACTCTGTGAGGATTTTCTCAATTTTCAGTAGTTCATAAATACACATTACTGTTTATGAGAACCTGAATGCAAGAAATTGGACAGAATTCACCTTTACGATTTTACTGTTTATACAGTAATTTATAGACAGATGATGTTGTTGTACCACAGAACAGACAGTAAAGACTGTCAGTACATTGTGTTTCATCAGGTTAAAGCCAGCATCATTCAGGTATATTTTTTGCTTCATTCCAGTTTCATTATGCTAAAGTCCAGAATATACAACATGACTTTTATTAATTACATGCATTATTATTCTTTTCTCTATGAAACGTTTGGACTATCAGCTGTACCCTTTGACCAGCCTCTGCCAGTGTTTGATTGATAACGTGTTCTTTATTTCATCTGGAACATGATCACAAACTTTCCATCATTAGGAAAAGTCATGATTAGTTAGTCATCAATTCAGGAGATGTGTTTTAGAAAAAAGTCTAATAGAAATGTATAAAATCTGCATTACAGACTCTGATAACTAGTTTAAATCATTTTAATGAAAGGACTTAAGCAGTGAACTAATGAGTGGCTGTTCTGGTGTGTAGGACAGTTCAGCAGAGTAACATATAATATTTTTACAGAAGCAATTGATGATTTGGGAAACAGCAGATATAATTTGCTGTCTGTATAAAATAAATGGGAAATGGCTATTGCTATGTGCACAAGTGGCTAGATGATGTGCAGATTAAATAAATTGGTTAAAGAAATGGTTTGAGAAATTCAATTCTGATGTGAGAAATGCTTCAAGCAGCCAAGAAAAACTGTACATTTTGGGAAGGCGAACACTATGTTGTGTTCCATTTAAACACGGATTTCAAAACAAGTTCCAGGTGAGAAATTTCAATTGACATTCCCAAATAACCTAAAAATGCTATCAGTGTTATCCTGGGATAATACTGAGAATGTTAACTTTGAACAACGCTTACAGTCCTAACCTAAGATAATGCTAATATGAAACAATGCTAACCTGCGCTAAAACTAACAAGGGGAATTAAACACTGGTAAATGGTAAAAGCAGTTGTGGTAAACATCTTACGAAACAATCCTCTTCCAAACCCTGAACAAACAGCAGCATTTAATAATTCATTAGTAATTTACATTAGGATAATAATACAGAACATAATACTCTCCATAAAGCCTTCAATCAATCCACCAGCAGAGTATTAATCAGATTGATAAATCTGATCAGCAACAGATCACAAACTCCAGCACCCGCTTTAATCAGAGCCCCAACAGTAAGAGTTAATCTAGCACTGAACAACTTTTCTCTTGATCTGATTCTAAATTATAAACACAAACTGTTTACAAACACAAACACCACCATTTACCCCCAAAAGGTAGCACCTTACCTGCCCTCGCACCTCTTCCTGCACCCACTTCATTTCCTGTTCCTGTATTCAGTTTAGGGGGTAAATAGAGCTGCTGCCCCCGGTGGTCAGACTCAGCATTGCAGCAGCTCTGTTCCCCACTGCACACTCAACTCATCCCAGAGGATTGGTAGGATCAGATCAATGTTCACCACTTTCACATGTTATAGCATTGCTAGCAGGCTAATCAGCAGCATATCCTACACCAGTGTATTCCAGTCCTGGTCCTGGAGAACTCCTGTCCTGCACTGGTTTATTGTTCTCCTGCTGCAAATACAAAAATTGTTAAAAAGATGTTTAAGTATTTAAGGATTTTCTTGCTTCTCACACTTTTTAACACTTTGTAAAATTTGAGCACCATTTTTCCATGTGTTTACGTGGAGGATTATTTTCATTGAAAAAACACTTCCAGTCATACATACCTCTTTTCCACCAACAAAGTGCTGGTGTTGGATCCGGTTCCTGTGAACCTGCGAACCTTTTAAGACCTGGCCCATGTTTCCACTGCTTTAAGGAGTCACTCATCTGATTCCAAATAAAACAAGTGAGATGCAGTTAAATTGTAGACTTTCAGGTTTAATTTAATGGGTTGAAAAAAATGTGCTATGACAAATTTAGGAATTTCAACCATTTTCAAGCCTTCTTATTTCACCAGCTCCAAAGTATCTGATAAATTATCTAAAAAAAATTAATGGATTGCATTGGCTACTCCCTTAATAATCCAATAAAAAATATCTAAAGAAAACAGCCCTGTTCTGGAACAGTGTTCTTTGGGAAGATGAAACCTGTACCAGAACGAAGGGAAGAAGAAAGTATGGAAAAAAACTTGAAAATTCACAGATTCACAGAGCACTGGTGGTTGCCAGGTTAGTACAGATGTATGGCCATGGAGATCTTCAGTTTAATATGATCCTTATTGTCAAAACAGAACTCTTAGTACCAGCTGCCACTCCGTCACCTCCTACTGGAGAAGTACGAGAGACACAACCAACAGGGAGGAGACCCAGAGGATCCACTAAAGGGCTATTAGAAAGAATATTAGAAAGGGTTCTTGTTTAATAAAGTTTAAAATATGTTTTATGATCAAGCAGGAGGAGTTACCATCAGTGTGAAGATCAGGTCTGGACTGTATGAGTCTTTATCACAGTCCTTTTCTTCTGAGCTGGTGGTGAATGTTCTGTTACATGTGTGTTTGTATTACTCTGCTCTTATAGATTGAGAGTTAAGTACAAAGTTTCCGAAGCAATACAACAATCAGTCAACTGGTGTTTATACTGTTTATCAAGCATTTGGCATCTATAGTAGGACTGACACTGCCTTCGTAACTTCTCTGGAGATAAATGTGGGCCATCAGTATGAAGATCAGTACTGGAACACAACAGCCTTTAAAAGACAAGTTTCCTCATCATTTTACACATTTTTGTTTTGAAAAAGTGGTAGTTCTTCAATTGGAGCTTCTTCCAAGTTAAGACACAACAAAAACAACATTATTTTTGCAAAATAGTTATGCTCATATAAATATCAATTCCATTTTAAACTGACTGTATTAAGTTGTGTAGTGTTTGTCCAATCTACTTGTCTATGGTGGTTCAGACTCCATGACCAAACTTGAGATGCTACCATCAATGTGAAGATCAGTGTGGAATATAAAAGTCAGTGAAGCAGTGGATTAGTTTGCAGTGTATTCTCCCAGTCAGAGCAACATTCTCCAAACTAACACCACCTAGTGTGAGTTGAGGAGAATGTTGATCAAACTACAGCTGATAGCTGGTGGTTTATCAGTGAGTGATTTATTAAGTAACACTATGAGAAAGCAGATGTAAACCTGAAACTAAAAATCCAGAATTAATATATGTGCAGCCCAGAGGGAAACTAACCCCCAACTTCTCAGTCTGGAATCAGACAGGCTGAATTGGATCTCTTTCTGATCAGACCTGATCTGATCTCCCTGTCTCTGTGCTTTAATTAAGCTCAGGTGGGCGGGGCCTGATTAACTCATTAGGAGCTGAACTGCAGTAGCACTGAACTGCATTGTGCACGACCAGCAGCTCCAGAGATCCTCCAATTCCACTAACAGCCCTACTGGCCACCATTTCTTTTTTTACTGGAGTTAAACACCAGTCCTCCCAGTATAAACTCCACTACCAGACCATTTCCTAAAGCAGCAGCAGATTAATCTCACATACAGACACTTTAACAGCTGCTCACCTCCACCTGAGACCATCATGTGCTTCCTGTCACCTGATTAGAGAGTAGATAGGTAAATAAAAGTGCTGCCCCCCTGTGGACAGATTCAGTATTACAGCAGCGCTGTTTAGAAAATAAGTAAATAAAAGTGCTGCCCTCCTGTGGACAAATTCAGTATTACAGTAGCTCTGTTTAGAAAATAGATAAATAAAAGTTCTGCCCTCCTGTGAATAAATTTAGTATTACAGCAGCTCTGTTTAGAATATAGCCAAATAAAAGTGTCACCCTCCTGTGGAAAAATTCAGTATAACAGCAGCTCTGTATAGAAAACAGGAAAAAAAGGAGAGGATACTGACTACATCCTGTGGGAAGCATTATCAGCGTCATGCCGTCAAGCCCCGCCCACTTTGTCAGTGTCATGTCTTAGCTCCGCCTCTAAACAGAAATTAACAATGTACAGGGCAGTTAGCGGTTGTTTTTTATTCTGATTTATTCAGATGTTTAACTATTGTACAATCATTGCGTATCTTTCTATCAATTAAAAATACATTTTTAAGCCAGATTTTCAATATAATGTTTAACCAATATAAAAACACTGTCCAGCTTAATACTGTGTGTACACTGCAAGCTCACAAGAGGGATGACGCGAAAAATGTGGGCAGAGTTGGACGCACTGGACGCCTTCCCACAGGCTGCAGTCAAAAGTAGTTGGGACAAAAAGTGCCGCCCTCTGTTTAGAAACTAGATAAATAAAAGTGCTGTGAACAAATTCAGTATTACAGTAGCATTGTTTAGAAAATAGTGCTGCCCTTTTGTGAACAAATTTAGTATTACAGTAGTGTTGTTTAGAAATTGCTAAATGAAGATGTATGTTTATGTGTTGATTGATTCACTGATAAATGTTGCTTGATCCACTATGTTAATTTTTGCAGTGTTGGTCCAATCATTTTGTCTATGCTATTTCAGACTCCGCCTCTGTGACCACTTTGGAGAGCTTACCATCAGTGTGAAGCTCGGTGCTGAAATATAAGAGTTAATGAAGCTGTGGCCCTTTATAAATTTGGCCTCTCCTAATTGGAGAGGCCAAATTTAACCTGGTCACCAGCTCACTCTACATGGTGCTTGTTGGGGTCAGTTTGTAAGGCTGATGGTGGCCCTTGATGGACGTGTGGGGAGTTGGAGGTTTATTAATGAGGGATTCACCAATTCAGCTAATCCATGTGTGTGAAGTTCTCAATCTTAAAATATATTTTTTTATGCAGAGACAAACATTTTCAAAAGATATGCTTGAAACAGATATGCACAAAAACAGTTAACATCTCCTTTGGGAAGATTGAAGATCTATCAAGGTGGTCCCGCTGGTGTGACCAGGATAGACCATCACCATTTCTCCCACACACTGTGCAAAACACCCATGATGTTGGCGCAGCATAAGAGCTACATATAGTTACATATGGGCTTTTCCTCAAATACATACAAAAGCAGCGCTTCTCTGACTTTTATTCTCCAGCAGTAAGACTCACACTGATGGTAGCATCTACACAGTAATCATGGGGCGGAGCATGGCCCAATTGAGAGGACATGATTGGACAAACAATAAAGCAACTTGGATTTTATTTCACAGAAAATATATCTTTATTCGAGTTAAAGACCCAATTCATGTTTTTTAGTAAATTATTTAAAGTATGGAATGTTATTTCTAGAAAAAGCTTTTTACAAATTTATGTTATCTGTCCAGTCTGCTTGTCTGTAAATAGCACTTGCTATGATTTTACACATAGCAATTTTCATTTTTGTTTCTATATTTATTGCACCTCATTGTTTTCTCTTTTTAAATATCAATACATTTTTATATATTTCTCTCAAAGAGCATTTTTTAAGAATTATTTTTTAAGGGGAAAATAAACATGCTAAAAATTAATTTTTTGATATTGTAAACATGTTTTTATTACCGTTTTACAGTCAATTTTGTGCATCTCTCAAATCAGACTCATATTGGCACCATTTTTCAATACAGTTTGTGCAAACAGCTAAACATAATAGATGAGCTAATGCTCGTACCTCACTCAAAATTCTTTCTTCAGGCCCAAAAGGTGCATATTTATGTCAATGAGCTTGTCAGAGTCATCAGAACGACAAGTCCTTATATCATTGATTATGAACAAGACTATCAAAAAGATTAGTCAATATGTCGTGTATCAGTTTACTCTGTGAGGATTTTCTTAATTTCGCAAAATTTAAAATTATTTAAAAATGCTGCACTTTTTCCTGTGAATCATGAATTGGTTTCAGTAGTACACAATTACACATTACTGTTTATAAGAGCCTGAATGCAAGAAATTGGACGGAATTTACCTTTATGATTTCACTGACTTGCAGTAATTTTTTGACAGAACATTACAGCAATTTAAGTAAAAGAAAAAGTCTATATAAAAAAGTATAATATTTTGTGATCTGCATGACAGAAGCAACTGATCATTTGAGAAACAGCAGACAGCTGTACAAAATAATTTGCTGTTTGTATAAAATAAATGAGAAATTACTATTGCGATGTGCTCAAGTGATTAGATGATGTGTATATAAAAAATGGTTAAAGAAATGGTTTTGAGAAATTCAATTCTAACGTGTGAATCAGCTGAGAAAAACTATAATGTTGAGAAGATGAACACTATGCCAAGGCCCATTTGAACACAGATGTCAAAATTTTCATGTTTCATGTAAGAAATTTAAATTGTAATTCCCAAATATCACCTAGTACTGCTGTCAGTGTTATCCTGGGATAATACTAAGAATGTTAACTTTGAACAATGTCTACAATGCTAACAGTGTTAACCTGAACTAATGCCAATATTTAACAATGCTAACAGTGCTTTCCTGAGACAATGCTAATATACAACAATGCTAGCATGCTAATCTGGGATAAAGCTAACAAAGGAAATTAAACACTGGTAAATGGTAACACTGGTCAAAGCAGTTGTGATAAACGCAATAGTAAACATTGCCCTTCCAAACCCTGAACAAACAGCAGCATTATACAGAACACAATACTTTCCATAAAGCCTTCAATCAATCCACCATCAGAATATTGATCAGACTAATAAATCTGATCAGCAACAGATCACAAACTCCAGCACCCGCTTTAATCAGAGCCCCAACAGTAAGAGTTAATCTAGCGCTGTACAACTTTTCTCTTGATCTGATTCTAAATCATAAATACAAACTGTTTACAAACACAAAAAAACACCATTTACTCCCAACAGGTACCATCTTACCTTCACACCACTTCCTGTTTCCACTTCACTTCCTGTGCCTGTATCCAGTTTAGGGAGTAAATAGAACCGCTGCATGGGCGATTCCCTACAGAAGCCAGCCTGTTTCTGAAACAGTGTGTGTGTGTACAGCTGAAACTTGTAACGAATGATTGAAAAAAGAACTTATGGAGAAGTCTTGGAAATGTTCAACATTAAACACACCAAATCCTCTTTATACATTATGGAGGCAGTAAGAGAGACCTACTTTATGATTAATATCAGTTTTTATCATTAGACTGAATTAAGGTCAATCGATCAGCTTGGTTGGAGAACATATATTGAACTGCAGATTTTAAACAGTGTCACAAATTCTCAGCAGCATTCAGATCTAAATGAACCCAATTTAGTTTCATCACTACACAAAACAGATTCACAGAATGATTGTGGTTGCCAGGTTCTGAGCAGATTGGACCAGAATGTTGTGGTGCTTTTGGGTCAGTAGAGGTGTATGGCCATGGAGATCTTCAGTTTAGTATGATCCTTATTGTCCAAACTGAACCTTTAGTACCGGCTTTCACCAAATCTTACTGCAATATTGTATGCAGTCACTCGAGGGCTTTTGAATACCTGACCCCTCAGGAAATTGCCACGTCCAAAAACTGTAGCATCTGTGGCCTTTTCCTGAATCTGTGTCCGCAGTCACCACTTACTGAGAAGTACAGGTCGAAGACCCAGAGGAAGGCCCATGACTGTCTGAAGGGTTATTAGAAAGAGTATTAGAAAGGTTACCTGTTTAATGAACGTAGGATATGTTTTCATGACCATGGAGGAGTTACTTTCAGTGCAAAGATCAGTTCTGGACTGCCTGTGTGTTTGAACACAGTGCTGAGGTAAAGGTTTTTTTAATGTTTAGAGCTACAAAGAGATGTGTGTGTAAATTGAATTCAAAACTCTCCATACCAGTGTATGTTTTGTTCAGTGATTCAGTGAAAAATTCCCAATGGCACAGTCCAAATGTAACCTGGTTATAAGCTGACCCTACATAGTAACTGGTAGGATCTATTTGTAAGGCTGGTGGTGGCCTTTTATGGAATTCCAAACATCCCTGATGAGCATCTGAGGAGCTGCAGATTTGTTGTTGACAGACCCACGTGAGCAAATTTTTGACCAAAAATTTTGCTTAAAAGAAAGAGTGTTTTAAAAAAGACATTTCATATTTGGTTATTTTACATTACCTGTGCAGACACCTTAGATATTCATTTGGGATGTCCAATACTCCCTAAAAGACCTATGCCATCACTTTCACACACTGTCCTTAAGATCAAAAGCATTAAAGTACAGTTAAAGTAATAGATACATTTGTGCTGTTTCCCTGGGAGAGCCAATACTCCAGCAATAAGACTCACACAGATGGTAGCATGTGCAGATTAATCATGGGGCGGTGGCTGACAAACTCGAGATGACATGATTGGACAAGCACTATAGGAACTTGCCTAGTGGATTTTTCTATTGAGTTAGTTATCACTAGCTAAACCACCTCTAAATAGAATAAAGGAAAAGCATAATTAAACTTTATGGCATAGAGTGTTTTGCTCTAACAAGGTACAAGACAAGTACAAAAGAATAAAGTACAACTGTATTGCATTATAAATTTGGGCTCTCCCATTGGAAGTCCCTGTTTAAGAAAGAGTGCTCTAGAAAGATACATTCTAAGCTTAATGTTGTCACAATACTTTTTTTCATGTACTATGCAGAGCATTTACAAACTCAGCTGGAAAAATCAGAAGTCCATCAAGTACTACAATTGATATCAGTTCCACCACAAGATAAGCCCTGATATATCCATGATACTAGTCACGTTTCCTACTTTTATACCTTTATACTAGCAGCAAGACTCAGACTGATGGCATCTCCAGAGTTATCAAGGGGCGGAGCCTGGCCCACTTGAGATTATATGATTGGGCACTATGGGAACTTGCCTGGTGGATTCTAATTTCGGGTTATGTATTACTATCTATAAAACTTCTAGGCAAATATTATCTGTTCTCCTTTTATGATAGACTTTCAGTAAATGCAAACCACCTCAAGACTAAAGGTTAAGGCTAAATCAAACTTTGATATAGAGTGTTTTGCTCTCCGTTTGAAAGACTACCACTCACCGCTTTGGAGATGTTACCCTCTGTGTAAAGATCTGTGCTGAAGTATTAAATTAATTGAAGCATAGGTGCAGTATTAATTTTCTCTTTTCACATGGTGTGTTGAGGTATATTGGGCTCAGTTTGTAAGATTTGTGGTTGTGGTTGTGTCCCAAGTGAGCGTGGGAGGAATTACAGGTCTCTATCTAAGTGACTTGCTAAACCCATCCCTGTAAGTGAAGGTTTGAACCTGCTGGAGACTGGCATTTTAAAAGACATGTTTTATTTTAAATTTTGCTATTCTAGTTTTATTCATTTTAAGAGGAAAGCTTCTCAGTACAAACTAGGTCTATTACTAATCAGACCTGAACTGCATTGTGCACTAACGACCAGCAGCTCCAGAGTCCATTCCAGTCCCATTAACATACCTACTGACCACCAATCCTCTTTTTACTGGAGTTAAACACCAGTCCTCCCAGTATAAACTCCACTACCAGACAATTTCCTAAAGCAGCAGCAGATTAATCTCACATACAGACACTTTAACAGCTGCTTACCTCCACCTGAGACCCACCATGTGCTTCCTTTTTACATGATTAGAGAGTAGCTAAATAAAACTTCTGCCATCCTGTGGACACATTCATTATTACAGTAGCTCTGATTATAGAAAAGCTAAATAAAAGTCCTGCCCTCCTGTGGACAAACACAGTATTACAGCAGCACTGTTTTGGAAATATAGCTAAATAAAATAGTTGCCCTCCTGTGGACAAATTCAGTTTTACAGCAGCTCTGTTTAGAAAATAGATAAATAAAAGTGCTGCCCTCCTGTGGACACATTCAGTATTATAGCAGCTCTGTTTAGAATGTGTCTGAATAAAAGTGTTGCCTCCTGTGGCTTAACTCACCATTACAGCAGCTCTGTTTAAACATTTCTTAATATTATCATACTTTCACCCGGTTCTTCAATGCTCATGACCCTTAAACCCGACCATTAAAGAACAGGGAACAGATCCTCTATTTATGAGGATAATAAACGTTTCAGCAAAACAGAAGGACTACAGTCTTTTTTGAATAACATGTTTTTAAACCAACTAGAAAAATCCATCCAACAGGTTCTGGTGGGTGGCGTCCTTTAAGCACTATCCTCATGCTCTTCAGTCAGCTGTGCCCTTTTTTTTCTGAGTCAGGGTTTATATGCTGCAACACCTGACTAGTCTGCCGAAAGAGATACTGGTCTCCCATGAGCTCACCTTAAAAACAGAAGTAAAGGGAAACCATATGGTTATTTAAAGGAGACAAAAACCATGAATAAAGAACCACAGAATAACTAATTGCAGTATTACCTGTGTGACTTGCAGGTGGGGAGAAACTGGGGACTACTTTCCTGTCAAACTGTGTTTTGTAGTTGCTTTTAACACATTGAACCAGGTCAGGATGAGACCTGGTTCAGGTCTAAATGAAATGACTCAAGAGAAGTTGAGCCCCAGGCCCACTGATAAGGTTTGAGAAGCACACCCCCTTTTTGTAATGCTTCCAGTCTCTGTATGAAGTGCTACACCTGGTGGACAGCAAGGGTCCTTGATGCACTGTGTTTCTTCTGGACACTCCATATGTGCTCCCTCATTTCGAGGTCAAGGAGTGGGACCCCAAGAGAATCATTGCCACTGCTCCCCATGAGCTCTTGTAGCAGCTGCTTAATGAGGTGGATAGTAGTCTCCACTCCACAGGTTCTCCTCCTGCAATGGAGAGCCAGCTCTTCCATGGTCAGATTTGGTTTGTTTACCAATGCATCTTCCTGTTCAGACAGACCATCAGCAACTTTTTTGGCATCACGCAACAGATAAACATCAGCTGCATCCCATCAAATATACAGGAAGACAGACGGTATATAAAAATGGGATACAACTGAAATGAACATGTTGTGCATCCCTCCATCCTTCGCATGAAATGCCAAATATCCAGACTTATACCTGATCATCTGCCATTATGTCAAGGCCACCCCCATCATAGCCATAAGCACAATGATAAGGACCTGGTCCAACTCTTTGTCAACAGAGGTGAGCCAAAGCCCAGTTCACTTGTTCCAGCTTGCTTCTTGGTGATTTAAGCACACAAAATCTACAGAGCTTATTAAAGAGTGTGCCCTTAAACATGTTTCAGTTATAAAACTGCATGATTTATGCAGAACCTTTGAAATCCATATTAATAATGGTTCCATATGTTGAGGTTGTCTTGCTCTAACATCTTCAAGCCTTGTCAAGTCATATGTCCTGACTGTAAATGGCAAGGAACCATTTTCAGCTTGGCACCACGGCAGGCTCTGAGGGTTCTGGGAAGAGGATGGGCAGCATATTGGGACCACTGGAAAACTTGCCACACACAGCTACACCTCTGTGTGGTTCTCCTTCAGCCATTTCAGCTACCACATAGAGCTGTTCCCCATCCATCTTGCCCTCTTGTGCAGGCCAGCTCCTGTGAGTTGATGATGTCCACAGGTAGGGTTTGGCCTTCCTCAAACTGTAGGGCATTCAGACTAGAAAAGACTTAGAAAATAAGTCTGGAGCTTGGGCTTGGTATTACAGTAGTCCTGGTTGTGGTGGGTTGTACCATAGCTGCAGATTATCCCGTAGCTCTGGCTTATTCTTGGCACCCATTATGAACAGTGCATTCAATATCCATCTGTGGTCTTCAGTTGGCAAACCTTGTGACCACAAACAGGGAAGCTGAACTATGATAGAGGCTTCACTAGTCAGTGTTCTGGGGTGTGCAGTCTCTACAGACAAAGACAAAAATAACGTCAGCACACTTTACACAGTTGATCCAAATGATCCAACAAATAATTATGTTATCTTATGTAACAATACCCTATATTTAGACCTACAGTCAGGGTCAAAAATGTGTTGGCACATGTTTATTTACTTTGTGTGTAGCATAGTTTAACACAAAAAAATACCTGAGAGACAAAAAAGCAAAATTTGTACAATTTCACTCTAAACTCTAAAAAAAGGGATGGACAAATTATTAACACACTTTCAAAATTGTGGGTAAATAACTTTGTTTCAAACATCTGATGCTCGTTTAGACTCACCTTGGTAACAGGTGTGGGCAGTATAAAAATCAAAAATGAAACCAGAGAAAAAGGAGAGACGTTGACTAAATATTTGCATTGTGTGTCTATGTGTGCCACACTAGATGGAGAACATAAAAAAAACCCCTCTATTCTTGTAAAAGTGGTCTTATTGAGGTCCTGCAACAGAACAATGCTTGTCCACATACTGCTGTTATCTCAAGATGCATATGATATGCCACTTACAGCTACGTATCCAGACCTATCTTGATTGAAAATGTATGGTATGCTATTAGACATGCTACCATCACTATCAATCACCCCTCCTGTAAAATCAATAGGAACTGGTAGCTCACCTGGTTTAATTTTTATCCTCACTTCAGAAGGCTCAATTTTGTTGGCCTGTTTGTAGCTATACACAGTGCTGCAAGACAAGTTGCAAGTCAAGTCAGAGCTGTTTGATTATAACTTGTGCTATAACTTTAAAAAATAAAACACAGTTTGTTTTGTTACTTTGCTATGTTGTGATTATCACGCCATGGCTTTACATAAAATAAAAATAGCACAAAAAAGAGCATATGTTCCAGACCATTTTCTTGGGCTCATGCAGATAATATAAACTCTACACTGTATAGTTTATGACTGAGTCGATTCATTACATGTAGCTACAGCGGATGAATGCGTCCGCCTGATCTCATTTGGATAAGCTAAGCTAGCGAGCGGGAATATAGCCATCTATCATCATTGGCTGCGACTGGCTATGAACAGCACTTTAACACCTCCATTTATTAGAGATGGTGTAACAGTAACGGCACGGTGTGTGCAGCGGAGCACCGAAGAGTCTTCAATGGAACGATAGTGGACTATGAATCACAATAAAGGATAAAGTTCTCTGATACACAGGCACACTGGGGATAACACACGGTGATATTGGATCCCATACTAAGAATGGAAGATTAAATCTGTGTAGTGCTATCTTTAAGGATAGCTATATTAAAGTATAAAGTTTTTCATACGGCTGCTGGGGATATAGATTACACTTATATTGCACATTCTATCTCCCATGGTTCATTCTATTTCTTACACACAGACACATATATACACACACACTGTGATTCGCTTCATACACACCTACAAATGCCATACAACCTCATTTCTTCAGTAGGGATTGATGTGATAGAGTCATAGACAGAATTTGACAGGGATGGTTTCTGGAACCATCTGCTGGTTCAATATCTACCACAGGAAGATATTAGAAGGTGTGAACGGTGTTTAAGTGACATATCAGGCTGCTGTAGGAGAAAACCCTTAATACATTATTTACAAAAGTTTTGGGACACCTGCTCAGTCGTTGTTTCTCCTGAAAATCAAGGGTTTTGAAAACGAGTCTGCCAGTACTGAACAGAGTCTAGCATTTCTATTATAATTTGGAGAAGCATTGGCTGTGATTGTATTCAGCAGCAGTAGAATTAGTGCATATCATCAGAGCCACATCTTTACTGAAAGCACAGTTCAACTGATCAACAGCTCAAAGCAAGAGGGTTTTATACCCCTCTAGTCCACACCTGGCATTAGGCCTAGGATAATGATGATCTGTCCTTGTAAACTTAACAAATCCTAAACAAGAAAACACTGATGTTAAAACTGTAAAAGTGGGGTTTAGAAGATCCTAATTTTAGAAACAGTGTTTCCATCGCAGGCTTAAACAAACTGCTGTTTGCCTTAAAGTGATGTCTTTTCAACAGTGTGAACACAAAATCCTCATATTATAAAATTAGATTGCCATTCTCATAAGTGAACTTATGCAACATATTATTTTTCAATGCATGCTGTGGAATGTGTTAGATTCTTTTTTTCTCATGATATAATGTGATATTTACTGACAAGGCAGTTCACTCAGATTAAAATAGGCTGCAGTTATTTCTATGGCTGCTTTTATGGCAGGTGAAATCCAATAGAATCTTTACTGACATGGGAGTGAAGCGGCCACATAAAAATGACTGACATGGTAGATGTGAATAAGACTAAAAATGATACCACCTTACATCCTCATGTGACACCAAGGTGTTCAACAGCAGGGACGTGCACAGGAATCTTGAAGGGCAGTTGCTCTAACCTGAAGAAAGGGCACCAAACCAGAACAAACACGGTACTAATGAACGAGACCACTTTGGTGCAGTTTGACCACAGATGAGGGGTTGTGGTACATGACAGATAAGAAAATAATTTGTTTAATTTCTCAATAACATTATCAGCACAAATGCTGATTTTTGCTGCACAAACCAGAACGAACGCAGCACTAACGGATGGAAACATTTTTATTCTCTTTTTGATTATATGAGGGGCCCGCTTCACTGAGGCGTCTGCATTATAGTTTTGATTTGTAATGATGTATCACAAAAAAAGTGTGTTGAAATGGTTTAATTTCCATATAATTTGCAAAAACAAATTATTAAGATTAGGCATACAAATTAGTTGTAGAAACGTATAACTGTTTTTAGTGTAATATCATGATATCACTACATGACCTTACATGTTGCAACACATGAATTATTTCGGAATAAATGATCAAATTGATCCAAATTATAATATAAATCAAATTAACATCTTAAAACATTTTTGTACTATTATTTTAGACGAGATATTCTAATTATAACGTTTTTAAATTATAAGATTTAAATTATAAAGACACCTTGAATGGGACCCTATGGAAAAATCTGATGTTGATGGACCACCGATAACAATAATAAGAAGAATATATTAGTTAATTATGGAGAAAAGGTTCCTTAGCACAGTGGTTATTCCATCCTCTAGCGGTGTCCATGGAAACCATGCGGTGAAGGTTGCTAAGTCTAATTTTATATTCTGAGTGTAGTCTGACTGACTACGGCGCAATACTTTGAAGTTTTCGCCGTGCACCACTTCACGGCTCTTTGTATAAAGACACGTCAGTCACATTCTGTTTGACTGATTAGCCGTCTATTTCTCAGTCAGTGAAGTAAAGAGAAGGCCTGAAGCCGCTTTAAAAGTTTGGGTGGTCGATTTTTTTATGTTCAGCCTTCCAGTGATAAAGTTACGAGTTATATGGCACGAATTCATGTTGTCCATACCAATGTGTTCTTTGCTCTAGCTCTCCTGACTTGGCTTATAAAGGGGTTCGGTGGTTAGGTGAGGACTCATCTGTACTGTTGTAGAACTAGGAAACACCATCCAGGCCACAGTGCACTGCTGCAGAAAACTGTAGGCTTTAAAGCAAGCTTGGAGTGACACCTAGTGTTCAGCAAATTCAACCTTTCAAAGCACATACATTTTACATTTGGCAGTTATTCTTAACATTGTATAAAATATCATAATAAATCATAAACTAGTAGAAATTCTCCAGAATTAACACAGCTCTGATAACATGCCCATGTTTTGATTCTGATCTGATTTTTCATTTATATTTAGGGTGCAATCACACCTACTTTGTTTGATCTGACTAAAAGGATTGGTTTTGAACTGTGGTCCAATTTGTTTGCAGGGTGATTTTTTTTTAGATTGGATGGTTTGGATGTTCAGACTAATTGAGTCAGGCTGTCATAAATAATTAAATAATAGAAGAAGAAAAAGGTAATGGACCTAAATTTTGTTTCTATGATATCCTTCAAAGACTCCAAAGGTGAGGTCCATCCATAGGGAAACCAGATATATACTCATACACACACATACATTTTACCTAATGTGAATCTAGAAGTTGTTTTTTACATTGTGTAAAACATGTCATGATGAACGGACCAATAGAAATGTTCAAATGTTTAAAAGCCTAACTATGAACAAAATGTGTATGCAAAAGTTCCTTTTTGGCCCCACATAAGGATGTCAGTGAGGTCGAATACAAGCCCCATCAGGGTGGTAGACTGCAGACAGAGCTTAGATAGAGCCAATGCAAGATTAAGGTGAGTTGTAACCATGGTCCCATTAACAACATGCCCACAATCCACCTATGTGAGCTCCATATGAGCATGTTGGCTGGGCACTGTCTGAGAATTATTCACACTTTGCACGTGCATTGATAAGAGGTAATAAATGGTATAATTCTACTGCTTTTACTGCTGTGATATATGGTGCAGCTATCTTGGACTCTAAACTCGGGGTTGGTGAGGCTCTCTTGAGTTTCCGAGCAGGAAATGCAACTTGTGGGAAAGTAAAAATTTTATTTTGCAACTAAGGGAAAAAAAATATTGATTGTATTAATTAATGTATTAAACTGAAAAACTTGCTGAGCTAAAGTTATAATAACACATACAACACATTATAACCTATAACATTCTAAACACAAACAGCAAAAATAAATTACACCTAGTTTGCATTCACATAAAAAAAAAATATTCAGTTAGAACTTCTCTCACATAAAGCATGTTGGCTGTAGCTACATATCAAAAGCAATGAATGAAATGAAAATGTAAAGCCTTTTATTTAATATTTACAAAATGACACACATTACAATCAACGGTAACGGGAACGGCCAGCACTGGCTTGTTAAATAGACTAAGATTTCTGACAAGAAGGTTTCTTCAGGAAGAGAGCTATTGAAAGCTTTGTGCAGACTGCACATTTAATATAAACCAACACCTATTTTTTTGTTCTAAATGTTCTTATTGAATTTAGGGTGGGGCTTAGATAACTATGCAACAGAAAAAAATGTTTATTCATTAAACTACATTATTTCTGGTTTTTGATGTTTTTTGTCCACTTTTCTTAATTTCCTCCTCTGGGCACCAGAGGGCTTTGGCCTGTTGGACATAGTGCTGGCAGCTTGCCACTCACTCTTCCCCACAGATAAGCAGGGTAATGTGTGGGGGTATTTTTATCAGGGGGATGCTGCAGTGTACAAGCACGGAACACATTAATTATTATTAGGTCTAATATTATTAGACTAAGGCTGTATGGTGTTTTTATTTGTAATATTTCAAAGTTAAATACACAAAAAATAATGCCCCTATGGTAGGACGATGCCCCTAGCTTTTGCCTATACTGCCAATGCAACAAGCTATCTCTGGGTATTTGACACCAAGACCTATGTTGGCAGTGAATACTTTATGTCTTGTAAAGTGTGAGGTAAACATTTTTCTAAAAACATTTGATAAACAAAGTGTTTGATTTCCTTCATTTGTGAAGAAGTCATTTTTTATTGTAATTATTTTTCATTAATAATACATTGAGATTAACAGTCCAAGTTTTCCTTCTACACTGTGAAAAGTAACTGACCACTAAATGTGTTATAGAAATTTCCATTATCAAATATTTTAGATTTGGGGAACAGTTGTACATACACCACATCTCCCACTTCCAGGAGCAGAGATGCTCCATTGGTGGTGCTCACTACATGACTGGGTTGATGACAGTAAGCGATAACCACATGACGTCCATTCTTAAAAAGACGCGCTCCGGTAGATGAATCGCTACCATGTCCAGTAATGGAGAATCTGAACGTGTAGACTCCTCTGATCGGCGCTGTAAAGATTCCTGTAGCAGAATAAAAATCAGACACGTACCATCAGTTCAAAAAAGCATAAAGCTGCTTGTAGTGTGAGTGTTGTGTGTAGCTGGGTTTCCATCCAAATGTTTGAAAAAGTCTTGTGCAGTTCCACAATTTCAGCATCTTTAGCAAAATTCCAGTAGAAAAAGTTTCATTTCACTACACTAGTATAAGTGATTAACTCTAGATTAGGTAGGCTACTGTGAATGGGAAAGGATGCTAAACAAACTAAATGGAGAAATTTTATTCGTTTTTTTGCTCTTGTCAGAATCATTTGCATATCCTTATCCTTCTAGGGATGGCCTTTAATTGTGTTGCAGGCAATTTTGGATGTTGATTACTGCAGTAAAGATAGTTACAGCAGTCTCTTGACTAGTGATGTGTGTGTTGGTAAGCCCAGCAGCATCCATGGTGCTGCCTTTAAAACATCCCAACTTTTTCCATGCTACTTTTCTGCATTTTGGCTTTAGCGGTATTCTATCTTTTCCACCTTTTTCTATCTTAAACATCTTTTTTCAATACTTCATTTTTTTTATATTTTGGACTTCTATTCAAGTATTTATTCAAGCAAAAGCTCTGTGGATGGAAAACTCTCTTGGTATAAGATCACTGAAAAAAACTAGAACCAGTTCTTGAAAACTCAGTTAAAAAAAGCTAAAATAAACACAAGTAAATAAATAAATTGCTGGGTGGTCGCTATGATATCAGGTGTTTCCAATGGTATTGCTATTTGATTTCTAGATGGTCATTCTGGTGTTTGGTTGATGTGGGGTCATATTTGAATAGTGTTGCAAAGTGATTGCTATGGTGTCCAAGGGTGTGGTAATGGTTCTGCAAAGTGAGTTCTAGATGGTTGCTATTGTGTTACAAGCTGGCAGTCAATACAGGTCTTGGACAAAAATACTAAAACTAAAAGATGTCTTTGTAATGGATAACTAGCTACTGTATTATCTGTTGTTGGGGGAAATTGGTTTTATAGACACATTTTAGAACTGCATTAGCAACAGATTGGGGTTATTGTTGGAACAAATATATAATTTGTAGGAACATTACCTGTGTTTGAATTGTAAGCATTGCCAGTGTTCACAAAGACATTGGTGTACTTCAGAGTAACTTCCGTATTGAAGGGTCCAGTATATTTACTCTCACCAGATGCAGAAAGGGATGCTGAAAAGGCTATTTTATCTGTAATATAGATAATAAAAATAATGACACACATCTAAAAATCAGCCCCACTTGCTCAGTTTAACATTAGACTGTCAAAAGGAATATGGTTAATTAGCAAGTTTTTCAGTTTAATAAATTAGTTAATAAAATCAATTCTTTTTTCCTTAGTTGCAAAATAAAATTTTAACTTTTTTTAAAATTATTTTATTAATGATTTTTAAGGCATTTACAACCTAATTAGTAACCATTCATAAACAAATTGTTAACCATTTATAAACCCTTTTTAAAGGTAGTCTTATTTTAAAGTGGTACCGGGTATAGTTACACTGTATGTACTGTATGCATATATTTCAGCCACTTCAAAACATCAAAACAGAACAAATCCTGCATAATCTTCTCAGAATATTTTTAACACAATGTTTGATTGAACCAAAAGCTGATCGATCACCTTCATTCTTCTTCTTTAGTTCCTCTAGCTGTTTCTCACTGCCTATAAAACAGACATAACCCATCAGCAAAAGTATAATCTCTGTACAATATAAAACATGATGTTTTGGTTGAACCATAACCTCATTGCTCACCTTCGTTCTGCTTCTTCAGTTCCTCCAACTGTTTCTCCACTGTGCTCATTTGGCTCTTGATGTTTCTCAGCTCCACACTTTGCTCTGCAAGCTTAACGCTCAGCTCTCTCAGCAGCATCTGGATGTCAGGCTGGCAGTTTTCTTGGTTGGAGACTGTGGCCTCAGTTTCCTGAACTTCAGCTTGAATTTCGTTTTTAAGGCTCTGTTCCTCTCCAGATTGAAGCTGCTTAAGTATGTCATTTTTGCTCATCACCACACTAGTGCTTAGTAACACCAGCACTGCTACAAAAGACTTCATTCTCTTCTCTTCTCTTCTCTTCTCGTCTCTTCTCTTCTCTTCTCTTCTCGTCTCTTCTCTTCTCTTCTCTTCACTCATTTGCTGTGTGAGTGGGCTTTCTGTATATATACCCTATAGTTCTATTGATTACGATAGACTGCCGACAAAGTGCTTACATTATTATCAGGAATTATGATTGTGGTTGGTGTAAGATAAGATAAGCTTGTCATAAAAAAGCAATGATGTCTGTAATATGTAACCTGCAGTGTAGATAATTATTTCCTAAAAATATCCATTTAAAGCCTGCATGCTATTGGTCATATCTGTAGTAAATTCTACATGTTTTGCATTTTTATATTATAGTTAAAACATGAATACCACAAGACCTCTGAAGGTGTCCTGTAGTATCCTTTAAGTCATGTAATGAGATCTCAGTGGCATCTGTAAGTACATCTACGTCTATTTAAACATAATTTGATTACTGAAGATCATCAAATTTACTTTGGGATCAATAAAGTATCTATCTATCAGTTAGTGTCATTGGTTTGTCAGTAGTCCAATCATCACATTGACATTACATTGCTGTGCAACCAGCCAATCACAGAAGATGTTGCTTAAACATGATGTAAACCCTAAACTTCATGCCCTGGAATTTTGTAACACATTGAGCCACAACATACATCAGCTAGAAGATGAAGATTATTTAAATCTTTCAGTTACAGTGTTGATCTGAAAGTGTTTGGTCGCATTCATGCGTTAAACACTGCTTGATTATTTGCAGTATCACAGTCTGTTTTCTCTCATGCACAAAATGCACTGAGACATACCATTACTGAGCTAAATTCTAGCTCTGTGAAAAGATTTTTCTTTTCATTTATATCAGAAATCAGAGTTTGCTTTTTACATGACTATTGAATAAAACAGATAACTATAGTTTTCTGTTTTTAACAGGATTATGATCATTTAATTGCACTAAGTGAGACATTGGAACCCATGAAAATTTAAATCACTGATCAAATCTGATAAAACCACATGAGTGGTTTGCAGAGTTTAGCACAATAATGTTTAAAAAATCCGATTTTTCAACACTGACATCCCTCTGATTGGCTGTTTTTGTTGAAGGGTATTATACATACCGCATACTGAGAGTTACAAAACTTCCCATTCATATTTCAATCAGTGACTGGTCTCCTCGTTAATATAATCTCTATCTTGTGTCAGCACTCCCGGCTGGTGGAGGTGGTAAAGGTTTCAGAGCAAACCAGGTCAAAAAAATGTGTTATATAAAATGACCTGATAAGACTAAAAATTCAGACAAAGAAATATAGCACATATTTTAAGGCAGTTTACTGCACATATTTATTGCACCAGTAAGTATTTGCTGATTGCACACCCCTTCTACAGGCTTGTGATGCTGCTCCCTGATGAGGGATATCAGCAGGTGTATGTCCTTTCTTCAGTACATGTTGTTCACGCACATTGTAATTATTAACTGTCAACTGGTATGGACAAGGAAGTTTTTTTTGTTACAAGGAAGTGTGTTATGGGTCACTATAGTTATATATTAAAGCAGTAATACATAAACATTAAATATTATGTGTAGATATTTAATATTCAAATGGTTTCTCAAGGTAAAAGTAAGGATACTGCTTGGAAACAATTTACTGTAGTGAAATGTGGTATATGGTGTGGTCTGTTTTTTTTAGTCTTAGCAGGTCATTTTATATAACAATATTTTGGGAAAAATAGGAGACCTGCCTATAAGGACTTTGTACAAAGCCAAGGTAGGTTAGGTCTATAGATTCACCATTAATGATGCTGGTGTTAAATTGTGACTTTACTGTTGGTGCACATCAGCTGATATCAAGTGTCTTTAGACTAGTCTTTTCTAACTAAAGACACTTAGTGATATAGTGATATTTTCCTGTGTTCCCATGCCTCAGTTAAATGTGTGTGTTTAAATTAACATCATAACCCTTTAATAAAAGGATTTTTGTCATTTGTATGCCACATCTTCTGTGATTGGCTGGTTGCACAGCAAAAATCTGATTATTGACATACCCACTTAAACTCTGACAAACCAATGACTCTCGATGATGTTCAGTAATTTAATTATATTTAAGTACACGTAGATGCACTCACAGATGCCATTAAGGTATCTAAAGAAGTTTTACCAAAGGACAACTTCAGTGGTCTTGTGGACTTCATGTCTTAACTACAATATGAAAATACAAAACATGTAGCATTTACTACAGATATGATCAGTAGTATGCAGGCTTTGAATGGTTGTCAAAATTAGGCAAGTGTAAATACTTGTTATTTTCAGGAAATAATCATCTACACTGCTGGTTACATATTACAGACATCATTGCTTTGTTTATGATTGTCTCAGACAAACTACAATCATAATTCCTGATAATAAAATTGGTACCTTATCAGCATTGTATTGTGCTCTTTAGAACTCTATATATATATATATAGAGTTCTAAAGAGCACAATACAATGCTGATAAGGTACCAATCATAAATCTGATTTGGTGCCTGTTTGCCTGATTAAAAAAACACACACACACATATATATATATATATATATATATATATATATATATATATATATATATATATATATATATATATATATATATATATATATATATATATATATATATATATATATATATGTGTGTGTGTGTGTTTTTTTAATCAGGCAAACAGGCACCAAATCAGGCAACCAAATCAAACGCACTAATCCAGGTGACTATACCTCATAAAGACACTGAGATTAAAATACCAAGAGTGTACAGATCTGTCTTTAAAGATAATTGTGGATACTTAGAACAATCTAAAGTATAAAACACATTCAGTTTATTTCATACAAAATAATTCTGCATGTGTTTCTGTAAAGCTTTAATACCTTTAATATTAAATTTACAATTTAACAAATCCTTTAAAAAATCATGAGAAGAGGTGTGTTCAAATTTTTTACTTCTATCCAAACATTGTACAATAAGTCGATAATGTGCAGATATAATATATTTACAGAATATAGACAACAAGCAAATATTGCACAAAAATAAATACACATTCATATAATAAATACATATCTAAAAATGCACATAAAAGATAATGGATAAATAACTATGTTTGTAATAGAAGTGTAATGTTTAGAAAAGCTATATATCATTAAAGAAACTTTACACCAAGTAAAGGCTCTTTAGACCATTAAAACGCTTCATCACACTCACTAGTTGAAATAAAGAACATCATGCTTGTTCACACTGTTTAACCTTTTGCTTGGCTGTGATCCACAGATTAACTTCTCTCTTACAGTCATCTTAGCCTAATTAAAGTGGGAATGAACTCTTAGGTCAAGGCCTGAGAATAAATCAACCCTAGTGACCATTACTGTTCCCAGTCCAGTCTTTAAAACCTCCAACCGATTTTCAGTTTTACCACCTGCATTTTAACTGTTCATAAATTCAGGAATGCAAGCTAATGCTAATGGTGCTATTTTTTATTCTTTTTTAATTATTCATTGAGCTATTTGTGTAAAAATATCAAGCTACTTAAATATGACCAGAAGTTTCTTGTTCACCCTGTCCATTAGGGATAGTCCCACCTCTTTAAGAAAATAACATTTAATATCACTGACATCACAACCTTTATTCTATTTCATTTTCAAGGGAGTGAAGGCACTTAGTGCAAGTTGAGCAATTATTAATATTAGTTTAACTTAATATAAAAAATGGTTTCTGAATAGTTTGAAGTCTTATGAATGTAGTAAATAGCCAAAGAAAAAAATTGTTAGTCACTTTTTGAATATTCTAAGAGGACCAGTCTAATAAGGAGCACAGACTATTATAGCTACGAAACGAAAAATTTGAATCAACATCCATTTCCTGATAATTTAGCACTGTATTATTAGTAATAATATAAAGGTATTTTTTTGTAGGAGCACATTTTTCCTAAAAGCACTGTGAGTATAGATTCACAGCCCCAACTTTATTATTATTATTATTATTATTATTATTATTATTATTATTATTATTATTATTATTATTATTTGTGGAGAGCACATTTTTCCTAAAAGCACTGTGAGTGTAGATTTAGAGCCCCAACATTATTACTATTATTATTATTATTATTATTATTATTATTATTATTATTATTATTATTATTATTATTATTATTATTATTATTATTATTTGTTGTTGTTGTTGTGACGTCGGTGCGCCACGCGGTAGCGCTGCTGCTGCTGACGTAACGCGTTGCTATGGTTTCGGGTTAATCTGCGTTAGCCGCTTTGCTGCGCTCGGTTCGTGAACCGACTCTCTGGATCTCTGTGTGTTCCTGGATCTCTCTGTTTATCAGCGCTGGTTCAGCTCGGCCTCGTCCGGCGCCTCCGCGGGTCTCTGCGCTCGGATCTCCGCTGAGCAGATGTCTGAGCTGCCCCTGCTCCAGGCCGCGCCGCTCTTTCTGCTCCAGTCCGCCTGTGCAGCGCTGCGGTGAGCCGCCGCTAGAGCCGCTGGGCGCGGGGCCGCGGGCGGAGGAAGCCGCGGGGCTCCGGGGCCGTGATGGCCGAGGACAGCGAGTGGGTGGTGGAGAGCATCGCGGGCTACCTCGGCAGTCCGGAGTGGGTGATCCCAGTCACTGACTTCATGGAAAACAAGTGCTCAGGTAAATCACTGGAATCTGCACTAGTTTAATAATAAACCCTCCGCCTGGAGAAAGATATAATTACCCAGCTCAGTTAACCCAGCTCTGCAGTCTCCACTCTGAGGCCAATACTGCACAACCACAGCTCACACTGCACTATGTGTAAATACACTGAAATAAAGGGATAATAACAATGTTAATAATAATATGCAGATATTACTTTCCTGCTGTCGTGATTTGTTGCTCTATCTCTTTTATTATTTAAGTAGAAAGACAAATACATGCTGCACACATAATTTCCACATGTTAAATATTAGGATGTAGGGCTAATGGATAAAAACATATAAATGGATTATTAAACTTTTTTTTTTTAATAATAATAATAAAATAATAATAAACAGCACTTAAGATATACATAAAATTTTACCAGTACCAGTAAATGTTTGTTTTTGGTGTTATTTGTGAGTTTATGGGAATAAACCAAACCTCAGTCTTAAGAGTTTGATAATTAGGAGTTTTCTTCAGCCTAAACGTGTGTATAAAGAATTTAGTGATACAAATACAATGTTTTACTATTTATTTAAATATGATTAAAGGGCTAAAGGGAATGTATGTTACATAAATGCATAGCTGCATTAGATATATTCAATAAGAATCTAATACTTTTTTTGTGATTATTTAGCTGTGTAATTTACACAGTATATATCTTAAATTTGCAGTAAAGATTTTGTGTAATTATACTTAAACAAAGGTAAAATGACATAAGAAGCACATCAAAACATTGCTTTCTGTCTTAATTTGTTGCCTTGTACTATCTTGTTGTGTTGCTATTTTTGATCATTTTTAAAAGCTGTGAATTTATATATCTTATAACTCACATAGCTAGATAGTTACATTATTTTATACTGTAAATGCAAACATCATTTGCACAGCTTTCCTTATATTTACTTGTTGTTTTGCTATTTGTATTTGGCAAAATAGGAAAAGGCTGTAAAAAAAGGAAATGATGTGATCTAACTCACATAGCTAGTTAGAAAGTTCTACTGTAAATATTAACACTATTTCCATTTGGCATAAATACATTTAAATAAAGGTATTATGACATCAAAATGTAACTTTCTGGTTGTCTTCATTTGTTAGTTTGCTACTTATTTAAGATAAAATAAAGAAAATTGTGAAACAAGATTATTATTTTCACACAATTTATACACATATTTGCCTATATTAGATAATATAGTAAACCACAAAAAACGTTTGTCCAATGCTATTAATAAGGGTTTTATTACAAGAAAAAAATTGCTGTATGTCATAATCTCATTTCAGGTATTGTAGCTGGACTACAGCTCTCTAAGGATACAGGAACAGATAATCATTAGATAATGTTGATGAGATTGTGTCTGGCTGCTTAGTGTTTGCTGTGAGCTTTGTGTTAATGACTTTTGCAGCATTATAACGTTTGTATGTGTCTTGTTTTCTGTCAGTGTTTGATGACGACGAAGAAAATAAATTATCCTACACAGAAATCCATCAGCAATACAAGCAACTGGTGAGTACATTCAGTGCTGAATGTATTGTTTCTGTCACACAGAAGCTTGCAATGATCTTTAACACTACACTAATATTCAATGATGATTGGACTAATAGAAATGCTCTATAAGGACTTCTATTAATGTGTACCTCATCCAGTTGTAAGCAGTTGAAACATGCAATTTGATTGACGTGCAATTTTTGTTTAATTTTATTCCAGGTAGAGAAGCTGTTAGAAAGCTATATGCAAGAAGTGGGCATTAGTGAGCAGCAGTTTTTGGAGGCATGCTCATCTCCCTTTGCCAAGTCAAAAACTTTGCAGGTGAGCAAAATAAATGTGTAGTAAATGTGGATTTAATTGATTTTTCAAAAGGTCTGCATGATTAAGTGGATATAAACACAGTCATTATAAATAGTTAGGTAGGTGATAAGGTAAAGGAGATACCTTAATAAAAAACTTAGCAATGGTAGTGACAGAACTCTGACTTTAAAAAAACCTTGATAATGAAAGGTTAATTAATGACATCTGCAGACAACAACTCTGCGACCAAGTAAGCAAGTTTTTTAATTTATTTTTTGCGTGTTACTGAAACATCACTACCATAAAACTCTGATTACACTACCGCATACATTTCAAAGAGTAGCCAACAAGCTCAAAAAACAACAACAGAAAAAATAATAAGCCATAATACACTAAATTCAAATATACTGTATTATCTATATGGCACAGATATCTGTGAATTAAAGGTTAACAAAGCAAACAATATTTTTATAATAACAATCAGCATAATGGATCAATACTTTACAACCACAAAACCAAAATAAGCAACAATAAAAGATGGCGCTATTTGACTGATTTGCAAAATCAAGCCATTTGGTTGCACCAAATTATGACTCATATTTTATAAATATTACATGGCAAAAAATAGCAAAATAGCAATTTCAGTGAAAAAAATGAATAATTTATACCAAACAGTAATGTTTTTGATAATGCAGTCAAATTTCCTCTTAAACAAAGCATGAAATATAGTGAAAGAACCATTGTTTAACCTGTAATAATGCAATAAACACCGCATATTACATGAGAACTGAACTCTACACCAATCTTTTTACATCAGTCATAATGTTTGTGTGTACATTTAGAGATGCATCTCATAATCAAGCAAATGATTTGGTTAAAAATCCAAATTATCTTGTTTTTTTACAATTTTACTGGTGGCAGTTGGAACAGAGGCAGTGGCTGACTTCTAACATATCAGCGCAGGGTGTGACTACACTCCTGATGGATGCCTGATGGGAGGAATCCCAGTGAGTGGGTGGGTTATTTGCTATAAGCTAAGCTGAGGAGAAAATTAGTAAACAATTTGTCATTTTAGATGATCATTTTTAAAATCATTTTAAAAGATGTATGCACAGTACCTAGAAGATAGTATCTGCCTGCACCAGTGATGCAGAACACTGTAAAGCAAGAAATAACTGGGTCTGATGGGTGAAGTGAAGTGTTAATAATGTGCACTCAAGGGAACATTCAAGTCAACACTCTAGAGTTCAATCAACACATTTATTCCTTCTGCTAATTTACACCAAGGGTGCCAAAAACCAGACTATGTTCTAACAAACTGCAATGCATTTATCGCCATAACAAATGTCATGCAGGCACTCGAGCTCATGCAATAGTCCAACCAAACCTCAGAAACTATTTTGCCATTTAAATACAATAAAAGATGGACAGTATATACATAGTGCTAGACGATATGGCCAAAAAATTGTATCACTTTTGTTTTCTGTCAATACGATATAATTTTGATATTGATATGAACAATATAACAGCTGTCAATAACACCAATAACAGATATTTATACCAACAAACATCAGAAAAATGACATCTGTCAATACATTTAGTGCACCCTGAATTAAACCTCTGTCAGTGATAGATGACATAAATGATGCATGATAAAATATCAGAAATGTGTAAAAAAATTCTATATGAAATATACTGATAGTGAATAAAATGTCCAGACCTGTATACGCATACTTTGTTCTACCTTCGTTTCAGCAGCGCAAGACTTAAAGTGTCAGTCACTGACTCAGGTAAACCCGATCTATGAGGAGATTAGTAGGGGTAGCCCTGAATTGGGTTACCGAGGCAGAGGAAGCGGCTTTGGGGAGCTGTTGCTTTCAGGACAGTGACACGGTCCCAGCTATGCCCTCTGAGATTTACCCCAGCTAGAAAAAGCCTCCATGTGTGATTAAGTTACCAGCCAAGACTGAGAATCTGGGCTTCGTACCTGGAGAGAGAAAAGCAAAGGCAGTACGTCTGACCCTATTACAAGGAGAACAGACCAATTCACAGACAAGACAAGAGGTGAAGAAGTTATCATGGCAGTGTGAATAAATGAATTCCGCTTTCGTTTTTAGGGGTGTTTTATCCCCTTCAGTTTTGAAGGAGCATTTGGCTCCTTAGCTCACACCTTTCTGCTCTCACCATGCCACTTTGAAGCTCTGTAGAATGGGCCGTAAGATTGTTTTTCACACCTTCTGATGTTTCTGTAGGTCAGTATGAGTTACAGTGGTGTACCCACAGTCACCAAAAAGACCCAATTCTGTCAATGAGAAGTTCAGTTTTTTAGGAACTTAGGAACTTCTCATTGATTAATCGTATTTATTTTTCATAGAAATGGTCCTGAAATTTAACTCCTGGGAAACCAATGTTTTTTTTTTCTTTTTTATCAAAACAGTGATTCACAGGTAACTCAGCTCAGATCTCAGATCATGATCTCACTGTGACTCATCTCCCCTCAGAAAAGTATAAAAACTCCAAAATCTTTATGATCTTTATCAAGAGTAATAACACCTGGTCATATTGACCCTGTTCACTTCTGGTCTCTTTTTGTGAGTCTTATGAGGATTTTAGCCACAAGCATTCACTTGTTTGTCAATTCTGTCTCCAGTTAGTCAGAACTAAATCTGATATTTGGAATATGTAAGTGTGCTTGTTACGTGGCTATTATTATTAGAGCTTTGGTTGTCAGATGCATATTGGAGGGCCTGTTTATATCTGGTATTAACATGTGATTGGTATCTGGAAAGTATCCGGATACAACTTGACCAGATTCTGTTTACACTTGTCATTAAAATGCGTCCCAAACGTGACCAGATAAGATCTACAGAGCAGGATAGAGATGCTAAGATCCACATTAATAATTATAATTTTGTTTTACCTGAACTAGTAATAGGCTTATTTTCACTTGCCAGCTGTATATGTTCGTATAAAATGTAATCTGTTTACAATATTATTAAATGCAGATAAGATCCGTGTCTGACCACATCCTAATGTGGTGTATGTAATATAATCATAAGCTGATCACAGTGCAGCTTTGGGGTGTTCACACCTGGCTTTTTATGTGAACAGCTGAAATTATAAATAAATGCAGATGCAATCCAGATCCTAGATACTTGAAGTGATCTGTAAAGAAAACAGGGTCAAAAATAGCTCAGACTTTCTGATTTGTCTCCATAACTTGCAGTAATTAATCGCTCATAAAAACAAAGGTGCTTCATATGGTTTTGTGACTGTTGGCTTAAAAGAAAAAAAATTGACTCCATGAAGAATCATGTAATATAAAGTAAAACTGTGACAGGAGTGTGTGAGTCTGAAGAACTTCACTTTACCCTCAGTTCACACTCACATCTCTATTAGAAACAAGGTTCTTTAAGAAAACAAGAGTGCATGTTCACGGATGTTAATCAAAGAATCATTTGAAAGACCTTTGTTATATTTGTACACTTTATGTCCAGATATTTATGGACATTCTAATGAATGTATTCAGCTACATTGAGTTGCACCCATTGTTGACAGAAATGTTGATATGCACATAAACAGCTCATCTCGCCCTTGTAAAGAGGTATTGGAAATAGAATATGACCTTCTGGAGCAGATATTGGCACCATGCCTAATGCCAGGCATGGTCTAGAGGGGTATAAACTGAAACTTTTTTCACTGAATGCAATTAATTCCTCACAACAGTGCACCATAATCTACTAGAAAGCCTTCTCTGGACCATAGAGATGCTTACTCAAACAAAAGCAGGATGAACTATGAACAATGAAAGAGCAGGTTTTCCAGTATTTTCGTTGATAGACTTTGCCTAGGCCCTTTTAAGATTTGCTGTCATTTGAAGGTGCTGGGTTTTAGACAACAATCACAATAACAAAAAGAAGCCAATTACAACTGCTCCTTTCTCCCCCACCTCTTTTAGCCTTTAGGTACATGCGTGCTCTTGACTAACAAGTGTTTGACAGATGGTTGACATTAACGCAATAGTTCAGTACCCCACCCCCCCCTTACCTAAAATAGACTAAAGTAGGCATAAAGTTGCTTTTGATTAAGTTGTTCTGAGATTGCTGAACAACTAATGCAAATGTGTGAGGATTTATGTGTGTGGTTTTCACAGAGCTATTATTTGTGATGTATGAGCGTAAAACTCCAAATCAGTTGGAAAAGGTTGGGACAGTGTGGAAAATGTACATAGAACAATGCAAAAAGGCATAATATGTTGCTCTGCAAAATCTGCAATAATGCTGCCATTACTAAAGTTTACTGACTAGGGATGGGATAATATATTGCTATTGTGATAAATCGTATAATTCCATTGTATTGTATCAATACAGGGTGTCAAATATCAATATTTTACTGAAATGTACACTCCTTTAAGACCCGCACCCCAATTTGACATACTACAGTTACTACCTGGTATTCTGGGTATTTGCTCATACTGCTTCAGTAAAACAAGTGCAGTGACGTGTCATAGATAGTTGCCTTGTGATATTTTAAGTATCACAGAATCACAGTATCAGGATATCATTAGCGTAGAGAGGATACTGTGATCACGTCGTATCATGAGATGCTTCCTGATTCATAGACTTAGTCCCGACACCCTCCTATACCATGCAATCCCTCGCTTTTGAAATTGGTACTGATAACAGTCTGAATGATCTTTTTGTCTTTGTTTTGGAGCACACAGTTGCAGTGCTATTTGTGGGATCGGAGATAATGGGTGTTCAGTTTAGGCTTGCTTCTTTACCCTTTACACACTCCTTCTTTCTTTGAGGAACACTTAAAATACATTTCTCACATATTTTTAGAAACTGGATGTTGGCATCTTAAAGTCTCAGCCTTTCAAATCGTGATTTAAAACACCTGCCGATATCACCTGTTTAAAATCACATCATTATTTAGCTGTGCAGTTGACCAGACAAAGCATGAAAAATATTGGGTTAATTCTGTCTGCAATGAATTTTTTTCATACTGTCTCAACCTTTTGTGATTTGGGGTTGTACGTTACTGTTTAGCTATAGTGTAGATCTGCACTCTCTTACTGTGATGGCTAGATTGGTAGATTGTAGGATTGTTTTGTGTGTCGCTAGACAGCCTTGACTGCTATTATAAGCTCATTTAATTGGTCAGATGTGTGTGATATAGTGACATTTAAAAAATGTGTTAGTGACCAAGTAGTAGATAGGGTAGCACCTAAGTTTATTTAGTTGATTAAATTAACAACTAATTTGCCAATTATTGTGCAGAGTTGTACGTTTGTGTATGTGTGTTTGATTAAAATAGTTTCCTCATAATAATGGAAAAAAAATCCATCCCTGTTTCCCATACCACACACTAATACATTAATAAGCACAGTTCTAATGGTGGTACATTATTTGTAACACATTAACTTATGTTTTAGTGTGCGGCTTGACTCCTGTTTGCATCTTTGCAACATGTCAGTGCAAGTTATGTAAATCGACATATTTCTGTAATTGAAACTGTAATTCGATGCCAACACGTTGCCCCAGCCCTGCTTATTGTCAGTGCCTCTTAAGTGAATGTGCATTTAATATGCGTATGCATCTCTTCCTTTTTTTACTTCTTGTCTTAGACCCTGTTCCAGCCAGTGCTGGCCACAGACGACTTTCAGATGTTCCGCTCTCTGATGGTTCAGAAAAACGTGGAGCTCCAGCTTCAGGCCTTGCGGGTCATAAAGGAGAGAAATGGTACCCAAGCATCTGTGCACTAGAAAAGCTGTGTTGTTTGTGCAATTCTGTTTTTGTTGAGTTATACAAACTATTGTCATGCACACTATATGCCAAATATTTGCAGACACCCTTTCTTATAAGATCATTCCGCTACTTTAAGCCCGTTGCACCCATTGCTGCCTGCCTGTATGAAATTATGTGAAATAATATGACTCTCTCAAGCAGATGGACATGAACCTATTGGCTCCAGTAGCGCCTTAATACCATAGATCTGAATGGACAAGAGTAGTATAAAGCCCCCAGACACTGAGCTGTGGAGCATTGGAACTATGTTCTCTAAAATGATGGTGCTTCATTTAATATTTTTGGGATTGGGCTGTATTGAGCAGGTGGGGATGAGGTGGGGTGATCATCCAACATCCTGATCTCACTCAGGCTTTTGTTGCTGAGCCCTGAATTCAAAACCTTCCAGCAGTGCTCCTAATAATTATAGTAGAAAACTATTACCTGGAGAGTAGAGACAGTTACTCTAACTGTCCAGAATCAGGGAACACTTTTGCTATTGTAATATGCTTAAATTCAGAAGAAACAATGAATGAGCAAATGTCCCAATGTTTTGTTACTTGTGTAAACTCAGTGCAGTGTATCACGTTTTTTATGCTGTTTTGTATGACATATAGTTTATGCTAAAGGAGATAATGACGTGTTTATGTGTGTCACTGCTAGGTGCATTACCTGAATGTCTGACTGACGGTTCGGATGTAATGAGTGAGCTGGAGCAGCAGGAGATGCAGATTCTGCAGGAGGTTCTCAAGTATGTTTTCTGGGCCACTTTTCATTGTTAACCGCTAGAGCTAATTGATATTGATTAGATTGTTGCACCTGATAAACTTAATTTCATTAGTTCATGTACATCCATTCCATCACAACACTTAAACAATGTTTTAGCACTAAGGACGATGTAAAGCAATAAAGAGTTTCATGTGTTATTGTGTCCCATTCTTCCTGTAAACACATCTTAAAGGTGTGCTACAGCATGGGGCTGTCATCACATTTTCCATTTAAAAATTCCCAATACATTCTCTATTAGGGATTAAACAGGAGAGAACAGGATTCCCTCTTCTTCCACAGCCATGCCTTTGTAATATGTGCAACATGTGGTTTTGGATTGTCTTGTTGGACAATGCATGGGTGTCCCTGGAAAATATGTCATCTTGAAGACAGTTTGTTTTTAAAATAATAAATAAATTAACAAATTTTCATGCATTTGTTAACAAACTGGAGATCCTCTGCCCATTTTTTTATTCTAAAAGATTCAGCTATCCGTTGACAATGCTTTTGAATCAGACCGTGATTGTTTCTCATGGACCACACTATGTAGCACCTCCAAGGTAAACTGCATTGCAAGCAGCAGTTCTCCACTTCTGAAGCCTGCAGTAACTCACCTAATGAGATTGGTGCCATTCACACTAAGCCAGGTCTGTAAGACCTGTGTGTCTATGGATAGTTAAGCTCCTTAGGGTTTCACTAATATTGGTCGGTTGGATTCCCGCTAAAAGACGGCTGTGTTAATATTTATAGCTCTGTTTTAATTATGTTCTTCCAGTCTGCTTCTTCTTCTTCTGTCTTCACTACATTGAATCAAGTGGCCTGCCCACTACTGACTGAAGGTTTTTGTTGTGAATTTCAGTCCCCAAAGAGCCAGTGTAGCTGGAGCTCTGCATTCCAGGCAAGCAGAAGCACATATCATGACTTGTTTGAAGACTGAACAACTGATTAAACAAGTGGAATCTGGTGTGCTGCTGGTTGTTTACAGTGAAAACCTGCACCCAGTCTGGCCTATCTGTGGATAATACTGAACACCCTGTGTGTTTTATTTCAGTATTTCTTTGCTTAAAGCAAATCAAATTATATCTCAAGCATTCTTCTTTTTCTTTACTGTTCCAATGCTGGAAGCTGTGAAAACTGAGCATTTTAATGCAACTCTTTGCTGGGATGAGTTGATTTCTTTGCATCATCAGCCAACCCGGATGCCTTCCTAGTCTTCCCTCGTTTGTTTTAAAATATTGTCCTGGTTTAGTGCCCCAGAAGTTTCTGTGTAGATTAATTAAGAAGATAATAGTAGTCAATTCCATTAAGGGATCACAGGAAGTGTCAGAGATCAGATGGAGCAGAACGAGAGACTCCTTAAAGCTTCCTCAAACACTCACTAATGTCTTATTGATATGTATCAGTAGCTACTTTTATCTCCTTTAAATGTGTTAAGTAATTACCATTTGATGAACCCCCCACTGTGCAGAGTTAGTCTTGGCTGCAGAAGATGTAAACTTACTGACCTGATCTCTTTATACCTGCAGGTCTAAAAATATGAAGGGTTATGTAACACTCTGCTGTTAACTCTGCTTCACTCTTAGAGTGGTGATTCTCAATCCCATTCAGAACTGCTTGGAATGTAATCCTCCTACAATGAAAGGTTTTAGAGTTGTGTTCATGTTTTTCTAATTGCAGGCGGTCAAAGGAGGAGTATGAGATGGAGATGGCTCGCAGAGAGCAGTTTGAGGAGGAGGTGGGCTCTACCTCCACAAGCTTCAATGAGAGGCCAGTGAGAAACGGCATTGAACCTCCAGCCCTTGCCCACAGTCCAACCCAGACAGTCAACGGCGTCAGCAAAGTATGTTGCTAACAGGTCAACTTGGTGTGCAAAGAGGGGCTTTAGGATGGGGGAATTGACATGACTACTGACTGTCAACACAACATAAGATCTAGCTGCCCGAAGCACTTTTGTCATTGCATCTCTATAATATTACAAAACTATTAAAGCAAGTTGATCTCCACAGATGAACGGTAGTGCTTCAAAGAAAGAAGGGAAGGCAGGAGATTTGAAGTCTGCGGTCTCTGGAAGCACTGAGAGAACTTCAGGCAAAATAACTATCAAACCATCAGGTAACACATAATTACTCTCTTCATTTGCTACTTAATCTTGCTTTATTTAGGTGAATGTATTATTGACGGATCCAATATGAACAGCTATTAAATTATATAATAAATTATATATAATAATTTTTATATTATTAATTGTCAATTAGTTTATTTTCTTTCTCTTTTTTTTTTTACACAGACAAAAGCACTGTGGAGACCAAAACCCTGCCAGCCGTCCGAGCACCAGTCAAAGGCAGTACCTCACAGCCTGTACCCAAGGAGAAGACTTCCATCCAGGCAGCAGAGAGCTGGCTGGACGAGGCACGGAAGGAAGCTGGCATTTCCAAACCTTTCAAAGTGAGTAAAGGAGGGCAGGCCTGTACCAACTGGTTCTGACTGTCTGCTGTCCTATCACGGCTTCGCTTATCTAGCATCTGAGAAATGCCATCACTCTGTGATCTCCGATGTCGCCCCCTCTCTGCTTTGTTTGTTTCTATTTGTGTGTTTAGGAGTTAACGGTGGCCCAGCAGGAGCAGCTACAGCAGAGAGCAGAATACCTGAGACAGCAGAGGGACAAACTGCAGGCCTTGAAGAAAGAGCAGAAAGCCAAACCTGTCTCTGCAGAGGAGGCGCCAGCAGCACCTGTCCCAACACCCCCCTCACAGGTAACTAGCCTCTTTGTAAAGGCAGCTTGTGAACACAACTTTCACACCTACCTGACGAGTGGAACTATCACCAGCTAAGGTTCATTTATGGTCTGTTCCCACCAGCTCAGCTTTTTACATCCTTTAAAAGCTTTTTATCTAAACTTAGTGTGTGAAAATAAAAATAAATCTTTCTCAATTTGGTGAAAACTGAGAGTGTCCTTAATATACTTTGCTGTTTATTTGGTTGCTCTTCTTCACTTCTCTACTCCTAATTCGAACTATTGTGGCCGACCAGCAATGCAGATTCCACATGCTTAATCAGCTAAAACGTAGCTGCCAAGTGCCAACTACAGCCAAGAGTTTGGGACACACTGCACAGATTAAAGGTGCCAGTTAGCAACCTACGCTCATCAGTGACCTGAAGCTGTCTGACAGCCTGTGGTTCACTTGGTGTGCCTCAAGATTAAAAGTAGCATTATCTGATAAGAAGAATTGCTCCCGGATGCCCACTATAGTCAGAAAGTGTAATTCACACTTTAAGCCACCTCCACTATGTGGATTGAGGTGGTAGAGTAATATTTCAGGATTTTCCATGGATTAGTAGCATGCTGATCCTGGAATAACTATCATACAGTAGTGAAACTGTTCTCCCTATAAGAGATCAGTGGAGCACCACAATGATTTAAATGTGGAAATTCTATACAGTGTTTCTTGAGAGGTGATTTACATTAACAGCGCTTTTTTTTTAGTCCAAGAGGACAGACGACAGAAAGGTTAATGTTATGTTGGCTAGGTTTGAAGTTTGAAGGTTTCAGTGTAACATAAAGCATTTCACAGCTTCACCGGCCACGCCACAACCAAACACTTACAAGAAAGCACTTAAAAACTCTGAGCAATGCTTAATTCCTTAGCTCACCACAATGCACCTCACATCATTTTGAAATATCGTGAACACAGAAAGCCAATTAATTTGTGACTTACAATTTACACTGAGAAAGACAGCCAGTCTTTGGTAAACAAACCAGTCAGCTAACATTACTACTCTAGCCCTGTACAGCTCCTATATTTCAACTGCTAAACAAACAGTTTGTAAAGAGATAGTTGAGTAAGTAAATTGATACTAATACTGAATGATACTGATCATTTAGAGAAAAATAAGCCTTCATCTGATGGGTGTTTTATACAACTGATGGTGTCGAAAAGTAGCTTTACAGAAATCTGTAGTATTAAACAGCTGCAAACAAAACCCTGAAAGGACTGTACAGTAATTCAATATTGTATTTACACTGTGGTTTATTCTCTGACTGAAATATAAAATAAAAGTGATGCAGAATTATTTGTGTACGTTCTTCACCTGAACTAATCAGAGCTTTTGTCGTCTTATCTCCTCAACTGCAAATGGAAGGAGAGTGTGCTGAAAAGGCACGGGGGCAGTGCTGGTGTGAACGCCTCACAGCCTCAGAGCGTCAGCCCTGTGGCTCAGAAGGTGACCTGTGAAGCAAAAGTGTCCGTGTTACTGTAGTATAGCAGTTCTTCACCGTTAGTGCTTTCTTTCTCACCCTGTTTCCAAACCTCCGATGGAAAACCCTCTGCATTAGCACACCTGATGCCTTGTTAGTGTGTTAGTTGTTTTTGGTTTTCAGTTTCGGCGGTGGGAAATTCCATCTAAAGCGCATTTTGTGTTTTCTCTGTTGTAATACTACTGAATGTAAAGTATGTATTTTTTTTTTCAGTTAAAAGTGATGCGGTTTTTTTTGGGTAAAAAAGTGGTGAGCACCAGATTCTAGGTGGTGAGCACTTGATACTATGTGGTACTATGTGGTGAACTCCAGACACTCTGTGATGAGTACTCGATCAGGTTATCAGGTGAGCACCTGATACTGTGTGGTAAGCACTCAATTCTATTAGGTGAGCACCTTACACTATGTGGTAAGCACTGAATTATTTTAGGTGAGCATCTTATACCGATCTGGTAGTATCTAGTGCTCAGTGTATCATCAGATTGTAGCTTGTGAGCACCACTTCTTTACACTAAAAAAACTCTGTATCACTTTTACCTGAAAAATGTCCCTTCAGGGGCTCTGTATTAACACACTTGATTATGATATATATATATATATATATGCAGTGAGAATAGTAACCCACCCAAAGTGATAAGCCCCAGCTGAGACTGAGCACCTCTGTTTTATTCATTCTTTTGTTGCAGCTGCATTTTTAAACCTGATCTTTTGTTCAATTTTAAGGAAATCTCTGTGGAGGAGAAGAAGAAGCTGCAGAAGAGAAAACACTTGGCAGAGAAGCTAAAAGAAGAGGTCATCAAGAAGTAAAGTTCTGAAGCATTCCCACCTTTATCCTCTGGATTGGAGAGAGTTGTACAGTAGCAGTGCTGGACTGAATTATATCCACAGATGGATAGACTGCACTGAGCAGTTAATCACATTATGATATATCTTCTTTAATAAATGCAATTTTGTATAATGTCTGGTGTACATTGCGTATTGTGTTGTGTCTATTTTGGTAACCTACACTCATTCATTTAAATCCACGAGTGTTTAATACACTATGTATGTTACATGAGTCTTAAATATTCAGATGTTATACATTTAATGTTAGTGAAGGCTGCGGTTTTACATTGGTTTTAGTGAGAGATCCTTCTTAATATGATTAATGTAGTATGTATCACTGAGTAAAATATATTTTGACTGTATGACTGTAGTGGTTACAGTGGTACAGTCAAACTATACAATAGAGGGGCAGCATACACTGATGTGATAAAACAATTATAACAGTAATTGCAGAAGATGTGATATGGGAAATGTGATATGATATATGATAAGTTATACTGTTAAATCAATGTTGGTTCACTGTGAGGCCTATACCCACCTATGAAAAAAGAGTAGCAATAGCACCATCTTGTGTTTTTATTGGGGCTTGCAAGAAACTGCTTGTTAGTCATTGATAAAAAATCTCTTGACTTGACTTGATTAAATTGTAAGAAGTGGGCAGAGAGTACCCTGACTATATAAAATCTCCTCTAAATATACATATTTACCTGATGATTTAAAGTTAGCCTTAGAATTTTGAGTTTATTTTTTAAAGAAATTCATTATTCACTACTTTTAATTTTTAATTTTTTTTTTATTATTTTATTATATTATTATGTACTAAAAACAAGCAATGTTTTGTAATAGAGAACACACTTATCAGTGTCATTATTCAACAGACACTGTTGACAATTATGACAATTATGTATTCTTAATAATTTAAAACATGAGAGGGCAGATATAAGTGAGGAGTAAGTGCCCCATATTATCCAATACCAATACCAAGGCATATTAGTAATTGACAGCTAGTTGTTTAGCAAAATTAAAATGACCTTATTGATATTAATATGTAAGTGCAACAAATTCAGTTTGTGTGTGTGAACACCATATAAATTGATAATTGCAGGCATAATTGTTTTCAAATTTTTAAATTAATTTTATAATAATGTTATAAAGGTTTACAGTAAAATAAAACACATTTACAACACATAAAAAACTAAGAGATTACATATATCATAAAGTAAAAATAGTAAAAAGAAAGATAGTTGGGTTGATTGTTTAAATTTGTGTTTGTATTTATATGTTCAATATAAATTGAAGTTTAAGAACACCCTTATTTTTAGTTGTTCACCAACTACAGACAAAGGCTTTGTAAATTGACATTTTTTAAATCCATTTCCAAAGATTATTTACATTGCTACTTACCAACTGTAATCTCTTAACCCCTTAACAGGCCAGGATTTTTGTTGATTGTCTGCCTGACATTACACCACTAAATCTTAAGGATTTCCATTCAAGCATTAGATAAAACGTTTTCATGAAAAACGTTTGATAAGGACCATTACTGAAAAAGCATACTTGTAACTGTAATAGAAAATATAAAACAAATATTTAAGTAAATCTGCTCATGTCAAAGTATAATGAATAAAACAATTAAATTGGCTCTTTTCTGAACTTCATTTTGAAATGAATATTTTGACATGTTTATAGCTAAAAGTGATGTCTGTGATGCTGAAGCATTTGATATTGTTCTGTGTTGAGAAAATTAGTTCTATCTTTCAGTATGAAAGTTAATAAACATTTATAAACTCTGATTTTGCTGAGTTGCTCCGAAGGAACCCATTCATTTTGCACTCCCGCTGGAGCGCCCCCTACTGGTTAAACAAACCCGAAAGAGATGCTCAAGTGGGAAATCTCTGGTGTTCCGTTCTTTAGGAGTTCTCTGGTCCAATCAGAGAGGAGAATGGGTGTGTTTACTGTCACGTGATTAATGGCTGCCCCCTGAGCCTGTGTGTTCATGTGTCATACAGAACATACAGTCCGGTTTCTCCCTGAACATGAGGTTTCTTCTCCGGCTGGGTGTTTCTGCGGCCCGGCTGAACGCGCGGTTCTGTCACCGGAGCGTGTGGGCGAGCCACGGCACTGAGAGGCGGGCTGCGGTGGATTTAGGGGAGGGAAGGTAAGAAAACGAGAGTAAAGCAGCGTCAGAATCTCCAGAGCCAACACAGGTCTCTACTGGACATGCTGTGACCCTCAGAGCAGCGTTAGGCCTATATTCTATTAACTATTAGCTCCAGATGATGAAAGAACTCAGTCGTTGCCAGTCACGTCACTGCAGGCACGTAAGAGTGTTAGACGTTATCCTGACGTAAAATTTCTGTCATCTGACGTCATGACCAACGTTCAACCTGAAATTAACGTCTATTGACGTTGGTGTTGAGCTGGGGTGTGTTTACTATGCATAACTTCACTAAAGCGCCATATTTAAGGTATAGATACTCTAAAGGTCAGTGTAAGTTAACGTTTAGCAGTTTACTTTTCTAACAGCATCAAGCTAAATTCGTAAATAGAATTTCAAGAAAAATTCAAAGCTGAATATTCTCTTGATTTTTTTAGATTTGTCTATTTTTGTATCTTGTACCACATTTTTTCAATTTTCCTGAAATTCCGATTTTAAGGGGCAGAGATGAAACAACTAAAATTTGAAATGGATGAAAACTTATTTCCTGTGTACTGCACTACTTTAAAAAAAGAGTTTTTACATCCAATTTTTTATTTTTAGACATTTTACATTTAGCCTCAAACACTCAGAAAAATAAATTAATAAATGTTACACTGACCCTCTAAGCCGTGCAGTAGAAGTGGTAGAAATGGACTTGCTTTTATAATTTGTGACGCTGCCTCACCGAACCCAAAGAAACTGGAGAAACAGGAGTTAAATAAGGACATAGCACATACAGAGGAGCTGAGGATGCCAGTGGAATAATTTAAATACAGTAGGTTACTCCAGGTACTCCAGTTTAGGTTATTACAGTTGACTCTGCAGTCTGCATTGCATATGTATGCTGCACGTGATTATAATATGTATAATTATTAATTATTATATTTTAAAATGCAAACCGAGATTTTAAGAAAATATTAATTTCTGCTATAAAAAACAAATAGGCCCTAGAATAAAGGCCCTAGAATTAAACAGAAATATTTTTCAGATAAATAAATAATCATAATGAGAAAACGTCTGAACTAGAGCAGAAAGTGGACTGCAGGACATTCTGCTGCTCTGCCTGGGTTTCTTTGTACTATGAACCTGACTAAATTAAAACAACATATAGATGAGATGCTGTTGCATTAGACAGGACAGGACATCAGCCAAACACACAATATTAGTGCTGACACAGATGTACAGAGACTCTTATACAGTTTGTCTTGGCACCGTGTCTAATGCCAGGCATCGCCCTACCATGGGTGAACTGTGTTCCCTCCGGAATGATGGTGCTCCATAAAATACTTTTGAGATAAGCTGGGGAGTCTCTAATGGAACCTATGTGCTGCAAAAAAAACAAAAAGTACAGTTTTTTTCATGATTTATGGATTTTATACTTCCTATAAAGGAAAAAATCTGTACTGTGTACAGAAATCCTTTTATTACTCATTTCATTCACTCGCTTTTCACAGTATTAATTTAATATTCTGAAACACTGAATATCTTGTTCATCTGAATTGGAATTAACATTAAACTGAAATTTTAATTCTTTTCTATTTTTTTTCCCCAAGAAAACTTCAAATATCATCTGGGAAGCTTGCCAGATTTGCTGATGGATGTTCTGTTGTTCAGGTAAAACCAAGTCTCATACAGTATAAAAAAGTTGTAAAGTTAATTAGAGCTAGATAGCAAAACGACATGGCTAGTTCTACTAATGGTGTCTCTTATGTGCTAAGTAAGATGTGATAGAGAATGAAAAAGCGTTTTGTTACTTGGCAACTAACCATCTGTCTCTGAGGTAACATATCAGCATGTAGCTAGTTCATTATAGGAAATTCAATATGTCTATTTATCTAATAAACTACTTAATATTAGCCACATTTTCTGGAACTGTATTGAAATTGTATTGCTGTATTAAAAATATTTACAAGACTTTATATCAGTTTAAAATGGTTGAAATTGGGGTGGGCAGTATTGCCCTAAAATTGTATCACACTATTTTGTGGTATTTCGCAATAACAATATTCTTTCACGATATGATTTCTTAAATATACTACTGCAAAAAAAAAAAAATATTTAGTGTTAATATAAGTGTTTCATACAGTCAGTAAAACAAAAAATATATATAAACATTTGTGTATTTCGTACATAGTAACTTAACAAAATTCTGATTTTGTATACAATAATAAATTGTGTGTGGCATAATAGTGCTTGCTTATTACTGTAAACAAACGATTAAAATGAAATACAGACTGCTTTCAATCATAAATACAGTGGAGTGGAAAAGTATTTGCCCCCCTCCCCTACAGATTTCGTTAGTTTTTGTTTTTTTATCATATTAATATTTTTCCAATTTTAAAACAAACTTTAATATCAGATAAAGATATCCTGAGTAAATATAAAAAGCCATTTTTAAATTATAATTTTGTTTATTAAAGGAAAAAAAGAATTTTAGCCCTGAATGGAAAAAGTGTCTGCACCCTAAACCTAGTTGCTTTGTTGTGCCACCCGTATCCAGGGTATTGTCAGCATACCACCTGTTAATCCTGTTGGACGAACCACATCCAACAGGATTAACTGTGGACGCAAGAGGAAGCTGTTTGAAAGGGATGTTCGGGTGCTAACCTGTATTGTATCCAAAAAAACACGCCTGCCCAAATCACGGGAGAATTCAGTGTGCACCTCAACTCTCCTGCTTCCACCAGAACTGTCCGTCAGGACAAAAACAAATTAAATTCCCTTAAGTTCAACCCTTGTATGTCAGGCTGGTAATGATATCCAGGCTGCAGAGTAATAAGACTTAGCTTCTAAACAAATTATGTGTTTGCTCTTGTTATTCCAAACTTATAGCTGGGAGAGACATCAGTGATGGTCACAGCTGTCAGCAAGACAAAACCATCACCGTCCCAATTTATGCCCCTTGTGGTAAGTGAGGAAATTATATTTAGGCTTCAGATGCATCTTGATTTTTGTCTAAACATTTTTTTCTCTGCTGCTAAACTAAGCACACATTTGGAACAATAAAATGTATTCCCTGTCTTGCCAACAGGTTGATTACAGGCAGAAAGCAGCAGCTGCTGGAAGAATTCCCACAAACTACTTGCGGAGAGAACTGGGCACAACTGACTTTGAAATCCTCACCAGCAGGCTAATAGGTCAGATTAATATACTGTATTTTAACTGCACCAATTGTTCTAAGCACTATTATGAAGGTATTTAATAAGTCATAGTCAAAAGATTAGGAAGGGCATCTCTGTCATTCCTTCTAGAAACATGTAGCATTTATTTCTGGTTCTGCTTTTACTCTCAGTTGGTCAACAAAGGCACATTTATAGTCCATTAGGGTGGCTCCTAAAATACCAGTTCCCTCATAGTACTACTTCAAGGGCAGATCAGCGTAGATCAGCAGTCTTTAAATCTGGTTATGATCTCTTCACCTAATTTCCATTGAGAACAAAATCCAGAACTTGAAACTTAAATAGATAACAAGTGTCAATTGTGATCATGAAATAAAGCACATATGTACTCAACACTTGCAATCAACACTTTTTTTTTCTCTCACTGCTGTATTTATCCTCAGACCGCTCCATCAGACCTCTCTTTCCTGCGGGTTACTTCTATGATACACAGGTATAGTCTTTTCATATTAGCATTATCTCTGTGACTTTTTACTCAGCAGCAAGGCTTAACCATTCCTCTCATATTTTCACAAAGGTTTTGTGCAACATATTGGCTGTTGATGGTGTCAATGACCCAGATGTGCTTGCAATCAATGGAGGTATGATGGAATAACACTAAAACAGCATGTCTTTAGTAATATACAGTGTGTTTTTTGTATCTTCATTGAGGATGTCTCTGTTTAACTGTTTGTTGTCTTGTCATAGCATCCGCTGCCCTCGCCCTCTCTGACATTCCTTGGAATGGGCCTATTGGTAAGTCTACCCTCGTTTAGATAATGTCATTTTGTCATGCACTTTGCTTACATTATGGATTTGTTATTGTGTGATACCATGATTACATATAAATACAGTTGCATTTGTATCATTTTGCTATGCAGGTGCAGTGCGCATTGGTCTTGTAGGTGAAGAGTTTATTGTAAATCCGACTCGGAGGGAAATGAGCTCCAGTAAACTGAACCTGGTGATTGCAGGAGCTCCTTGCAGCCAAGTGGGTAAGTTTTTTTTTTTCCATGCCACCGCATAATTTGTAGCATAAAATCACATAAGCTGAAAAAAAGGAACCAAGGAGCCAAGCATGTAATCCCTAGACTAGGCCCTTGGGCCATATTGACAGGACTCTAAAAAAGCAGCAAAATCTCTGCTGGACTTTCTTCCTTACAATTATTAGGGATTTTTACCAGGACTCCGCAAGTCTCCGTTAGTTTTGGATTTTCTTTATTTCTTTCACAATTGGTGGTTTTTTCCTTTCCAGGCATTAAGTAATGCTTCTGTTGCCACTTCCAATGTTGTGCCCCTGTATATGACATCTTCTAAGGTTCACTTTCTTTTTCTAGTGATTTTATATTTGATTGTAATCCTGCCAATAATGATTTTTGAATATAGCTGTGATTTGACTATTTCCTTTTGTCTGTAATCATATCCAAATGCCTAAACTTCTTTTTTTAATTAAGGTCATTAATAGCAGCCAGTGAAAACATAATATATGTATTGCATATACTGGTATTAACGGTAAAATTGATATAATAATCATATTGAAAGAAATTATGAAACACACAAATGTTGAGTATGTGTTGTTTTAATAACTGATTTGAATGTTTTAGTGATGATGGAGGCTGCTGCAGAGAATATACTGCAACAGGACTTCTGTCATGCTGTGAAGCTGGGAGTAAAACACACCCAGCAGATCATTCATGCCATCCAGCAGCTGGCCAGAGAGCAGAAGGTGGTGAAGCGCACACCGTCCAGACTCTTCACCGCACCCCCCGAGATGGTGGAACATGCTCGACAGTAAGAAATGATATTTATTTATTTATAAATTTTATTTAATTGTAGCCTCGATTAGCTGCAGTTTATGTCAGTGTGCCTATGTTATGTATTACAAAATATAATGTTATAAAATACTTTGAAATAGTACTTTCTGTATGCTTTCAGGCTGGCCAGTAAAAGAGTCTATGCTGTCTTTACAGACTTTTCACATGACAAGGTAATTTCACCGTACATATTTTCCCATCCTGTTTTCTGGCTGTTGGTTGTATTTGATTGTACAGTAACATGAAATAAATAGGACACCCCACCTCTGAATGCCTCCAGTTTGAAGTCTAAGCCTAATTACAAAAGTTATAATTAGTAAAGTTATATAACCTCATCTCTCCATATTGTCTGAACGAAGCACATTTATGAATGTAAAAAAATGTAACCAAAATATGCTGCTGCCAGAGTCCCGAGAGGGCACAATTGCCCTTGTTCTTTCTGTAGATGGCGCTTTCTCCCCACGCCACTACTAGAGGAGATGTAAGTCAGCACAGGTGTCGAGGCTGATGTATTGGACCGAGCTGAATTGCTGCGCTTTCCTCCGTGTGCACTGGCTACTCATTAATGCTACATCAGCAGCAGTTTGCAAATAGGCGGTGGTTGGCTTCACATGTGTTGGAGGAGGCATGTGCTAGTCCTCACCCTCCTGGTTTTTGGGCATTGCTAGTAAAAGGGTCCAGGAGACTAGGTGGGGTAATTGTCGAAGCTAAATCGGAGAGAAAAGCAGAGATAAAAAAAAAAAGACAAGTTTTCGAGGGTTGTGACATTTTTTTCACGTGACTGTATTTGTATGATACTTCAGGTTTCCAGAGATGAAGCCATAAACAAAGTACGACTTGACACAGAGGAAAAAATTAAAGGTAGTGTAATTGTTCTCAAAACAGTTAAATTCACCAAATATGATAAACATACAATACTGTACTTAACGAAGGAATGTTTAAGGTAGTAGATGTGTCATCATAACACGTGCTTTTGAACTATTCTTTATAGAGAAGTTCCCTCAAGCAGAGTCTTATGAAGTAATCGAGTCCTTCGACACAGTGTCTAAAGAGGTCTTCCGTAACCTAATACTTAACGAATATAAAAGGTGAGATGCTTCACAGATCTTACAGATCAAGTCCTAACTAGGTCTGCACGATATTGGGAACTTTTTATTTTTATTTTTATTTTTATTTTTTTTAACAACACAGACATAATATTAAACTATTTGTTATGAGTTTTCAAAATTGGAGTAAAGTAAACAATATTGGGCAGACATAATCTGCCTCTAGTCATACAAAATGAAAATAACTGGTCACAATCATTACCACCCATTATGCTGATTGGATAATTGCATAAGTAAGCAAATGTGTGTTGAACTAACCTCCTTCCCATTTGGTTGTGTTGTGTAAGGTGTGATGGAAGAGACCTGACGTCTTTAAGAGATATTTCATGTGAAGTGGACATATTTAAGCCACTGCATGGCTCTGCACTGTTTCAGAGGGGTCAAACCCAGGTAACAAATAGTTACTATACACAGCTTTTAAATCAAATATTTATGGCAAATTAATAAATGTCTAGTGGTTCCATTTTCACCATCTTGCAGCTTAATGCTTGTCTAATACTACTGCAGGTGCTTTGCAGTGTAACATTCGACTCCATAGAGTCCAGTGTAAAACCAGACGTCATAACCACAGCTCTGAGGTAAAGCTTCCTGTTTGGATTTTTTTTTAACCTTTATTTAACAAGGAGGTCCCTTGAGATTAAAATCTCTCATCCGAGGCCGAGACCTGGCCAAGACTGCATACTATTTCCTGTTACAGAAAATTACGTTTACATAAATAAATATGTAATAAACACAAAACCAACATGAAAAAACAAATAATGTTTTATATCACATAATTCTTTACCTAAGTTTTAGCCTCACTCCAGGAAACCAACTCATTAAGCTGTAAATCATGATGCAGAGTAGGAGAAAGGAGTTGTACTTAACACATGTAATAAGCAATTTCATGAGAAAGAAATTAAAGGCTGAATAGAGTAGGTACAAAATATGAAATAACTAAAATACATAGAAAAAAAGTAATAAAGTGCATTTAACACAATTTTGTAAATGTAAAACCACCAAAATATGTTGCTTTAAAAATGTTTAAGTTTTAAGTATAGTGATATGCTGCAGTACACAACTCTACAAAAATTTTAAATGACATCATTCTTTTATATTCTGCATGTGCATTACACTGCTCTGTTGTCTGATTTAATTTTCCCCTCTTAATTAGTGGGATTAAAGGCAAGAATTTCATGCTTCACTATGAGGTAAGTATTGAAACCTTTTACTAGACGTTAGCATTTTAGATTTTTTTTTATTACAGTACTGTGACATATTTACTCTCTAATCTCTCTCTCTCTCTCTCTCTCTCAGTTTCCTCCCTATGCAACAAACGAGACTGGGAAGATGGGTGGAATGAACAGAAGAGAGCTTGGTCATGGTGAGTATATGAGTATGTGAGTGTTTTATTAGTGTTATGTTCAGTTATTTATTGTATAATAAAATGTTCTGTGTGTCCAGGGGCTTTGGCAGAGAAAGCCTTGAGGCCGGTTATTCCTGAAGACTTTCCCTTCACGATACGAGTGACCTCAGAGGTGCTGGAGTCCAATGGTGTGTCTTCTGGAATATAATGCTCTTCACTATTAGTCTTCAGACATGTGACATATTATAATTAGGACTCTCATTCTTCATTATTTTTGTGAATTTATTGATTATTTTGCAGCTTATGACTTTTTTAAACTGAACAAAATTGTTTACACACATAAAATCATGTTTCACTTCTTAGAGATCAGTAGGAAGTTTTTTTTTTTAATATACACAAACTGATTACTACATATTCGCTACAATGTGATTAATTTGAGTAACAAATTGGGTAATCATGACTGTCCTAATATTCTGTCATATTTCAGAGAACAATGTGATGCTACTTTTCTGATTCTTTATTCTGTAGGGTCCTCATCTATGGCGTCTGCATGTGGGGGCAGCCTGGCTCTAATGGATGCAGGTATGAGCTGTGGCGACTCCATTCACCCAAATAAGGACAGCAAATGCCTGGCTTGCAATGATTGTTATTGCTGGATTGCTTTAAGACATGTTTTAAATAGAGCTGTACAATATTGAGAAAAAAGTGATTATGCAATATTTTTTCTGAAGTGTTTATTACAGTATAAAAAATACTGGAGCTTTCAACTGAAGTCAGTGATCCAACATGATATTGATAATGCACTTAAGATTCAAGTAAAATATGGGATAATAGGCAGGTATAATCCTTTGGTATAAGTATCGAATTAAAGTGGTCTAAAATTCACATCAACCCACTATAAGTAACTTTATTCTTTTACTTATTAATTTATTGATTCTGATTTCAGGTGTCCCGATATCTTCAGCAGTGGCTGGTGTTGCTGTTGGTCTAATATCTAAGCCCAACCCTCAGAAAGTCTCTGACATTGAGGACTACAGATTATTAACTGACATTTTGGTAAGTGTACTTCACTTAAATGTGATTTTTGTTCCAGAGACAGTAAAAGGACAGTAAAGGTTCTCGTTATGTTTACTTAATTTGTTTTTGTAGGGAATTGAGGATTACAATGGAGACATGGACTTTAAAATGGCTGGAACAAACAAGGGAATCACAGCTTTACAGGTAATGTGGAACATGTGAATGGTCATGATGTGTCTTGGACCGGTTCTGCCGGTCAGTGTTCTTGTACTTCTTCATATTTACTGTGTTTTTCCTTCAATCAGGCTGATATTAAGATTCCAGGTCTTCCTCTAAAGATTGTAATGGAAGCTATACAGCAGGCAACAGGTACTAAACAATATTTCTTATGGAATTGTAGAGATGCACCAAAATTCTAATACTGGTCCACAACCAAACAAAATGAAACATATAAATACTGAATATTGAACACAATTTCTTCTGGTTTTCATTATTTTTGCCACTTTTTTTATTCATTAAATGGTTAAAAAAGAAGAAAAAATATACGTAGTAATTTTTACATTAGTTTATTTTTACATCACAGTTATTTGAGATTTGACTGCATCATCAAAAACTTACTTTTTGTTATAAATTATTCAGGCTTTTTACTTCTTTACTTTTTTGGCCGAAAAATTTAGGTTGCTGAATATTAAATGCATCCCTAATGTATATGGAAAGCATATTTCACTGCTTACACTTTTTTTCAGTGGCCAAGAGAGAGATTTTGGGCATTATGAATAAAACCATTTCTAAACCAAGAGTTTCCCGGAAGGAGAATGGTCCACTTGTTGGTATGCCTGATGTTTTGCTGATTTATTTATTATTTGTTTAATTTTCTTTGTTAAATGTACCTCTGTCCCATTTTAGTCAGTAAAAAAAAAGTCTTTATTTTGTTTTAAAGAGAAAGTTCGAGTGCCTGTGACAAGACGAGCTCGCTTTGTTGGTCCTGGAGGTCATAATCTCCGTAGATTACAAGCCGAAACAGGTAAGACTTTGATTATCTGTGTGCTTAATAATAATGATTAAATAAATTATATAATATTTATAAAAAATATTTTTTGTACTGTGGCTGGGGATTAAAGTTATATGCTGTTTTATTTTATTACTGTCTTTTTTTCCAGGTGTAACAATAAGCCAAGTAGATGAGGAAACCTTCTCAGTTTTCGCTCCAACACCAAACGCTATGAATGAAGCTCAGGAGTTCATCACTGAGATCTGCAAGGATGATGTACATTTCAGCAGCTATTCTCTAATGCATTAACGCAGAGTTTCTTAAACCAGTCCTTATCCCTTAGGGTGTTTTATGCAACCGGGCATTTGTGTCCCTATGTGTTGAGAGCTGTAATCTATTAAAACCATCTTCAATGCCCTGGGAACGGGTTTGAGAACCTCTGCTTTAAAGCATCACATTATTTTCATATGCACTTTTTTTATATTCAAGTACGAGATATGCAACATTTCTGTTTTTCCTGCAGCAAGAACAGCAGCTTGAATTTGGTGCCATATACACAGCCACCATCACAGAGTTAAGGTACTGTCATATCACCATGTTCACTTTTGATAAGTAGACTTTTTTAGAAAGTTGGAAGTTGATTAACTGTAATGCTGATAAGTGTTGCTGTTTTTTTTTGTTTTTTTGTTTTGCTGAATTGTACAGGGACATTGGTGTCATGGTGAAACTGTACCCCAACATGACTCCAGTGCTTCTTCATAACTCACAGCTGGATCATAAACGGGTATGGCCTACTCATAAGGAAATGCAACAATTAAATTGGATTCAGTGAATTAATAATGTGATATTAAAAAAGGAAAACAAAGAATGGATGGATGGGTTTATTTTTTTATTTTGTTGTGTTTAACAGATCAAACATCCCAGTGCTCTTGGATTAGAGGTTGGTCAACAAATTCAGGTATGAACTTTTTATGACTTCCAAAGGGTAAATACATTCAAAAGTATTCAGAAATATATATATATATATATATATATATATATATATATATATATATATATATATATATATATATATATATATACAGGTGCTGGTCAACGAATTAGAATAATTTGAAATAGTGCAATCATGAAATTCTTTGAATGCATTTTTTGTGCAGAAAGCAAATCAGGTGTTCACCGCACCTGTCCTACTCGTTAGACTAATCACAGAACTCGTTACCTGGAAAAAAATTTGCTCAGCTGAGCTTTCCAAAAGGCCCATTTAGGCCATTTAACTGTGAAACTGTTGTTTTGTTGAATTAGAATAATGGAGAAACCGTTTCATTGAATTAAAATAAATGCTCGAATTTTTGTTTTCTGTGAAGAGTGTTCACTGTGCAGTATAAAGTCAGGGTTGAGTAGAATTTCTAAGTTGTAAAATCAATCATGGGTAAGCAGCGCGACCTCTCAACCGGAATAGTGGCTCAAATTCAAGCCCTTCGCCAACAAGGCTTGACCCAAACTAAAATTGCTGCAGTCTTCCGTCTGCAAAGCTCTCAAGAAAAACTGCAGCAAGCGCACCAACTGTTCCGGCGTCCGAAAAACTTCTGCTCGCGACAACAAGCAGCTGAGAAAGATCGCAGTCAGCAACCGGTTCAAGTCCACTTCCGAGCTCACCGACTTGTGGAACAAGCAGACCGGCGCTGACGTCTCCAGATCAACCACTTACCGTCGTCTGCGCGAACTTGGCTTCAAATCTCGCGTTCCAGCAGTAAAACCGATGCTGAACAAGAAACAAATGGAGAAACGGCTGAAGTGGGCCAAAGAACACGGCGAGTGGACTGCTGAAGACTGGCAGAAAGTGGTCTTCAGTGACGAATCACGCTTCTGCATCTCCTTCGGTGACCAAGGTCCTTGTGTCTGGCGTCGTGGTGGCGAAACCTACAACCACGAGTGCGTGAAAAGATCCGTCAAGTTTCCCCAGAGCGTTATGGTCTGGGGATGCATGTTCGCTCGAGGTGTAGGGAAACTCTGCTTCCTCAAGAAGACTGTCAATGCTGCCGTATATCAAGATGTTCTGGAAACGTTCCTGATTCCGACTGTTGAGGAACAGTTCGGCGAAGAAGACTTCATATTTCAACAGGATCTTGCACCGGCTCATGCGGCAAAGTCGACCAAAGATTGGTTCACTAAAAAACAGCTTGAAGTTTTGGCATGGCCGGCCAACTCGCCTGACCTCAATGTCATTGAAAACCTTTGGGCCATCGTCAAGCGGAAAATTCGCGACAGAAAGCCTACTACGCTGGACCAACTGAAGCAGAACATCGCCACTGCCTGGGAAGCTGTGAGTGCGGAAACTTGCGACAAGCTGGTCAAATCGATGCCGCGGAGACTTCAGGCAGTCATACAAGCCAAGGGGGCAGCCACAAAATACTGAGAAAGTGATGATTGTAATTATAATAAAAATTATTCTAATTCAATGAAACGGTTTCTCCATTATTCTAATTCAATAAAACAACAGTGTCACAGTTAAATGGCCTAAATGGGCCTTTTGGAAAGCTCAGCTGAGCAGATTCCAGGTAACGAGTTCTGTGATTAGTCTAACGAGTAGGACAGGTGCGGTGAACACCTGATTTGCTTTCTGCACAAAAAATGCATTCAAAGAATTTCATGATTGCACTATTTCAAATTATTCTAATTCGTTGACCAGCACCTGTATATATATATATATATATATATATATATATAGTGAGGAAAATAGGTATTTGAACACCCTGTGACTTTGCAAGTTCTCCCATCATGGAGGGGTCTTCATCTTAGGTGCATGTCCAATATGAGAGACATAATCTTAAAAAAAAAAGACCAGAAATCACCATGTATGATTTTGTTCATAATTTATTTGTGTGTTACTGCTGCAAATAAGTATTTGAACACCTGTGAAAATCAATGTTAATATTTGGTACAGTAGCCTTTGCATGAAATTACAGAGGTCAAACGTTTCCTGTAGTTTTTCACCAGGTTTGCACACGCTGTAGCAGGGATTCTGGCCTATTCCTCCAAACAGATCTTCTCCAGATCAGCCAGGTTTCTGGGCTGTCGCTGAGAAAAACGGAGTTTGAGCTTCCTTCAAATATTTTCTATAGGGTTTGGGTCTGGAGACTGGCTAGGCCACTCCAGAACCTTGACGTGCTTCTTACGGACCCACTCCTTGGTTATCTTGGCTGTGTGCTTTGGGTCATTGTCATGTTGGAAGACCCAGCCACGACCCATCTTCAGTGCTCTAACTAAGGGAAGGAGGTTGTTCCCCAGAATCTCGCAATACATGGCCTTGGTCATCCTCTCCTTAATACAGTGTAGTCGTCCTGTCCCATGTGCAGAAAAAAAACGTCCTCAAAGCATGATGCTTCCACCCCCATGCTTCACAGTAGGGATGGTGTTTTTGGGATGGTACTCGTCATTCTTCATCCTCCAAACACGTCAAGTGGAATTAAGAATAAAAAATTCTATTTTGGTCTCATCTGACCACATAACTTTCTCCCACGACTTCTCTGGATCATCCAAATGGTCATGGGCAAATTTAAGATGGGCCTGGACTTGTGCTGATTTAAGCAGGGGAAACATCCGTGCCATGCATGACTTTAAACTATGACATCATAGTTCTTCAGGTCATTGACCAGCTCCTCCCGCGAGTTCTGGGCTGATTCCTTACCTTTCTTATGATCATTGATATGCCGGGAGGTGAGATCTTGCATGGGGCTCCATTCTGAGGGAGATTGACAGTCATGTTTAGCTTCTTTCGTATTTTAATAATTGCTCCATCAGCTGATCTTTTTCCACCAAGCTGCTTAACAATTGCCCCATAGCCCTTTCCAGCCTTGTGGAGGTCTACAACTTTGAACAGCGTTTTGGTCTTAACTATGTTAGTAGTTGGAGTCTTACTGATTGTGTAGGCAGGACAGGTGTCTTTATGCAGCTAACATCCTCAAACAGGTCCTTCAAAATTAGAATAATAAGTGGATTGGAGGTGGACTTTTTAGAGGCAGACTAACCGGTCTTTGAGGGCCAGAATTTTTGCTGATTGGCAGGTGTTCAAATACTTATTTGCAGCAGTAACACAATCAATTATTTAAAAATCATTTTTTTTCATGTTTTTTTTTTTAGATGTTTTTTAGATGTCTCTCACAGTGGACATGCACCTAAGATGAAAATTTTAGACCCCTCTATGATTTCTAAGTGGGAGAAATTGCAAAGTCGCAGGGTGTTCAAATACTTATTTTCCTCACTGTAAGTGTCTGACTAATGTAGATTGTAAAACAATTAAAGCATTAGTGCTGAATTCTCACATATGAATTCTTACTTAGTGCTGCTTAAATGTGCTGTTTAAACGATGTGTGTTATACCTGCATTTACAGGTGAAATATTTTGGACGTGACCCGACAGATGGAAGGATGAGGTTGTCTCGTAAAGTGCTTCATTCTCCTACAGCCACAGTGGTGAAGACTCTTAATGACAAACAGAGTATCACTATGGGAACAACACACGGCCTGTCTGAGACTTCCCCCTGACCTGCAGGACTGCTCAGGAGTATTAGGGGCATGTAGGGTATCAGCAATTCAGTGTATTTCTTTGTTCAGTTTCCTTCACTCAGACATTGAGAGGGGGGTTCACTCCAGCCTTCTCACATTAACGGATATAAGAGAACATGGGGATCTCATGTTTTTATTTATGTAACCATAGTCCAGTACATTTAGATATTTCATGAGTGGGTATTGTTTTATAGGATATTTTTGTTTATATGCACTTTTTTAACAAATAAAAAATTGGGAAAATAAATTTGGCTTCTGTGGTCAAGAATGTCAATCAATTGTGAAATCCTTTAGAGGAAATGTTTCCTGTTTAAAGTTTAAACAAATAACACCCGAATTGTTGCAAATCTCAGCATGTGCCTCAGGCAGTATGTTTTCAGGTGTGGTCTGATTATAGGACACTGAATCTTGCCATTAGGAGTGTGTTAAAGTGTTTACATTTCAGAAGGTACTTTTAGGAATTGTACCTCTTGGTGAGAGATATATTGTTTGTATTAATCTTTACATTCATTAAATGTTTAACTTGTTTGCATTTTCTTTTTGCTGGTACTATGTGTTCTTGCAGTGTATGTATGAAGGGACATTTAAAGGGGGTTCCTGCAGTAGTTTAAACACATTAGACAGGTCTGTTTTATTTGAACAGGTGTTACTGTTACTGCTTTTTGACCTGCCAAAGAGACAGAATAAATACACCAATAATTCAAATATTAAAATTCATTATACATAAACCTACACTCAGTGGCTTATAAAAGGGTAGCACCCAATTTCAAAAGTCTCCGGACGTCCAAAACGGACGTGTTAACCGCCCTCCTTCGCACCAAATGCGCCTTTATTTATTAATTAATTAATTTATTTATTTGTTCGTCTGTTTGTTTGTTTGTATTTTGGGCAGTTATATTTGTTATGTTCTTATTATTATGTTTTATGTTCTTTGTTAGGTAAATGTCAAAATAACCATAATTATCATTTAATGAATTAATGATTATTGCAATAATTTTGACATTTACCTGACAAAGCGTTATGGAAAAATCCCTCCCAAAACTACCTTTATTTAACATTGCCTAATAGGCATTGGTTAGTGTTGAAATTCTGACATGGAATCAATGTTCATTTAAATGTTTAGAATGGTTGGGGCTTTGAATCTACACTTACAATGATTTTAGGTGAAAGGTGCTTCCTACAAATAATAATATACATTTTAATAATAATTATTAAAGTGTCTTCTTCTACACTGCAAGACCACAGTGCTGGGAGACGTGTGTTGAAATCGCAATTTCATATAAATTGATTTATCTTTTGAGAAAAAAATATCAAATGAATTATAATAAAAAAAAACTATGGTTACATTAGCAGCAAAAAAGAGTGCATTATTTGCAATGTAATTAGGGTAAGTGGGGACATGAATACAAGTTTGCTGTCTTCTATTGGACAACACTTTTTGTTGTTTTATATCATAATACAAAGACACTAGTTATAATTAATGGTGATTTAAATGGTTGATGACTTAATGGTTTTCAATCATTTAAATCTTTGAAGTAGATTCAGAGACTTGCCAAAAGTAAATTTAAAAAAATCTTTGAAAATATTACAGGATTCCCAAATAATTTCCGATGTTCCTTTTTTGTCCTCTTTTTATTGTTTATTTTTGTATATAATTTAATAATAATGAGAAAACGAACTAACAAACCTGCGCGTTTTCCCTGCCGATCCCCAGTCGGCTGCCGTAGCCCCTCTCGGGAGACCCCGCGGCGGAACAGTGCTTTGATTGATGTTTTAAGGGAGAAAAGGGGAGTTCGATTCAACTCACAGAACCGACTCTTTTGAACTGTCCGATTAATGAGTTGAACGTCGGATTCAGAGATTCACTTCCGTTCACTTTGGATTTCATCAGCACACACTGAGTTAACAAAATATAATATTTATTTTATAGAAAACACCAAGCTTTTAATTAGTATTTCTGGAAAAGTATTACATAGCATGGGCCTATTATACAAAATACAAAACATAAATTACCTCACATTTATGTATACAATTATTCTTTCTACTTAGTAATTTAGTTGGTAATTTATGGTAATCTTAAAAAATACACCTTTGTATTAATGATATAAATAAGATAATAATAAAAAATATACCAATAACAAAAAAACATATTTGCTTGCCTCTTTTAGGAATAAAAATGCAAATATGGCATTTGTTTTGTGTCAAAATTTCATGACAAATAAAAAGAAGAAATACACATGTTCTAGCTAAATAAACTTAATTAGACATTAAGACAACACTGATATTATTTGTTCTGCTATGTATGTGTGTACAGTATATGCTTTAATTGCAGCTAATGCCTTAATGTCTAATTGAATGTATTTACTGTTTCGCTATTGTTTTTTCTTTATTATTTTGTTTAAGGCATATCCACAATGTTATAGTCACCCTGTAGCTATGTTTACTGTCTAAATAAACAAAGAAAAGAGAAATTCTCTCTTATTTTGTACCTGCACTGAGAATTTCGGAAGGTATTCTGTAGCAACAAAATGAACAAGCTAAAAAGAAAATCTCTTCTGTTAAATGAAAATATTAAAGAGCTGTATAAAATCACAACATTAAAAAAAAAAAAAAAAATATATATATATATATATATATATATATATATATATATATATATATATATATATATATATATATACTATTAATAATACTGATTTAATGCTATTATTTTTTTTTATAAAAATACATTACATTATCACACATTATCTCTATTTTTTTCCAGAGCTTTGTATGGGGTTTAACTCGTTGGAGCTTGTGAACCGATTCTACTGTCTGAGTCACGATTCGTTTGGTTGTAGAGTCACCATCACTAACACCAGATCGGATTACAAGATGGCGGTCGGTGGGTGAGAGAATACGGCCGCTGGAGATCAAACTGGTCTGGGGGTTGTTTTTAGTGAGCGGAGTGCTGGTAAATGAGGAGCGGGAGATCTTCGGGCTGGTAGAGAGTGGAGAAGTGCGTTTCTGAGCTCGTGTGGGGGAACATGCGGTTAGTAACAGAGTTTAAAGCCCGGGGTTGAGGAAAAAACAGCGGAGAAAACAACAGCGGCGGCGGCGGCGGCGTTCACGGAGCCGATTCACCGAGACCGACCATGTCGGACACCAGGCGGCGGGTTAAAGTTTACACGCTCAACGAAGACCGACAGTGGGACGACAGAGGGACCGGGCACGTCTCCTCTACTTATGTGGAGAGACTGAAGGGAATATCGCTGCTGGTTCGGGCTGAATCCGACGGTAAGGCTAATGCTAAAGCAAGGATAAGCTAAGCTAAGCTAAGCTACATGAAACGGTTAGCTTGTTAGCTAGTCAGTTTAGCTAGCTATCTATTTATCTTAATGCTGTCTATACGCTACACGACTTTAAAAAGACTCTGAAAAGGCTTTTAACAGAATAAAGTCTAAAGATTAGACTCACGTTTAGTGACAGGATAAGATGTAGTAAACACTGATGATAACTGTTAACTGTTTTCAGGACTGCAACTAGATTCTTTTTGAGATTATTTCCCATCATGCTTTTGGTGGAGTTTAACGTTACACACAATACAAATTACATATTTAGTTACAAGTAATAAGTATTTCAATATTGTGATTTATCAGAGACTCACAACTTTTGTCCCCAACAACAGTTTATTTTTCCGCCACACTGTTAGTTCTTGATATTTTTAATAGAATACATTGTGTTTAACTCCGCCTATAAAACCTCTTAAAATGCCTTGTCCCGTGTAAGGGCTACAGGTGTAGGTGATACAAAACCCCCTTTTCTCCTTTGGAGTGAAATAACTTATTTACATTCTGAAAATTTTGAGGGATTTGAAATCTCCTACAGGACACTTAGAGAAGCTGTCTGTCCACTCTCTACTCAACTTAATAATTCCATGCCAGTAAAATGAATCAACCCTAATTCTGTATGTTTAAAAACAGACGTAAAAACTAGACAACCATAATGAAACTAAAGGTTTGGAGGACATTAACTGTTTGATTTGTATTTAGGAAAATATTTATTTTAAAATAAAGGTCAGGAAAGAGCCAATTTAATGATTTTATTCGTTATATTTTGACATTTACAGATTTTTTATTTCTGTTTCTGCAAAAATTAATCTCAGAGAGGTACCCACTAGAGACCACTCTAGTTTCATAATCAGTTTCTTTGATCTTGCTGTTTATAGGTATATGTTTGAGTAAAGTGAACATTGTTGTAGAAATGCTTATAAAAATGCACTGCTTTCAAACATCAAACAATGAGAAAAAAACAAGTCCACATTCATAACGTTTTAAGAGTTATTTAAACTCCACACTTAATTGGAAGTACCAAAACATTTAAAATAGTTTGTACTGAAGTATTTCAAGCAATTTATTTAAAAAAGGCTGCAAAATTAATCAAATTAATTTGATTAAATGTATTACTTTTTTTTGGCATAGTAATCACTATTGTTTATCTTTACATACTATATAAGCTACCAGAGGAAATCTCAGTAGGTTAATTTAAATTAAATGGAAAAACAATACCTCCCACATCACTTTAAATGTGCTACTTGTTTACAAATGAAAACATAATTAGGTTGTTGTGTACAAAGCCTGTTAAAGTAAAAAAAAAGGAATGGTCCTTTACGTGAATGCTGACATTTTTAATCAAGGCAAGGTTGAGTGTTGCTTGTACAATAACAACAGACTTAAACTAGCAATTTCTAGGCAAGTAAACATTCATTGTTTCTTATTAACTTAGATTAGGTGGTAAGTATAGAGTAAAGGCTATCAGGATTTTAAAAGAGTGATAAGGAGAGAGACTACTAAGCAGTCAACAGGTCATCCAGAGTGTTGCCCAATGTGTTAGTACGACTTTCCTATGCTTTTTTTTAATGCTGGGATTGATTTATTTATTTATTTATTTAAGTTCGCATTATGAGGATAAATGTAAATAAGTATAATGAATAATACTATTTAAATCTTATAATGAATGTAAACAAAAATGGATGTTACTGTGCTGAGTTAGTCCTTCACGTAATAAAAGGTAAAAAAAAAAAACTATGCTTACTGTAAATATACCTAAATAAATCAGAAATCGAATTGAATTTCTGATTCAGATTTGAATAAATTCCGTAAATAACTGGTGATTATACCCTACTGTTCATATACACTTCATCTGTTTTGATTTTATATACAGCATGCGACTGTGTAATTAATCATCCCTTTCACTTTCATATTGGTGAATGATGCATGTACTGAATCTTGATAGATGTCTGTTTAGATGTGGAACAGCTAATCAAGTTCACATTTCTTCAGCAGGATATAGTGCCACCTTTGAGTCATGTTGTTTTTGATGTTAATCATCTAACCACTGACAAGCCAGTCACCCTTTGTAAATGGTCTTACACACTTAAAATGTTTAGGCCTGGTGGACTGGGCTTTTTCTACACATATACAACAGTGATGAATCTGTGGACGGTTGTATTTAAAACAGGTCAAAGAAAGAATCTTTACTACGGGACACTTCATCTTTATGTAATTATGTAATTATTTTGACAGCAAAGCAATTTAAGTGCCACTCCTCAATCTCTTATTAACTTTGGGTAAATTTTGTGATGTGTGCTTTCTGGATTTTTTTTTTTTTCAGGCTCACTTTTGTTGGAGTCCAAAATCAGTCCAAATACAGCATATCAAAAGCAACAAGTAAGTGTTGATCCACAGTTTTGTGTTTTGGGTTAATTATTGGTTTCAATCTTTAAAGGACACTTGCTATCTATACAGCTTCTTATTTCTGTAAATGTTCATGTTTTTCTCTTAGGATACACTCATCGTTTGGTCCGAAGCAGAAAATTATGATCTTGCCCTAAGTTTCCAGGAAAAGGCAGGTTGTGATGAAATCTGGGAGAAGATCTGTCAGGTAAACAGTTAAATGTGTTTTTGCAAATTATCTGTTACTGAGGCTGGAAAATCAAGTAGTTATTTCTACGTATCTTCTAGCAGTATATTGAGAAGAACTCAAAAACAAAGTTTGTACCAATGTAAAGCAGTGTTTTTCCTTTAATTGTGTAATTGTGTTTAATTTATCGTAATACAGGTGTGAGGTTATTACCCATGGTTTACAGAAATGCCAAGCACACGTTCTGGATGGGACAGTCTTAGCAGCTTATATTTTTAAAATTGGTATACCTAAAATGTGTTGTTAAATATTGCTCTGATAGAAACTTTTACTGTAATACATTTCACAAATGGGCAGTCTAAAAAGTGAGAATAATTGTGCCTAAATACCTGCTGGTGCTTTTTCTTTTCACACCGGCTGTATAAAAAGGCTGTGTAGGCTATGTTCGGTTCACTACTTGCTTTCCAGCCCTGCTGTAGTTCACAGGGAATGCACAGTAGTCCCACACAGTTGATTTAACAGCAACAGGCGGGTCCTATAGCTCCTGTGTATTAGAGGTGTGCCAAAAAATCGATTCACATAAGAATCTTGATTCTCATTTACTACGATTCAGAATCGATTTAAAATGTCCCAAAATCGATTCTGAGGGGCGGGTTTTGGACTGATTTTGGGCTGGGTATTTTTGTTGGACCTGGCAACCCGCTTGTCCCTTCAAACCGAGGTCTTCCAGACACACACAGAGCGTAGGTGTTTGAGAATCACCGGTAAGATGGCAGAACAAGCACTATATTACCTTAGATTAACGTGTAGTTTCAATGTTTTATGGCAGAATGCTTCATAACAAGCATAAAAAAGATCGCTAGTAGTTAGTTTCAGTAACTGTTAGCTAGCTAACAAGCTAACTTTCCAGTTCCACCTTAAATAACGCTACAGGTGGCTGCGGGCTGCAGCATTTAAGGCGGAACGGAAAAATAACAATAAGCTAATCAGAGCTCATTTCAGCTCCTCATCACAGAGGAATTAAGGAATGGACAATATGAATTAATTTCTCCACCTCCTGCCCCCTTTCTGAAGAAATACAACGACCTTAAATTAACTAGTTAATCAGCAGCTGCTCCTGAACTTTAGCGCTCCACTGCTATCATCACATCAGCCCAGCAGCGTCACCTACACACCACCGCTAGTAGCCTGGTAATAAAGCAGTGTTATTTATTATTTATTTATTGTTCATTAACGTCATTGTGATATCCCAGTGATTTCTCTGTCACTGAGGACCCACATTCCTGCACATTTTATTGTTTTTGTAACACATTACTTGCTCCAGGACCAGTGTATATTATGGAGGGTTTTTTTTCAATAAGATTCATAAGCCAGAAGCAGAAATTTTTATAATTCAAATCGTTTTGAATCAAAAATCGATTTTGAATCGAATCGTGGCCCCCAAAATCGGAATCGAATCGAATCGTGAGATAGTAATCGATTCCCACCCCTACTGTGTATATTATACACTCTCAGGTGTTCAGAGCAAAACTCTCATGGCAGGCTATGGGCTAAGTCAGTAGCGAGTTGCTAATACCAACAGTGCTACAGCTACACTTTCCGGGGGCAACATTTCTGTGAACATTAGTTCCTCCTATAGACCCCCTGTACCGTGTATTCTGCAGTTTGCATGAACCGAACCGTGACCCCTGTACCATGACGGTTCATAAAGAATACGTACCGCTACATTCCTACTATTTACAAATATAAAATGTATGTTCTATATTTAGTGTTGATGCTTTTTATTGTATAATAGGTTTATAGATTTATTAGATTAATAGTTGTTATATTGAAATCAGTTTGTTTATACTGGATATTTCACCATTCCTAGAGTTGTTTCCTAATAATTGTTGACACATTTGGGATTTAGTCTTTATTTTAAGTGTTTTCATCCTACTTAATGTGTTTTGCCCTTTGTTTGTAGGTGCAGGGTAAAGATCCATCCCTGGAGATCACTCAGGACCCCATCGATGAATCTGAGGAAGAACGCTTCGAGGAGATGCCAGAGACCAGCCACTTGGTGGAGCTGCCCGCCTGCGAGCTGGCTCGTCTGGAGGAAATAGCTGACCTAGTAACCTCTGTGCTCTCCTCGCCCATCCGACGGGAGAAGCTGGCGCTGGCACTCATGAGCGAAGGCTATATCAAAAAGCTCCTGCAGCTTTTTAGGACGTGCGAAGACCAGGACAACCGGGAAGGTCTGCACCATCTTTATGAAATAGTGCGTGGTGTGCTCTTCCTCAATAAGGCCACCTTGTTCGAGGTCATGTTCTCTGATGACTGCATCATGGACGTTGTTGGCTGCCTGGAGTACGACCCGGCACTGGTTCAGCCCAAGAGGCACCGGGAGTTCCTCACCAAGACAGCAAAATTTAAAGAGGTCATCCCCATCACAGACTCAGAACTTAGGCAGAAGATTCACCAGACATATCGGGTTCAGTACATACAAGATATCATCTTGCCCACGCCATCAGTCTTCGAAGAAAACTTCCTTTCCACACTCACATCATTTATCTTTTTCAACAAGGTGGAAATAGTTAGTATGCTTCAGGTAAGTCATTGCAGCTGCACTTTCTTAACATATCTCTAGTTTTGACAGTTAGAGCTGTTTTTTCTAGGAATGCAGATAATTGCTTTTGTAGAATCATCGATTGTATACTGGAAAAGGACCAAACGATCCTGGCCACATTACTAAAGTTGGCCAACGCTGGCCATGCTGCTTTAAAATGTATTGGTTTAAGCTCATATTTATGTATTAGTTTCAATACAGCGGTTTAATTTAACCTGAAAACACCTTTCAACACCTAAAGTTAGGCCAGGGCATATACCCTCTGTTTTAAGTTATAGAAATGTACATCGGCACTGGTGGTGTACTTTGATTGTGTACTTTTCTTGTATGACACATAGCACAGGGGTCTGTTAGTCAGTGCATCAGAACTGGGGTTCTGGTGATGCTGCATTGGCGGTAGTTAGCAAATAGTTGGTTGCTGACTTTGTGTTGGAGGATGCATGTGCTTCATCCTCTTAGTGTCGGGAGCATTGCAACAAATTGGGTGTGGGTGTGGGTGGACTACTAAATAAAATAAAGGGATTTTAATTTAGTGTTAATAATCAGCGCATCTTTTCTAAATTTTGTTGCTATTTTATGAGAACACACATTGTATTAGAACTAGTCGGCAGTCGACCTGATTCATCTAATCTCATTCTTCTTCCTCAAATTTAAATATCATATACTGGCCTGTACTAATTTATATACTGGCCTGTTTTCATAAATGTTTGATATTTCATAGTAATAAATGATAATAAAAATTATCTGAAAAAATATTTTTTAATTGATTACCAGGAGGATGAGAAGTTCTTGACGGAAGTGTTCGCTCAGCTAACAGATGAAGCAACAGAGGAGGGAAAAAGGAGAGAGCTGGTAAGATCTCAAGTTTGCCATCTTGCCTTAATAAATCAATATATTGTGTTTTAAACAGTGTCCCATAGTTTATATTTTTGGATAACTGTAATGTTTGTTTCTCACAGGTCAACTTTTTCAAAGAGTTTTGTGCTTTTTCACAAACACTGCAACCTCAAAATAGGGATGCTTTTTTCAAGACGTTAGCAAACCTAGGAATTCTCCCTGCGTTGGAAATCATTATGGTAAGTTAAAAGCCCTTGACAAAGTGTTCCATTCATTGATTTCTTTTTGTTTTTTTGAGCATTGATTGCCATTAACAGTAGCAACTCTTAACCTGTTAGGCTGGTTTATTCTTCTGCATTGATTCAAAGTGTTGTCTACGCCATAGTATGAGTGCTGTACGCTGCATTGTGTGTTTATACTTCTGCGTTTGCATCTCTGCGATTCTGCCTCCCTCTGCAGTTTAAACCTCAAAGGTGGAAATGTGTGGAAGAGAAACAAAGCTCAGTGGGTCGTAGATGCATATCTGTAGAGGTGCACTTCAGGCTTTGGAGTAGGCTACACGTAGGGTACTGAGGGCATATGTTTGACGCAGAAGTATAAATTGTCACTTAGTTTAACTAGGCATTTGTTTATATGTTGATCTGGGAAAGAAAGTTTGTGCTCTAAAAGACTCATGACCTCCATCACCCCCTATCCCAAAGAAGTATGTTATTAGGGAGCAATGCCTTTTTAATAAATGCTGTTTTTGTCTTAAGGGTATGGATGATCTCCAGGTGAGAGCTGCAGCCACAGATATCTTCTCATATTTGGTGGAGTTTAGTCCTTCCATGGTCCGAGAGTTTGTAATGCAGGAACCACAGCAGGCGGATGATGATGTGAGTACCAGCAGAACATTTTAGCTAAAGTTTGGGCACTCAAATGAGATCAGTTTCACATAAAGCCCTTTTGAATATTTGGATGGGTGTTGACAGAAGGGCATTGAGTAAATATCTGTGCCCGAGCTTTGGAGTGCCCAGGCTCTGCATATAGAGCCTTTTGGGTAATAGAGGGTTGCGAATGTTTACATCCTCAAAATGGCTCTATACATCTGATGCATTTCCTCACTTTATGCAAAGGGTCCTTTACTTTGGCACAGTCTTCTCATTAAAACTTTAGCCTGCCCCAGCTGCAGCCTAAGATTTGAATGCAGCTCATATGTCTGTAAACACTGAATAAATGTATGTGTAGAACATATAGCCTTTTGCTCTTTGCACATTTGTAAACTATAGTTTTTGTTTATACTGTATGATTTACCTTTTTTTATTATTGAGTCCCAAACACATACCTGGTACTAAACAAATATTTTTGCATACATTTACCTTTGGTTTTGTTCTTTCAGGATGTCCTACTGATAAACCTTGTGATAAAGCAAATGATCTGCGACTCAGACCCTGAGCTGGGTGGTGCAGTACAGCTCATGGGGCTGCTCCGTACCCTCATTGACCCAGAAAACATGTTGGCACCCACTAATGTGAGTTACTGTGCTTTGCAAAGTGGAATAAACAAATGGTTCTGCTCTGCTTTTTCGTGTGTGCTGTGAGTAGTCATTTGTAGAAACATGCCCTTTGGAATTGACTCATTGTGTAGATAAGGCCCTATTATTTCTGACACCATAGCAACTGTGATGGTTAATGTTAGCTGTCCCCTGCCTGTTAGATGTGAATGAGTTTAGGTTCTTCTACATGCAGGATTGTATAGGAGTTATGATGGATGGTTTCTAAAATCTACTACATGGCTGTTTGTTAGATCATTTGTTTATTGTTAAAACATTTCCTAAATTGTGTGTGATGTATATTAGCAGGTCATGTAATGAGATTCAACAACTGGTTCACATTCAAAACTGATTTGAATTTTATATCCTGTTTGAACTTGAATCCCCAGAAAACAGAGAAGACTGAGTTCCTCAGCTTTTTCTATAAGTACTGCATGCATGTCCTAACTGCCCCACTGCTGGCCAATACAGCGGAAGAGAGAAAGGGTGAGTTTTATGTTACATTTAGACCCCATCTCATTTCTCCTTGTTTTTGAGTGTCACCCCTCCCCTTTTAACTGAGTTAGAAGGGGAAATGGTTCAAACCTCCCCCTACAAAATGGGACGGCCCTTCAAGAACTCAATACATTGTCAAAATTGTTATATAAAGAAAGCACTGCTTCATTACCAAGCTATAAGGAGCACTGTTATTGTTGGCAAAGAGTGGAAAGGTTTAGCAACCTCACTGCTTTACCATAGTTATTTTTATGACATTGTATCAATAGTTAGCTACAGGGACGTATTCATGTTAAAGGATAGTGGCTATCACAGTTTTTACCAAAGAAAGCACTAAAGTTGTAGATTTCTTTGATTGCTTGTGCAGCCAAAAGGTTTTATTTAGTTTAAATAAAGAATGAATTTTAAATGTTTGAATGGTTTTCCATAGACTTACCTGAGGAAACCACAAAGGTTAATCCAGTGTGTCCAGGTAAGCAAGATTTGTCTCACTACTTGGAATTTAATGTAATATTACTAACTCTGCTCTTTAATATTTTACTTCTGTTTTTAAAGTGTTTTTTTTTTTTTCTTCTGCTACCTCCAGACAATTTCCAGACTGCTCAGCTGCTCGCTTTGATTCTGGAGCTGCTGACATTCTGTGTAGAGCACCATACTTACCACATAAAGAACTACATCATGAATAAAGACCTACTGCGGAGAGTGTTGGTGCTTATGAACTCCAAGCACACCTTCCTGGCACTATGTAAGTCTCTGAGCAGGGCTATTAGTATTGCAGTTTTTTTCTGAGTACACTGCCGTTTGTCACATTTTCCAGTCACAGTTAAAATGAGTAAATGTTCTGGTAGTGTGTCTCATTTTACAAATTTGCAAATAATGCAAAACAGGCTTTGCAAGCCATATTTGATTCATCAGTCTGTGATTTAGAAAATGGGCTGCTTTTAGTAATTTTAGCCATGTCCAGGTGGCGTGCAGTAGTTTTTTTTTTTTTTTTTGCTGCTTTGCAACATCAGTAGTACAAAAACAAAAAAAAGGTGAGAGAGAGCCTTGGTGAGAGGAATTTCTGTGTTGAAAGATAAGTGTAATACTACGAATTGTGCTAACTGTTATTTGCCTCTACAGGTGCCTTGCGGTTCATGAGGAGAATAATAGGACTGAAGGATGAGTATTATAACCGCTACATCATTAAAGGGAACCTATTTGAGCCAGTCATTAATGCTTTGTTGGATAATGGGACAAGATACAATCTTCTCAACTCAGCCATCATAGAACTGTTCGAGTTCATCAAAGTGGTAAGAACTTGACTAAAAGCCTGCAACTTTTAAAAATGTTGGTATTCAGATCTTCATATGTTTTATTTTCTTGATTTTAGGAGGACATAAAATCTCTGATTGCTCACATTGTCGACAACTTCTACAAAGCACTTGAATCTATCGAGTATGTTCAAACATTCAAAGGCCTGAAGGGCCGCTATGAGCAAGAGAAGGACAGACAGAGCCGAGGGCTTAGCAGGTAAGACATGGAGCATCACTTGCAATTAATCTGGTTTCTTTTCTTTCTTTTTTTTTCCTTTAATGACAAAATTTGATGCTTACAGGTACCGTCGTGATGCTCGGTCTCTGGAGGATGATGAAGAAATGTGGTTCAATGAAGATGAGGATGAAGATGAGGCAGAAGCAGCTGTTGAGAAGCGAGTCGACGAAGAATTTCCAGAAACCTACGGAAAGTACATGGGGACAAAAAAAGGTATCTTATGCTCACTCCCCAGTTTTTCTTTTCTTTGCCCTGTTCTTTTCCTATTTGGAAAGGCACTTCCACTTCTCCTCACACACGTCTCTTATCTCGTTGCAGTTAAAGAATGTGAGGACAAGGAGAATCTTCCAAAGCGGACGCCAACTGCCAGCTTTAAGTTTACCTTCTCTCATTCTGCAGGAGCCGCCAACGGAAACAACAGTGCCAGCAACAAACCAGCTTCGTCTGCCTCTCCTGCCAGTCCCATTGGCTCCTCAGGAAAGGCGGCAGCAGCACTGCCCTCCACCCCTGTGGTAAAGGTTGGTTTGATGTGCAAATTTTGCATTTCACCGGGGTTAATACTACTGAATTGTTTCTATCAGCATTTCTCTGCATACTTTATCTTCCTTTCACCTTGTTCTTTAATTCTCATGACTAGGGCTGCACAGTATATTGTTTCGGCATTATCACGATGTGCACAATACTGACATTGCAGGATGTGAAATGTCATTTAAAGTCTTAGCAAAATATGTATAGTTTAATTTGCCTAATACAAAATAAAAACTCCCCCATTGTTCTCATGTCCCATGATGCATCTATCAGAGGCAGATTATATATGCCCTAGTTTGGATCACAGCTGACCTCCAGTGCGCACCGAAAGGTTTTTCTTTTAAATTGATTCATGCTTCTTTTTCCAGACTGGACTGGTTGGCCTTGTGGACTACCCAGATGACGAAGATGAAGATGACGAAGAAGAGGAAGATGAGGAGGAAGACATGTCTCCAAGAAAGCGACCCAGACTGGGCTCGTAAGACACAGCTGTAGTCCTCCACTCTAATGTCCCATGGTGCCACCGAGTCCTGTTCTTATGGGCTTAGGGACCCAACCCCAAACACAGTTCCCCCAACCACACCCCTCCTGCCCCCAGTTCTACTACCTTTTTGCTCAGACACAAGTACCACCAGACTTTGGGCAGCAGAGGACAGAGGTGTACGGATCCTTTGCCACAGTCATTTGAGCCCTCCCTGAATACCCCACCACCACTTGATCCTGTTGTACCAGGTTGTACCAGCAGGGGTGCTGAAGTTCACCACAACCACAGTTGTTTTTTCCTATTTTCTCCCACCAGTGGAGAGTGGAGTTACCATGAGAGCCAGTCAGCCTAGCAGGACTAGCCATTTAGTATTGGAAGCTTGATTGGCAGAGCCTACCGAGCCATGCGTCTTTTTTTTTTTTTTCTTCTTCTTCTTCTTCTTCTTCTTCTTGATCCAGGATGGGTGCAGGGAGTAAGAGATTGAATGGGGAGGGTGAAATTGGGGGGTAGATTTCCAGGCATGGGTCTAAAGAGTAGAACTTGTTATTGTCTATGACTTGGAGCTCAAGTTCAGATGTTTGAGATCTTGTATTCCTGAGTTTATTACGAGTAGTGTACAGCTGTATTTTTCCCCGCCCCGTCTTTTTAATTGTTTCCCCCCAGTGATTTTTTTTTTTATTATTACTATAATTCAAAAGAGGGGACAACTACTCCTGCCAGTGTACATTTTCTCTCTCCTCTTTTGGCACACAGCAAGGTGGGATGACAAGTTTACCCCTTTTTAATCAAAATTCTTTCGTTCATTGAAGAAAACGAGACGTTCTGTTGCTGATTTTAATAACGTGTATTAAACTGCAGTAAAGTCATTTTGCAGCTGAATGGAGCATGTCTGAGGGTGTCTGTGTTGTTCATTTCGTCATGAGAAGAATTTCCACGTCTGAATGTTCGTTCCTTTTCTTCTGTGAGGAGCGCAGGCTCTCCTCAGCAAGTGGCTTCATCACCAGAAGATAACTCCCGTCACCAGCACACTATATTATATATTATATTCTGAAGTATTAAATATTCTGACAGTTACACACTAGCTGCATTCCAAAGCTTAGGATGCAGGTCATCTGTATATTTAAGGCTCTTTTTCAATGCCATATTGGTCATATGTATCAATTAATTTACATGGTAGCCGATTATATACACCTGGAGCAGTCTAATAAGGCTTTGTCGCGATGTCTCCAGTAATGCTCTGCTTTTTTGCAACTGCAGTGCGACGCATGAATAATTTACATTTATTTTTGTGACATGGTGGCCATAAATTGCAGCCTAGGATTTGGGATGCAGCTACCATTTGGCTGAAACAGACATTCCTCTCACTGTTTGCATCTTGCAGGACCTTCCCATGCTCCTGCAAAATGCCATCCCAGATGCACCAAAAGAAGACCATGAGATTTGGTCTTTGTTTGGGTCCTTGCTGAATTGTGTAAAGCAGGGATTGAAGCTGGAACTGGAGCATGAATGGGCCTTCCTTGTATGAACTGGTGTTAAGTCTGAAGTTTCCATCCAATTTAAGTACCACTGTTGGAACCACACCTACATCATTTTCAGGTGGTTAGGGTTGATTTCTTGAAGGTTTTGTTTTTGTTTCTCTCCATTACTTTTTGTACAAGTCCATTTACAACCATTATCTCCACTCTACAGCATTTGTATACATTTGATAAATGAAAAAAGTTCAGATTAAATTTGAGCCTGGCATTTAAACGAGTGGTCTAACTTCAATCTGGTTTTAAATGAAGTTTCTACATCTGAAATGTAAACACTCCTAAAGCTGGATGTTTCCTTGAGTTGCTTAATTGTTGCTCATGCAATGCAAAGTGTTCACTGCAAAAATTACCAGTTATATCTGCACAGGGCAAGTGTGGCTATAGGCTTTCTTCCGTGCCAAGCAGGAGCATGCCATCATTTGTTAGAAGACTGACTAACTGATCTTAATGGTTTACAGTGATCAGTGTAAGCAAACTGTTTCTGTCTGTAATGTAACCAAAACTGCCCCTGGAACAGCATGCATGCGCACCTTGATACATTTATGTATATCACATTCATTACAAAGCGGTGCTGGCTAATGAGGACAGCACTAAGCACATGCATACAGACAAAAATAAGCTTTAAATTCAATCTCTGTTTACATTTATTGCATACTTAAGAATAAACCAGGAGATCTGTCACTGGTTAAAGTAGGAAATAAGTGAGTGTTCATAACATTCAGCATTGGGTCTGGTTACAGATAAACTCCCACCTTCAACAAAAAAAAACATGAGCTCTCAGGATTTTATCAGAGATTTAAAATGTGGTTTTGAAAGGGAAATTTTATCTTCAGTTCCTTTCCATAGAGATCAGATTCTGATGACCTGTATAGATGGATAAAACTGTCTAGCACTGTTGCAAAGATGCCCACTAAGTGACAAAACCTTCCTAAGTGCATTTAAACAGGCAAACAGATGCATCACATTCGTATTGATTTCTGTCTAGGAATCAGATACATATTTGATCAATAGCCATGTTTGTAAGGTTTAAATCTCATTTGAAAAGATTAGACTTGACGTCTGCACTCTCCTGAAAGAATCAAATCTGTCACATTAAGGCAAAAAACAAAACCAAACTGGGTCAATTTAGCTTGGTAATGTGAATGTAAAATTATACCATGAAAGAAATAGCTTTTGCTTCCATAAAGAACTGCTTGTGTAAAAGAGATGTGTGTAAACTTTTAAAATGGTTTACAAGGTTAATATAAAAGTTATTTACCAAGTCAAAGGTTCTTTACTCCAGCATAATATCTCCCACAAAAGTGGTTCTTCTGTGGCATTGTTTGAAGGTAGTGGAAACAAATTAGAGTTTGAGCTTTGAGCCAGTTTCCTAGGCAGTGACTACACCTAGTTTTGGGCTACATATGCCTGGGTCTGTATTTTAAATTTTGCTTTAAATGTTTATGTAACATCAACCTATGTCCTCCTCCTTAAGCTCCCCATAAGACTTTGCTCCAAAAGGCCTTCTTAGTCTTTCTGAAACACATTTATATTTGTTTTTTTATGTACACTGCTTGGTCCAAAAAAAAGTCGCCATCTGGATATAACTAAGCAAATGATGTGGGGTTGCTGTAGTTGGTCAGGTCTAGGTTCAGCAACAGTATGTGCTAAAAGAATGAGGTCAGCTGACTATCTGAATGATCAGGTTATTCCATTAATGGATTTTTTTCTTCTCTGATGGCACGGGCATATTCCAAAATGACAGTGGCAGAATTCATGGGGCTGGAATTGTGAAAGAGTGATTCAGGGAGCATAAGATCTTCATTTTTTCACATGGATTGTTCACCACAGAGTCCAGACCTTAACCTCATTGAGGATCTTTGGCATGTGCTGGAGAAGACTTTGTGCAGTGATCAGATTCTACCATCATTAATGCAACGCTGAATTGAAATAAATCTTTTGATATGGCAGAAGCTTATTAAAACAATGCCACAGCAAATGTGTGCAGCAATCAAAGCTAAAGAAGGTCCAACAAAATATTAGTTTGTGACCTTTTTTTTTATCAGTGTTCTCTCCTATCCTATTCTTTGCTTTTTTTCCTTTTGTTCTTCTTGCTTTATCAGCCTTGTAATGGCTTGTGTTATCTTTTACCAACTTTGGCGACCATAATTGTGAATTAACAAGATTCAAAGCAAGCCTTCAAAATTAATTTCAAGCAATTTAATAAATTCAGTAGTCTGGCATTTGGTCAAATTAGAATGGAATTAATTTTAATGTGGACCACTTACTTTTTTGTTAAGTGGGCTGGGAGCAAAACGTTCGGAAACCCAGAAATGAAGACTCAACAGTTTAGTTTACTCACCAGTATGCTTTAATCTGTGTCTAGACCCTTGTTGTGTAGGCCAATATTCTTTCCATATGGCTCACAGTATGTTGCATTTGTAAAGCACACATATGCTGATATGTCAGAAGGCTGCCAGCTGCAGCAGAAATGTGGCATCTGTTAAGTAGGGGTATTACGGGTGAGTGGGGATAATAATGATTATAATGGTAATATATAATACTTTGATCATAAAATATGACCAAAGGTCCTTTAAAATGGATTAGAGGTGGGAGCATGTAGTGTACTAACTCAGAGGTTATCAGTGGTATTCTTACAGGGACAGGAATTGAACCCCAGTCTGCCATGTGGAGGTATCTATTAAAACATTAGATGATACACACATATATAAGCTATTGTGCTGGTGACTATATGGACAAAAGTATTGGGACACCTGCTCATTCATTGTTTCTTCTAAAATCAGTAGTACTAAAAAGAGTGTATTGTGCCTTGTTTGGCTAACTGTCTAAGATTTTCAACTAGGTTTCGGAGGATCATTGTTGTGAGGATTTGTATGCATTCTGTGAAACGAGTTTCTGAGGTCAAGAAGTTGGATGATCAGCACCCTGCCTCATCCCCAAATACCCAGCTCTTCCCAGAAGTACTGGATGGAGCACCTTCATTCCAGAAAATGCAGTTCCCCATTGCAAACTATGGTATGAACACAAATCATTACACTGTTACAAAAATTAGGTTTTTACTTCAAATAAAACATCTTAATCCTACAAATGATAAAGGTTTATCTTAAAAATATAACAATAAAAAAGATATTTTAAAATTAAATGGTAATTTCCTACATGTGAAAATGTCAATGTAAAATTATTGCATTTTAATCACGTTAATAAGAGCCCTTGAAAAGTTTTTAGTTTTAGAAACATTTTGGCACATGACATCTATTTCTAAAAATGGTATATAAGCTTATTAACACTTAGACTTGGACCCAGATTCTATGCTTATGCTGTTAAATGTGACACTGCAGTTTTGCTGGTGATTTTATGTTGTTTCATCTCAGGAGAGCCAAATATCATGAATCAAATTTAGTATTGCTGAATTTCTTCAAGGGTCGTGATGTTATAATTTGGCCATAATGCCCACCCTTGGTGAAGGGCACTTGAGGGGTTAAGCTCCTGCCGCGGCTGCAGCTTAGTGATAGTGGTGGTTGGCATGACAACATGTTCATGTCAGCAGTTCTCCTCCCCAGTAAGGGCAGATAGCGGTGTAGTGGCGGGTGATGCTGCAGTAATTGCATGTCTGAGAGGCTGCAGTGCTGATGTGTCAGACGGTTTTAGGTGGTGCAGAAAATGAATTTGAGGTTTGGAGAGCGACACTAACCATTTGTGTTATTTATAACTCGTCTAAGAATATAACTCATTAACTATAATTTATTATATAAATCTATAAATGATTTATATATACTCATCATCAGATACATGGAACAACATGGCATCAAGATAACACATTAGCAACCACCTGGCATACCACAGCAACCACTAAGCAACACATTAGTAACCACCTGGGCTATAATAGCAAGTGCCCAATAACTACTTAGCATTACTTTCCCAACACCTGGGATACCGCAGCAACGTTCTAATGTGACTATAGCAACCCATTAGCAATTACTTATTAACACCTGAGTCATTACTTTGGTCACCTAAGCAACTGCCAAGAAGCAAATAGCAACATCTAAGCAACTACCTGGGATATCAAAGAAACACACATGCAACAACATAGCAACCACTTTGGATACCCACTTACAGACACCATGCACAGTTTGTTCAGAAACATTCCCTTTATACTTTATTTTTTCAATATATATTTTCTTGCAACATCACAAAGTAATAATTAACTTACTAACTTGATACACAAATTATTTCTGTTCTGATTTTCAGTATTGAGCTTCTTTTGAAATGTAGTCCAGTGTGAGACTCAAATGTAATGTGAGTGAGCTGTACTTAACTGAAGGCTGAATGGGCAGATACACTTCTTAGCCATAACATTAGCTCCACCTGTCTAATTCCTATTATGTATTTAACATCAGTAAGCCCTGGGAGGCCTTGACCCTGTCACTAGTTTGGGTTGCCCTTCTTTGGCGTACATTTGGTGAGGAGTGGACACTGCTTACCAGGGACACCCCATAGAACTGATGTTTTAGAGATGCTCTGATCACAGTTTTTGGCCTAATTCATAGTGGCTTAGATTGTGCATCGCTCCCTAATATGTACTTTCCACAGTTGGAGACAGATGCCATCATAACCTAATAATCAGTGTAATTCATTTCAAGTTAATATGGCTATTGTTTTAATGTTATGTCTGATTTACTGTATGTACATGGAAATGCACTGGTGTGGGGTGCACAATCGGGGCCTCTGATTCTGTGATTTGAGCAGAATTGTGGCTGGCTTCCACACCCCACTTTATCCCCTGTTTATGTTAATCGCCCTGGGGTTGGTGCTCAGTGGGAAGGGGACTGGATCACTTAAGTTTCATTAACAGCTCCACAGGACAGGCGACAGAGCTTCCGCTCATGTAGGTCATCCTGTTTATCAATCAAATGACAGTGTTTTGTCGGATTACATGAGGGCATTACATGTGCAGTGGGCCTACTTGCACATATCTCAGGGTTGCATACTGTATAAATATTATAACACTGTTTAACGTTGTGTAGATAATAATAATATTCATGTTATGCACATACTGTACATGAATAGGGGGAGTTTATTACCTTCATCACCACCAGAGGCCACTGTTTTGACGTGTTTAAAAGCCAGAGCGATCTGCGCAAACAAAGGAAAACACGCCAGGCATCATTTTTGACATCATTATAATGCATTATATTATATAATCTATATGCCTGTGTATTTACATGAAAGCCATTTTTGTTCACAACAGGAGCAAACAATGTAATTACATTTGCTCTAACGTTATTTGGACCAGAAAGGGTTAAGGTAGCTAGACGAATTATTTAAATTCAACCAAAATAAAGGACCACACAAGAAAAGAACAATATTACTTATTAATTCAAATAGTTTTAAAATATAAACTGGAGAAAAAAAACATATGCTCTAAATTATCTCATCTCAAAGTACAACGGAACATCAGATCCACGTTCATTCATTAAGTATGCAAGGCGACATCCGGGTAATTAGCTATTTCTAATTAGAGCTTATAATTAAACGTACCCATCAATACACACAGTACACTAGACTGCGAGTTACTACGGTTTTACCAAGTCTACACTAAAATAGTGCATTCCAGGTCATAAAATAAAGGTGAAACATCCTAACAGTCCACTAGATTTCTAAAGGAGACAGTTATACGGTTTATAAGAAGTCTGCCTGTAGATACGTCATTAAAAATAATGCAGTTTTCATATATATATCTACTTAGTTAACAACTGTAAACTGACCAATGAGCGCGGGTTGAGAATCTCAGCAATTGCAGACAGTGATTCAATTGACCGAGTCGGTTCTTTTTTTAACTGTCAGAGTGAACTGATGGGGCGGTCTATTAAACGATTCATTGATTCACAAGGCAAGTCAGAGGTTCTTATCTACTGTACTAGTTGTGGTTAATCATCACAACGATTATCAAATTACATCACCACAAATATTAAGAGTTCTAATGTTTAGTGATTAATCAGCATTCTTCTCTAGTAGCTAGTTCATATACAAATTTTCAAATGCTACTATATACAGCTCTGAAAAATAAGAGACCACTTAAAAATTGAGTTTCTTTGCTTTTACCAAATTGAACCCCCCTGGAATATAATCAAGAAGAAGATGAATGATTACAAGCCATAAAACCAAACTGAACTGCTTTATAATATAAACTTGTTTTTTCTTTTTTTGCCTTATTTAAAATCTGAAAGCTCTGCCTCTTTTTTATTTCAGCCATTTCTCATTTTTTGCAAATAAATGCTCTAAATGACAATATTTCTATTTGGAATTTGGGAGAAATGCTGTTTGTAGTTTTTAGAATAAAACAACGATGTTCATTTTACTCTAACATATACCTATAAATTGCACAATCAGAGAAACTAAATTTGGAAACTTAAGTGGATTTTTTTCCCAGAGCTGTATAGCTATAGTAGATATTGTTATAGTAGACATTGCTGCTTAGGTGTTTGGTGAGTTTGGTGAGCAAATTAATAAAAGCTTCCCTATTTATTTAATATTTATTTAATCACTAATGTAGTTAAAATTCCTGGAAAAATAATACTATACTAACAAGTCCTATTTGTCACTCCAATCAACTTAATCATGAAACTTTTTTACATAAATATATGTTGATTAATTGGCTGTTTATTGTAATAAAACATTGAAATAGACACAGATGTAAAGTATAAGATATGCAAGCATGTAATAAAAAAATGTATTATTATTAATAAACAATCTTATTAATGTGTGATATTTTACTATATTTGCTGTGGTATTTTCCTAACATGTCTTATTTATCTTTTTTCTATAACAGTAAAGTAGTAGGACTGTAGCTAATTCAGTTGTGGGAATTGTAGGATTTGTGAATCGGTTCGAGTGAGTTATTCAAATGAACCGATTCAACAGAACGATTCGTTCGCGGCTTCGCTCGCTACGGTCCTTCAGACGGAGGCAGACGAGAAAACCACCGCTGCCAAAATCCACATTCTTTGGGATACTCATTAAACGGGAATTGTCGTCCGAGTGAGTCGGTTCCGTGAGGGAAACGTGCTGCAGGAAAGCGAAAAAGATGGCTTGAAGGATATTACGCGTCTCTTTTTCCAAATTCTGGCGATATTTTGTCCGTTTTTCGGTCGTTGGTTAACGGGCTGATTCTTGTCATTTTTTCCCATTCAATTTGAATGGCTCGTATGAGGTGTTAGAAAGAAGGCTAGCCAACGGTAGCTAGGTTAACGAAACTAGTGTTAGTGTTTTTTATCTTTGTTTTAAAACGCATTAATATGCAATGTTCAGGACTATTTAGTTTGTAGTTTATCTGTTTAATCTGTCTTTGAGGACAAAACGTAAAGGGTAAGCTAGCTAATCTATTAGGTTAGGAAGCTGGTCGGATTTACAGCTAGGTTAACTAACGCTAACGCTAGGTTAACAGATAAGGCCAGAAAAATGCCGTTATTTTTCAAATCTGAGGCAAATTTGAAAGAAAACATTGGCTAATCCACTGCTAAGCTAACTAACTAATTCAAGCATTGCTCTATTTATTCCTTGTATTATAACCCATACGGAGGAGCGTCGTCTGGTATTTTAACCATAAGAGGAAATGAGTTCTGCCCAGGACGAGCGAATTAAACCGAATTAAATTCTGCTCAGTTTTTACCATTATCTGACCTCTTCTGTGGAATAATAGCCTTAAAGGAGACGCGAAGAAGATGGAAAACCAGGTGTTCACGCCTTTACTGGAGCAGTTTTTACTCACTCCTCTGGTAGCTTGGGTAAGATTTTTCTCCTGAACGCCCAATATCAGGCTTAAGTGCACGTTTCCATAGTGTATTTTAGCTAGCGTGCCGTTGCTGATGTGTGTATTTGACACATTGCAGGTGAAGACTGTGGTTCAACCCTCGACCAACGATGGCAGCAAGCTTAATGAATACATTGAATTAGTGGATGGAGCCTACTTGAACGAGGTCATGCTTCAGATGTAAGTACACATCAGACTTGCTATTATTTATTATAAAGAAAGACTGCGGTCATGTTGTTGGCCTTTGTGAAGGCACAAAGGCAGAAATGTGCTCTGCACATGGAGCTGATATTGTGCAACCCAGCCCTCTCCACTCCTTTCTTGCACACGCTTTGCAAGGAATCCATAGCTCTGCCTGTTTCAGGGTGAAAATGGCATTTCCAGACTGCAGGTTTGAGCCAGGCTGTACTGAGAGAAGTGGAACAGGCACATTTTCAGAAAGTAAGACTATTATTGGTCTGGTGCCACTTCTGTGTTTAGTAGAGTAACGTACACAATACTTCTAAGCTACAGATTCAGTGTTGTCATCACATCACCACACTGTGTTGAACACATTCAAGTTTGGTCATCATAGAGAGTGGTGGGTAATTAACTTTTGTTTTACTTTTTTTTTGCAGTGTTCGAAAGCATGCAGACGATCAGAGACAGTATAACTAAATTTCGACACACTAAGACCATCTTCGTTTTTTAGTTTTATGCTTCAGTCAGTTGCTTTTTAAAATGTACACTTATTTCATAATGGATGAAGGAATAGAAAAGCTTTGTAGTGGCGTGGAATAAATAAAAAAAAATGTTGTACACGCCATTGAAAGTTAAACCAGGCCATCTTTTAGCATTAAGTAGCAGTACTCTAAAGCATGGGCTCATGAACATTATTCATACCTACTTATAATATAAATATAAATTTGATCCCATAAAAACCAAAGTAGTATCCGTTGTGGATTATGTAAAGTTGATTATCAATATTACTCAGAAATATGTAGCCATATTTTAGGCAATTTGAATGGTGAAGCTGTCTATTAAAAGTTTCAGAGTCTTAATGTACTGTCAAACAACAGTTCTAGGTTTGTTCTACAAAAGTAAATGTTGACAGCTGCTCATGAAACAGAACTACTTCTGTACACACTCAGTTTAATAGGAAAGTGTTGAAATATCGATTTAAGCACTTAATTTCTGGCCTTATTATGTTTCCTGTCAGCATCATATACAAATATGCAATTATACCCATTATACCCATTGGCAGTTTTGAAATGGAACATGTTATTAGGCTGTATGCTAAATGACTTGTATGCAGATTTATTTGTCCTCTCTACTTTGAGGTACAGCTGAAGTCTTGCCTTGGTTATTGGGGATTTTTAGGCAGTTAGTGCTGGCGCTGAGCTTTGGGCAGCTGTTGGCACTCATCCTCTCAGCATGGCTCTCTTAGACAGAAGGCACATTGTTCGATGAGTGAAGTGAAGCAGGTCTTTGTTAACTGGCAGGCATGTTAACTGGTTAGTGTTTCTGGACACTGGTAAATCTTTAGCAAAGCACACATGGAACTGGTGGCTACTACAGTTCTCCTCTAGCTCTCTCTCTTTTTCGTTGATTGTTTATAGTGAGTGGTCTTTGTCCAAGCCACAGTTTTTAGAGAAAGATTGTCCTAATTTAATTTAGATTACCAGTATAAGTAGCATGAAAGGGTCACTTTATTTATTTTTTGTCCCTTTCTCTTTATAGGAGCTGTCAGATTTCTAGGAAGTTATCAGGCGGTGAAAGATGCAATGTCCAGAACTTTGTTGCATAATTTAATATGGCCAGCAGAAATTGAAGTAACTTGTTGGCATTATGTCCATTATAGCTTTAACTGCTGGCACACTTTGGTTTTGTTCATAATCAATACTCCTACAGGGCTTTCCTTGCCTCATTGGCATAAATGGTGGTCATTATCCAAAAGAAATGCTTGAGGGGAATTGATCTTGTCATTTGTCTTAACAAATTTGACTTTAAGGGGGTGTAGTTGTGAGTTATGCCCTGGAGCTAGAAGTCTGTTAGGGATGTGCTGGTTCAGTAAAGAAGTGTGGGAAACTGTATTTGGTAGTAATACCAGTTTAGAAGAGTGAGGAAACTAGTGGACAGTACTTTGCTATGGGTGGTGTCTAAGTTATTTTCAGTTTTTGTTTTATAGACTCTTTAATACCTAATTTAAAGTATGTATAGACTTTTTTGATCTTATTTTAAAGTAGACAAATTATTCCTCAATGTCACTCTTCACTGAAGACGAAAATATATGAATAAATTATTATTTTTACTCTGTGGTTGTTTCTGCTCTGGATCACGATGCAGCACATGATGCTCCCCATGTGAAAGCTCCATGTCTTGCCTCATCTCCCTTAGCAGTGACCAGAAAGCCTCTAGGTTGACAGACACAAGTCGTCTTTGCAGAAGAGAAGCCCGCCTGGATTATCTAACGGTTTAGACGGTGCAGCACAGATGGTGGAGGTGAACGCCCTGCCCCTCCGCAGTGACTGCCCAGTCCCACACTTTTTTGCCCCTTCGGTGACCAGTGCTCCACAAAACCAGAAGCTCTCCAAGTTACAGCTGCGTTTTTGATTAATAAATGGCTTTATCCAGATATAATCCTGGTACCCATTTACACCTGGTAATTTTGTTTTGGTTGCACTAAAACATCCGCTTAAAGGTGTCATTCTATCGTTTTTTTCCCCATTTATTTTAAAATGTCTAGTTATGGTCTCTAGTATGAATGCCCTGTGAGTTGTTTTTTTGTTTTTGAAAAAAAGTGCTCTGGTGATACGGTATAACGCTGCTGTAGTCCAGTGGAGGAGTGGACGGGGAAGAACGATAGGATTTCGGCTCTTGCTCATGAATATTCCTACATACAAACATTATCACCTTTGATTGGTTAACAGCACTGTGACAGGCAGTAGCAAGACGGGCAAAAATTAGAAATTTTACAGTAATAACAGCCTTTGCAATGTCATGTTACTTTATAACATGTTTAATACCCTGCTAAATGCAGTTGAGCCACTGACCTAGTCTTACAGTGTCTGTAAAACACAAAATCTACCGGAGATCCTATGTAAACCTGTAGTTACTTACACACAGAGGGTAGTTCAGGGCCAGAAATTAAAAAACCCACCCCTGGTTTTTGTTGGCTGAGCCGCCCTGGCAGTTGGAACCAAATCCTGTGGTAGATTTTTACTGTCTGGACCTGGACCACCCACCTCTGCTTACACAAGATAGCTAGCTAGCCAAGTAACTAGTGTAAACAGAACTATTCTAAACACAAACCTACCTAGCTCAATTGTACTTTGATGGTGGTGTTTCTTAGACAAATTCTATCAATTTGTTTCTTAGATATGAATTACTGGGCAAAAGCATATAACACTGATGTGTGAACAAGAAAAAGTGCAATTTAGCGGAATGACACCATTAAACTTTTTATGTAGCTTGGCCTTATCCAGATATAATTCTGATATTTAAGACTCATGGAGTGACCAGGTGAACACAGGTACTCATCTCAAAGTGATTCAGTTTTATTATAGTTATTTGCACATGATTCAAACAGCTTTTTTTTTGTAATCGGTTCTAACTGAATCTTTACAATTGCACTGGTGTATTTCTATACCAATACTTAACACTACTCTTTCTGACCCCTTAGCCCGACCCCCACTAGCTCTAGCACAATTCACACAGACTATTGCCACTTTATCCCAGCAGTAGGCCGGCTTTGCAGCCGATAAGATATCTCCTGAACGACAACAGTTTAATTACGCTAATCCTAGATTGGGCGGTGTTGTGTGCAGTAGCTTCAGTTCACACCCTGTGGTGCCTTTTTGCGAACAGACAGAGGGTGATAATAGGATAGACCCATTTCAGTAGTTACATTGCTGTTCTGGCTTTCTTCCCCCATTTTCTCACTTTCTGAATTTTAGTGATGAGACATGTGTCTTCCTTTGTCCTTTGTGGGGAGAGGGGCGAGGCAATCTTTTTCAGTAGATGCTTTGCCTGATTCTTTATCCGGGCAGATCAAAGATGTCAGTCTGGTCTGGAGATGTAGACAGGTAGAAAAGAAGGCCCCATACAACCCCAACACCACCCCTCCCCCTCATAACTGCTGTTGCTGCTGCTGTTTCTTCTGCTGTTATCTGCCTGTCTGAAGTCTGAAAATGGTCTTCCACCCATGTTTCTCTTGATGTCCTACTTTCCACTCTTATCTGCAGGATGGAAAATACACCACCTTCATTTCTCCAGCGTGCATCTGTGTGATGATACGGGGTAGTATTTTGTGTGGAATCAGTGGAATGAACTTCAGAACCTGGACTGATGAAACGGGGTTGTTGTGATAAGAATGCTCTGAAGCTGGTCTCACTGGAAGCAGTCAGCATGGCCTTGATGGAGTGATATTTTAACAAGGACACATTGAGTACTGTAAGATTTCTGTACGTCGGTGACAATATACAGGTGCATTAAAGTAATACGAAATCCATTCCTAGTGTAAAAACAAAAACAGGCAACTACATACCAAACTCATGCTTGAACTCATTACCGAGATGATGAATCTGGTATTCTGGGTCAAAGTTCAAGTCTGTGTACCACTCCTTATTAATTTTTTTTTCTTTTTTTTTTTTCTGTTATTGTTACTTATAAAACCAAGAAATAGGTTTCTTTTACAGTCTCACAACCTGATAATCAAAAACAATTTGAATAAAGAACTGAACAAAAACAAAGATAGAACACTATTTTGACATAGTGGTAAGATATTGTATAGGCATGTTTTGTAGTTTTCATTAGGGTGGTCTATATTTGACATGCACGCTGGAAGTTTATTGTTATTATAACATTGGATAAATAAAATAAGAATCTATATTAAAATTTCAGTTTGTGTTTTTAAACAGTTTTAAACAGTGAAACTGCTATTTCTTGCGTTTTCTACTAACAATAACAGAACCAAGCATGAGAAAGGACCCATTTTCCTGTTTTTCATTAATAGTTTATAATATACAGCTCTAGAAAAAGAGACCAGAGTAAAATAAGCATTTTTGTTTTATTCTATAAACTACGGACAACATTTCTCCCAAATTCTCCCAAAAAATTGTTTAGAGTATTTATTTGCAGAAAATGAGAAATAGCTGAAATGACAAAAAAGATGTAGCGCTTTCAGACCACAAATAATGCAAAGAAAAGTTTGCAGTTCATATTCAGAAATCAATATTTGGTGGAATAACCCTGGTTTTTATTCAGTTGTCATGCATCTTGGCATGTTCTGCTCCACCAGTCATACACACTGCTTTTGTATAACTTAAAACTTAATTTCAAGCAATTCAGCTTGGTTTGATGGCTTGGGACCATCTATAAATCTCCATTCCAGAGGTTTTCAGTTTGGTAAAATCAAAGAAACATACTTTTTAAGTGGTCTCTTATTTTATTCCAAAGCTGTATATAATCTATATATATAATTCCTGTATTGTCGTGTATCCTAATTTTTTTCCCTTTTAAATTATTTTATATTGGTCAGCTGCCCACTGATCTGATTTACTCGCTTTTTTTCAATAATGGGCGTGGGTGCATTGTTTGCTCTAATTGGTTGCTTTGGTATTCCTTTTCAGATTGGTCAAAAATTGGTGTCCTACTTGTTGGATGACTAATGTGGTCCTATTGGCCCTCTACTATGGGGACTGTTTTTGATGTATATCACGATTCCTAATAGATGGAACTTTAGTTTGTGCTGCTTTAGTTCTAGCGTCCTCTCCTTCCTTTTCTCATGTGTCTCATATGTCTCATTTGTCACCTGCCTGTCTAGAACAGCTCTGGAAAACAGTTCCTCTTTCCGCTGGAAAGGCCACTCGTGCCATGACAGTGTTTGTGTAATCCCGCCTCTGTCCTCCCCCTACTCATCCTCGCCAACTGAGAATGATGCAGCCTGTCAGAAGTAGGTTAGTCCGTGGCACAGCAGCGCCTGGGGCCATGGCACGTTCTGCATTGACTATTGACTTCTGCATTCATCTGCCGATGTCTGAAGGACTGCCTCATCGACGCAGTCCATATCTTCTGTCTGTCTTACAATAGCTTTCATTCTTGTGTACAGTAATGCTTATAACTACATGCATGTAAACACCTTATTCTTTTATAAATTTAATTTGAGTATTTGTATAAATCTTCCATTTCCTTTGACTTTTATTTCACTGCAGGCAGTATAAACCCAAGATATTTCCTGTTTTGTCTGCTAAACTTAAGTTAATTTGTTAAATTACATCCATTGTATCATTTCTGGCCGGCAAAACATTCCAAAATATATACATATACATACAGGGGTTGGACAATGAAACTGAAATATCTGGTTTTAGACCCCAATAATTTATTGTCCCAACGGACAGTTCTGGTGGAAACAGGAGAGTTGAGGTGTACATTGAATCCTGCCGTGATTTGATTAGCCGTGGTTCTATGTTTTTTGGATACAATCCGGGTTAGCACCCAAACATCCCTTTCAGACAGCTTCCTCTTGCGTCCACAGTTCTGTTGGTTGTGGTTCGTCCTTCTTGTTGGTATGCTGACATTACCCTGGATACCAAGGCTCTTGATTAATCACAAAGACTTGCTGTCTTGGTCACAGATGCGCCAGCAAGACGTGCACCAACAATTTGTCCTCTTTTGAACTCTGGTATGTCACCCATAATGTTGTGTGCATTGCAATATTTTGAGCAAAACTGTGCTCTTACCCTGCTAATTGAACATTCACACTCTGCTCTTACTGGTGCAATGTGCAGTTAATGAATGCACTCCATTGAGAACCATTATCACCAGTCACAAGAGCAAATTATTTTTTGGCAGACCTTTGCACTACAGTTTGAGTATACACTCACAAATACCACTTTAAAAATTCTTGTGCATAGAAAAGACCTATGCTATCCATGTTCATAACTGGTGTCAACTTCTCTGGGCTCAGAGGCATCTAGGATGGACCATCACACAGTGGGAACTGTGTATTGTGGTCAGATAAATCAATATTCCAGATCTAGTTAGGAAAAAAAATGGACGCTGTGTACTTAAAACAAAGACAAACAGGACCATCCAGACTGTTAACAGCAACAAGCCAAAAAGACAGGGTCTGTTATTATATGGGTTGTGTCAGTGCACTTTTGTGATGGCAGAATTAATGCATTTACAGTGAGATCACTGAGAGCAACATAATATCTGTAAATGTAAAAACCAGTGCATTTTATTTTTATTTCCATTTTCCGTACAGTCCCAACTTGTTTTTGTTGTTGGGTTGTACACATAGCTTTATTTTGATTGGTTGGTTATGATGAATGCTGTTGATATTGACTATATTTATTACAATATTATAACTTGCAGTAATTAATCTGATATCTTCAGATCATTTTTATCCACTAGTTAACCACAACATTGGGGAGGGTGATGACAGCATAGCCAACCCCCTTCCATGCTGGATCCTGTTTGTCCTTCCCATTTTGAGGATGAAATGAAAATTAACATCCACAAGGCCGGCTCTCTGTGTTTTAACCAGCACTTGGGCTGACAGGATTACAGCTCCCACCGCTGTATTTAATTAAGGGTTTAAGCCCACCCCCCATTGAGGTCGTCTAAAAGGCCTCCTGGATAGGCATGCGCTTTGAGGTCACGTGATGATTGGTGTATTCACACTAGTCTTAAAAGGACCTTGTTCCTTGATTTGCAAGACTAAGAAACAGTTGTGTGTGGCGGTGTGTGCGAGTGTGGGAGCAGCCACAGTCTTTGCAAAAGGAGCCTTTAAGACTGCAAAAGAGCTTCACTGCAAAAAAAAAAAACATTAAGAATGATCGAACTGAATGGCTGTTGTAGCAGTGGGGGTTTTTATGAGCTGTTTTATCTCTTTTAATATTTACTTACAATGTGGGCTAATTTACCAAACTATGGAATATAAGCATTGCCCCAATACTGAACAAATTAGAAAAGCATGCGCATCTAAGTCACGTGATGTTTTGAGTGACACAGTTGAACGGACGAGTTAGCCATTTCATCGTCTAGTGAATAGCCGTGCATGTCTGTGTGGAGTGTATGTGTGGGTATCTAGGACAGTTAAGGATGAGAGGAGAAATTGTGTCAAGGTTCACTTGAAAGATGCATATGCTTCTCCATAAAAAAACAAAAAAAAACATTTACTTGTTTGACATTACATGTTCAATACATTCTGGAAATTTGCATGTTTGTTAGCATTTGATTGTTTATTTGATTTTATTTTTATTCAGTATTCAGTTTTAGATAATATGAAATATTAAATATGCCCTAATTTGGCAAAGCTGTTTATTAGATTTATTACCTGTTTGTTAATTTCAAGTAGTTTTCATTGGGTATCGACCAATATGTTTTTTGGACTGATGCCAAAATCCTAGTTATATACTGTATAATGTACACACACTATGTGCGCACATATTTGTGGACACTCCTTCTCATGAATGCATTTTTTCCTTTAAGTTGCACCTATTGCTGACACAGTTTTGCAAAGGCACACAGGTACACAGCTTGTCTAATTCCCAATAGGTTAGGACTCTCTAGAGCATAGAAACATGACTATGTTGGCTCCATTCCTAATTCCTGAGGGTATAAAGCCCCCTAGCATTTAATGTGTGGAACTTTGTTCTCTGGAATATTGATGAGGAGTTGGGGATGAGGTGAAGATCAGTCATCAGTCTGACCTCACTGATGCTCTTGTTTCTATATGAAATCAAACATTCACAGCAATCTTCAAAATCTAGTAATGCCCTTTTCTGGACACTAAACAAAATGTTTTATACCCTTTTAATTCTCTTGATGTTAAGCATCCCAATTTTTGTGACAATTAATTTTTTTGTAAACAGAATGCACCAGTAGCACAATACTATTATTGTCATGTTTCCCACCCATAACGAAAACATTTAGAATTTGTTTTAATTAGGCAATATTTTACTGGATTTGCACTACAAAATAAAATTATACTGTTGGATTATAAGAAATAAAATGCAGTCATTTCATAATTTAGATCAAATATCAGGTAAACAATTAACGAGATCACTGTTGGACCTACTTAATTGTTAAAAGTAATTTTTAGTTTTTACATTTGTTGTTTTCCAATAATTATGCCCCTAATTACTTCCCTACACACAGTGAGTACCTCCATGATATTCTTACAAGTGTGAAAATGGCTGAGATTAATGTCATATTGTTTGTGTTATGCACAGCTTGCACATTTTACCTGTCATTTGCATCAGCACAACCATCTATCAATGCACTGCACAACAGTACATGGCATGGCAGCTGGATCAGACTAGTCTGGGCGAGAAACGAGGTCAGTGGCTAACTAAACACAAGCCATCTGCCAGCGAAGAAGGTCAGCGAAGCAGTAGATGTGTTAATCTCTGTGTGCTCATCAAGCATGTTCGTGTTTTTTTTTTTTTTTTGAGGAAAAAACATAGTGCTGAACTGAACTTAGGGATTAAAATTTTCTCTGTGCCTCTGTGCAGAAAGATCGCTGGGTAGCTTAAAAAAAGGTGTGGCTGTGTTTTGCATTTGTGTCTGTGCCCTTGAATTCTTCTAATGTTTGATAAATTAGCCTAGTTTACAGGGTCAGCTAGAAGTCAATTCGAACTTAAAATACAGGCCCAAGATGTTCCAGTTTGTCTTTGGCAGTTTTTAGCTCCACTTACTTGCCCTTTATGCGATTTAGGTGTTTTAAATCTCTTGGAGCTAAAAAAAGAAGCAAGTCTTTGAATTTGTGGAATAATTAAGCCAAAACAGTGGAAGGCCCAGGGGTTTTCTCTGCTCCTGAAAAAGTAGCTTTGTAGATGTTTTTTCTTCACAGATGTTACTTGTTACTTTTTACAGAAACTGAAGGTGGTTTTCTGGGTGTTTTAAAAGAACACGAGGTAACAGTATATAGGGTTTTAGATCGTTACCTGTTATGGCTGCACGATATATCGTGTAAGCATTGTCATTGCGATGTGCGCATGCACAATAGTCACATCGCAGGACCTGCAATGTCATTTAAGGCAAATAAATTAAACAGGTCATGTTGTCACGTCAGTGTTTTGATTCTTGACACAAAAAGTAGATACACAGCGTTGTCTCTGTGTCTGTGTAAGTGACAGGCTGTTACTTCATGAGAAACGCAGGGGGGAGGGGGAGCGTGAGGAGTAAACACGAGGTAACCGCATGGCCTCCATCCACATGGTTTGGCACATGCTTGTAAACACACGTGTCAAAAGCTGTGCACCTCAGTCCAGCACAGTTGTGCACAGATATTTCCAGTTACAGCTGAATTCACACTTTTAATCCCAGAAAGAATGCTCTTATTTACCTTTTAATAAGCCATTTATTGGCTTGATTAAAGAGCCGATTACTGTTATTTTGCTGTTTTCCTCGTGTTTTGAGTGCTCGGCGCTGACTCAGCTCTTGATCGGTCCGGACATGAGACTCTATTACCTGTATAGGTACAGTATAAGTAGTATTTGGGAATGACACAGATCACTGATGTATGTCGATGTCTCTAATGCAAAAGAGTTGTTTTATTCTTATTAATTTTTTTTTCTGATATTCTCAATTTTCTCTTTCTTTTAAACAAGTGATGCTATAATTGCTGATTGTATCAATATTATATCCTTAACAATGTATGTAAAGATTTAGACAAACAAAAAAAGGTTTTCTGAAGTAGTGTGTCTACTGTCACTAGGGCTGCCACAAACGATTATTTTTATAGTCGACTAATCACCGATTATTTTTTATGATTAGTCGACTAATCGGATCATACGTTAATTGAATATAAAACACAGTTTATCACAATAGAATGCAGCTGCTATTATACAACCAACATTAGATTTCAGCTATATGCTAACTAAAAATAAAAACAATTAAAATCATAGTTCATTAAACCTTTAATGAAATATGCAGCTTGTTGTAACAGACAATTATTTTACTGTTTAGCATAAAGTGTAAACAACTGTGTAAAATAAGGATAAGGCACTGGCATTTATGAAACATCTCAACCGTGAGGTTGTTTGAACTATTATGAAAAAAAAGTATATTAATAAAAAATGCCTCTCTGTCCAGATATTGTGTACATTACCGTACACAGGGCAGCGGTCTGCACAGATCTGATTGGCAGAGGAGAGCGTTTGGTGATTTTACACCACACATGACTGATCTGTGAGTTTACTGCACCGAAAAGCACTGAAAACAGAAGCCACTGTCAGAATGAAATCCTTCTCTGTAGTTTATCGGTTTGGGACGGCATTTGTGACAACGTCTGGGTCCGGATCCGGATCGCGGTCCGCCTATTAGTGACCTCTGTTTTAAAGCTATCAAGATGAGTAAGTTAAGTACTAAGTTAACGCTCTGTTTACGCTAATTTTAGCAGCTAAATAGCAATTTAGCTTCTTCGTCATTTAATCAGCCACAACATGCCTCCTTTTCAGGTGCTCGTGCATCGCGGTTGTGCTGCCGAGGAAGGCAAGTTCTTCATTGCAGATATTGCATTGCACGCGTTTCACTTTTATTTTCTTGGTGATCCCACACTTTTGAGTTCTGTAGCGGGGTAGCCATGAAACCAGAGCCTGTCTGTATAATGTCCTGAGATGTCGTCCACTACCTACCCCGGTTTCCACTACTGCGCATGTGCATCCAGGACAGAAAGGCAGTCGCAGCAGTTTGGAGAGAAAAACAAAGAAAAAAAAAAAAACGACTAATCGACTATTAAATTAGTCGTCGACTATTTTAATAGTCGACATGATCGTGACTAGTCGACTAATCGTGGCAGCCCTAACTGTCACACTGATCTGGTCTGGTCTGTTGTGGTCTGTTTTCTTGACAGTGTGAACTGCTGTTTGCATTGATTTAGAGAGTGTTTGACCATCTCAGTGACATTTGACACCCCTCTGACCTTAAGTCTGAGATGGATTTCTCAGGAGGTCCCCAACTCATTATTGCAATGCAGCTAAAATATACTGTAAAGCATCTTACAATAATGTACTGCATTTTTTTTTTATTCAGAATTCCTGTTAAAGAGGTTGAAATATAATATTTTCTGTGTTTAGCTATTATTTGCAGAGCATACTGACACAGCGATCAGGACAGGACATTTGATAATGAGTTTTAAGTTATTTTTTATTTTTATTTTTTTTTGCCCTAGTTCTAGGTTTCCTTTACGTGATATAGTAAGTCGGATCAGGTCACCCCAAGCAATTATAAATCTGATCACTGGAAAATAGCAGTGCTGACAGTTATCTTAAAGGATGTGAATTGAGAAGTCTAATTTGTCTTCAGTCTGAAAATACCCTTACAGTATACAACTGTCAACTCAGTATTTCCTTCAATTCAGGCATTTTTTTTTACAGTGTGGACTTTCACAACCAACAAATGAGAAAAAATGGCCTTCACATTTGTTTTATCCTAATCTATTCTATTCTATCCTGAACTGTAATTGTTTTTTTCCTTCCACAGAAATCCTAAAGCATCCTCACAGAGAGTCAACAAGAGAGTGAATAATGATCCAGTATTGCGCATACAGAATCTCTCCACCCTCATACGTCGTATCAAAACATATTATCAGGTGAGTCATTGATTGAATTGGTTGTTATTACATTTCTCAAATACGCTTTTGTTGATGTTTTGCTAAGAGCTTGTTGGTAAATGTAAATTACACACTTAGACTTCGACCTGCACAAACTATATTTTTCTAACAATAAAATCTCCATGCACTACAAACATGTGTTCATCAAATGATGGTGAGATTAAATTGGAAGCAATGACACTGTTCCAAGCTCATTTTCACATGGAAACATAGCTATGCTTTGGTCACTCATGCTCATGCCTGTGGCTGGTGTGATGTGGGAATGCTGCCTGCTTTCCAGATGGTGCCACACGTTTTCCCCAGTTCTGGAGCTGTGCTCAGGCACATTGCAAATAGATTACACAGAGCATTCAAGCTCATAGATGTGGTTAATTCAATGTGTGTATTTGATATTAAGTGCCGAGGGAGACTTTAAAGTTCAGTTCATTGAATTTGTCAATGTGTTTTTCCTCAGAGTAATGAAATGCGAAGCTGTAATTGGCTACTGATCTGATGAGATTATGTCTCAAATCAATCTTGTTGAGAGCAGTTATTCTGTATCCATTGGCAGAGGTTTGTGGTGCAAAAAAGGGCAAAAATAGGAGGGTAGCACAAATGTGCAAATGTACATGTCCAGACATGAACGGCATTTTATTTAAAAAATTGCTGACTAAGCAGATCTAAGCTTTGTCATCCCAAATGATAAATAAGTATGGGGCGTTGTTTTTAACAGAATATTCTTTGGAAAAATAATGACATTTTAAGACCTTAATGCTACCTTTGAATTCAAGATTTATTTGAAAATGATGTGGCCTTCTTTCCAGGTGATAGCATCTAGAACGTCTAGAACTGGCCCTTTTATGTTTGATCAGAAGGTACACGTAGTTAGCATTTTGTTTTACTAAATCTAAAACATGCATACCCCCTCCACTTCTTCTGCATAAAGTACTATATGGTACTGGGTTGTTTGAAAGTGTGTTAATGTACTGGAAAGAACAGGAATTGTACATGACACAGCTTGCATGCAGTGGACTGCAGGAATGTGTGTAAAAAATAAAAATAAAAAATAAAAAGGTGAAAGCTCGTTCAACAGGGCAAAGAAATGCCTCTTTACTCCTGAATGATAGCTTTAAGCATATTTTGTGCCCTTTTTTCATAATCTGTTATTATTGGGTAAAACAATAGGTAGGTGAGTTGTCGAATCATAAAAGTAGCAAGAAAAATCCAAATATACATATATTAAGTAAGTAAGGCAATACATTTTACCCTGGACAGATGCTCTTGTTAATTATTAATATTTAGTTTCAGGTCTATCATTTTAGTAGTCTGTAGTGGTGTATAGCAACTAGTCCGACTCGCTTTATTTGACATTATTTCCAAGTGTTTAGATTTAGCCCATGCTAGAATTAGCTGATTAGTTGGTGTGCGATTATGTACAATATGTATTGTTTTCATTTTATTTTACTAAATAAAAACCATCTCATAGTGACTTTAATGAAATATTTAGCAGTTATCACACTGGAGATGCCACATCAGTCACTGAACCAAAAATGGAACAACAGTGTTAAATACAGGATGAATATTACACAAGTCAGTGAAGCATGGGGAGAAGGGGGGGTTAATCTGCATTGTGCTTCAAAAGTGACTCAATAGAGGCAGAGGATTAAAGACTGCTGAGTCAGCATAAACTAACTCTCAGCGGAGTAAACTTGCTAATTAACTCTCCTCACAACAGAGGGATGCAATTGACTTCAAACCAAGACTAGACCCCCCTCCACCCCCTCCACAATTCATTATATTAGAGCTTTGGAATCTCTGCAATAGGAGGGAGGAAATTACTTGCTGTACTGATAAATCAGCCAACGCTCCATTTCCATAATAATGGCACTATAATGCTGTTCCGACTTGCAGATTTCCGAAGCGGTTCTTAATGGACGAGGAAGGTTGTGGGCAGGGTCTCAGTCTAGACGCCTGACTGCTAAAATAATCAGAGGCTCTTGGAAATAGATTTTTTTTTTTGATAAAGCTGGCTGCCAACCAAAGGTTAGAAGGAGAATGAACATAGGGAATTTGCTAGGGAAAATATTGCTGTCTAAATAATACATAAAACAGCGATAGACTTTACAGCCTTCTGGTGAGTTCCTGTGATCACTGCAAAATATCAGATTACACACAGATGGTTGTTTGTAGCTGTTTTAAGGATGACAGATTGTTCAACAATTTTTGTTGATTTTTTTCAGACATAGTCGGCAGTAGGTGAATATAATGGTCTTTCTTAGTCCTTGACATAGTCCAGAGACTGCATACCAACCTCATATAGACTAAGGAGTTCACTGGGAACCAGAGGTAATGATTATACAGCATGACATTGATTATGTCCTCCACTTTCTGATGCACCAGTGCAGTGCTCACTCACATATGTCTTGCCTTTGTAATGTGTGCAGCATGTGGCTTTAAAAAAAAAACACATGAATATCACTGTAAAAGTTTTACTTTTTTTTTTTATGTTTCTAAAACATCTGAAATACTGATTTCTCTGGACAATACAAGTTTACACAGATTGATTCAACACCACTTTTGAACATGGTTAACATAAAAGCTCCTGTTTTGCACAGTATTTCTTAGTTTAGTGCTTGACAAATATGTACATCCTAACAAATGAAATAAAATCTTGGGTACACACTGTCTACAGTTTTGGGGTTGTCCACATTAGTGAATCAATAAAGTGAAAATTGAGTTGTGTTCGGTCGAAGTCACATCATAAATCATTGTATATAGTTAGGGGGCTTATGCAAATGTTGTCTTTGCAATGGCCAATATCTTTTAACATTTAGCAAATAGTATATTAAGCAGCCAAATAATAAATATATAGATTATAAATTAGTCCAAATTCATACATCACTGAGAAAATGCTTCAGACATTTTTCAGTAACTCTCTGATTTAGTTTCATAAATGGTATGACTAATTATTACAGTATTTGAACTGCTGGCCATAAACTGGCCATGTCATAAGACCTTTCATGTGACCATTTGCATTTAATATCTTTGCCAAGAAATGTGAGCTTTCAACTGTCCCATTATCAAATGCCACAGACATGTTAATTGGATTATGAGTCTTATAAGGCTTGTCTTTTCACTGTCTTTTGAGTGTCTAGACAATCTGTATCTTAAAGGACGAAAGAGACAGTGCAAACCATTGAAACCTCACTGACTTTACGCCTATTTAAATGACGCACTTAAAATTTGCTACATTCAATATACGAGGCTGCTACAGTGGTTACAGTATCTTGGTCTACCCTATTTTGAAACTTGTGGTCTGTTTTTGGCTGCAAGTTAAACAGTGCTTCATTCTGGGCCCAGCCCTCAGTCTCTAAATACATGTGACTTTTTTCAATCTCGATGTTTTTTTAAGCAATTACGTAAATGTAGGTGACGTTTTTAACCCAGCACCCTCCTTCACCCTTATGCTAAAGTATTTTTTCCCCACATCTGTGAGCCTCAGTCTGTCCTGGCCTTTGAAAACACAGCAGCCTGGTTTGTTTTGCAAGCTCAGGGTTGAAGTCACAGCTAGTTGGCTGACAAATACAAAGGCTGCCTGTTAGACTTCCACTTTGGAGAGCAGAGGGAATGTTTGTTTTTGGTTATTTTCCCCCCTTTTTCCGTCTTGAAGGCATCATGAAAAAAAGGGGGCAACTGCAGTGGGATATCAGAGTTGGTAAATGTTTAAAATTAACGTTAGTGTGTGAGTTATGTGCAGAATCAATGTTTTAGCTATTAACCTATGTAGCTATGATGTGATGATTCATTGATTAGGCTTAACAGTCTACAGCACTATACATGCTTGTGGCCGTGCTTATAGAACTGGTTTAGCTGGAGGCTTTAGATGTTCAGAGAAGATACATTGGCTTAAGTATAGTTTCATGAAATACATAATGCACTTGTTTAATTTAATGTATGCATGTAAAAAATTGACAATATTTGTCACATTTTTATCTACAGTTTAATGGAGTAACTGTATCCACTGATAATCATGTTATTTCTCTCCCTGTTTTAATAGCTGGTTACATGCCCATTGTTTTAGCTTTTTGATAGCTTACCCACAACACAAAATATTTTTTGCAAACCTTTAATTACAAATCGATAGTGTTTTTAGATTGTATACAGTATAATACTATACATAATGTTGTGATAATTTTCTACACTCCTAGGTGTGATACAGTCTTACAGTTATAGCTGAAAACCAACGGTAGATCTTTAGAGGGAAGAGTTGTTAACCACTAACTTCATTTTGGTTTTAATGCTTTGGTGGCTGAAGGGCTTGCAGTATGCATGTCAGTTTGTGCATTAGTTTATTAGGGCATGTACTTTATATTGGCTAACTGCTTTGTGTGGATGGAACGGCTGCAGGCCAAATTCACTTTCATATGCAGTCTTTTACATTATATATCATAATGCCCACATTCTCTTCCAGGCATGCTACTGTGGACTGGATTGGAAATATAAGCCATGTGGTGTGATACCTACAATTTAGTTCTGTATAGAACCATCAACAAAACTTTTCCCACCAGTGTGAAAACACAAAGAAGTTTTTCTAGATGCAACTGGGTTTTTGTTTGGTCATAGATTTTTATAAAATTGATTGCCTTTATTAAACAACTCTTAAACTATAGCATGTGTGCCGACATGCTATAGTTTGTATAGTAATGTTAATTTCTCTGAATCTTGAGCCAATAGATCCCCATAACAACTATTCTATTTGTCTCATATTAGAATTATGGGCATAGAGGCACATCAAGGTCTTAATATGTGCAAAAAATGCTTTTTAATTATGAGTCTGACTTGCTGTCTTATAACAATTCCTTATTTTTTAATTAAGTGGTCCACAGGAGACAACAATTACTGTTATACACCATTGAATATATGTAAAGGCAAGTAAACAGTCAGTTCTTGAAGTTGATGTTTTGAAAGCCCAAAAAAAGGGTAAGCGTAAAGATTTGACAAGGACCAGATTGTGATGGCTAAATCAGTGTTTTTTACTTTGTTCTTGGATGCATTCCCCTGTACATATTTTAGTGGACTACTTGCTTTAATGTACCCATATCAAGCCTCATAGTGCTTTTTAATGAGCAGATAAAGTGGATAAAGTGGAGATGGTGCCTCCAGGACCAACATTTACAATAAATGAACTAGATGACTGGGTCAGAGCATCTCCAAAACATCAGGTACATCTTGTGGGGTGTTCCAGGTATTTAGTGGTCACTAAAAGTGTTCAAAGAACGCAACCAGTGAACCGGTAAGTGATTATAAGCACCTCAAGCTCATTGATTCACTCCACCTTACTACTCACACAAATTGTTAAGGGATTTGCTATTAACTTATTAGTATTGATGCCAGAGACCACAGTACTCAGTACACAGTACACAGTACTCTCTCGCACTCTGTTTTAGATTTTAGCTGTTTAAGTGTTGCCAATGTCATGGCTAATTGGTGTATGTATACATATCTCACTGAGTAGGATTTGAATACCAGAAAGCATATTGGTTTGAAAAGAGCATGCCACATATATACTATTGTTAGCCTGCTCATTGTCTTGGGCTGTTTATTGTGAGAGTGAACCTATTGTCATGATTCATCTACTATTTTTTTCCTCTGCTCCCCTTTTATTTCTGTCTCCCTATCAGACAGCAGTGAAACCTCTTACTGAATTTCAGCAGCATCTAAGCAGAAGCTTATTCGAAAAGGCACAGAGAGCTGGAGAGAGAGAGAGAGAGAGAGAGAGAGAGAGGAAGAAAAGATGAGAGCAGCATACACATACACACACCCAAAATCTGCACAGGGTGAATCAACCCACCAGCATTTCCATGGCAACCGCAGTGTCTGCAGAATGGGTGTGATTCAGGTCGTTAGTGTTCTTAAGGCATGCAGAGCGACCGTCGTTTCCAGCACCTCTGCTGGACAATCGCTTGCCTTGTTCCTGCCACTGCCCCCTCTATCCAGACGGAACCAGGACTGAAGGGGAAATGAAGTGTTCTGTCAGTTCATTCACACGCACACACACACACACACACACACACACACACACACACACACAGTAGCCACACACAACAGCCTAAGCCAAAGAGCTGCAGCTGCATTTAGTGCCTCCTCCCTGCTCCATGCCACTGCCGCTTTACGACAACTGCCAAATAGTAAGTGCTTTAAACAGCACTTACCACATAGATAACATGTAATAGACATCCATCAACTGATTGGCCCACATTTAATGCCCACCAGCTTCTGTCCTAACCCTTAATTCACTCTCTAGCCTTGTCCAGATGATACTATCCGGCTCACAATAGACTTCCATGGTCTGAAATTGGAGCTAGTGCTCAAGGTCATCAGCAGTGAGTTTTCAGTAGCTTTCCTTTGTGGCCAAAGAAGCAAAGGCAAACAAAACACAGCTCTTTTGTGACACATGCTAAAGCCATGCTACTGTTGGCACTACTGTTGGCAGGTAGTTCAGATTAGATTTAGAAGAAAAGCAGAAACAAATAAAGGAAAAGCCCCTTAAGATAAGTAGTTACTGTTTTGGGTAACCTGCAGGCAGGTTCTTCACTTTTTGTGAAATACACACTCAGTGTAGACCTATATATATCTACTGGAGACATCACTCAATGTGTACTGAAATACTGAAAGTTAAAGGAAAACAGTATGCAAATCAATCATGAAGTGTTACCTTAGGGGATGGTGAGTGAGGTTGAACTTTGGGCAGCATGCTCATGGCAAGGGCAATACCAGGTAATGGGTGACAGGTGGAAGTGACGTTCCATTTCCACAGTTGCAGTGCATCCACCTAAAATTCCTTAATCCAAAGTGCCATGTGCACCAGCAACACGTCCTAGAAGGCATTGCCACCCCCAGCAGAAGTTGGTGATGATGATCATGACCGAATATATAAATATATATAACATCTGTGAATATTGTGATGTTATTCTATTTTTTTATTGGCATAGCTGTACAGTTTTAATTTTATGCTTTGAAATAGGGTAAATTGCTGTCTACCCTCATTTGATTCATTCTGTTTCACAAGGCAGAACAGGATGTAAAAAAAACTCGCACACTGTATGAGGTGTGAATTGTGAAGCCAGAGGCGTGTAGGACAGCCCCCCAGAACACAGTGCTGGTGGTAGTTCTGTCACCTCCACAGTCTTTTGTTCCTTTGTTGCTTATGTTTTAGTATACTCAGAATATGATGCACATGTTGCTCATACATGCTACACGGTTCATATTAAACCGCTCAACATCTCTCTCCAGCTGTTTGCTTTGCCTGTGGCATTTGTGAGCACTCGTACAAACATGTCAGTAGCTTTTTTTTGACTGCAAGTAGGATTCATTTTAAAATGCTGTTTCAGTGAATCGCCTAAATTAGAATGAATAGAAGACTTTTGTGGCAAACAGGGTTATTGTCTGCCTGTCAGTCAAGAGGGTTTTATGAGCTTTGTTCGGTAAACATAAGAGCTTGAGGTGATATGTGTGTGTCTAGTGACAGTGGCAGTGATAGGGGGGTTGCAAAGAGTGTCTGTATTGTTACAACAGTGACAGGTGTGTGTGCCTGGTTTGTGTGTGTTTTTGTCCTTTTTAGACCAGTAATATACTTTCACTGTTGCTATTATTTACAGATGTACTGGTGAGAGAATATAGCATACTGCCATTGTTCTGTTTCTGTACTTTTTTTTTCCTGTTCATCTCAAAAATGGTAAATGAACCATGCTGGATGTAGTGTGTAGACAGTAAGGATGTATCTGTATGCAGAAGTTATGTAGAGCCCATGCTTGTGAAATTTTGTTCAGCATGATTTTTCTTTCTACCCTGCGATTGGATTGGCATACTGCCAAGGATGTATACTGCCTTCTGCCCGATGCCGGCTGGGATAGGCTCCAGCCCAATGACCCTCATGCATAAAGTGGGTATTGACAATGGATGAATTTTTTCTCTCCACTATGAAATTTTCGGCTACACCTTTCGGTTATTTTGCATTGGTAAGATCTTTATTATGACCGTTCAGTACGAACATATATTTGTTAAATTGTTACAACATTGTTGAACATTTGCCTTCTTTCTTTAGCAGGACCAGTGGTTCTGACTATAGATGGTACCTTTGCTGCAAGACCACTGGTCTTTATTTTTCCAGTACATAAAATGGTGACAACCATACTTTTGTGAGGGGCATTCAGAAAATATGCTGTGATAATAGATAATAGATAAATAGTTACAGAACTTCTTGAAGGTAATGTGTTGATCCACAAAGGCCCCACCTTGCTTGCTAACTAACTTACAGAACTTACAGCTAATAACATCTTGGAATAAAATGTTAGAATGTAACTGCTACACCATGTACGGTGGAATGAAAAATTTGTATAACTGGCTACAGAGATGTACTACTAGCGATTTTTCATACTTATTATAAGGAAAAGGGCCATAAAACATTGCAACTACATTAAGCTAAAATAATGCAATGGTTATCTTCACACTACACTTGTTGGTTTCTTTGTCTGCTAATGCAGCCATATTGCCAGCTATATCCGATCCCTCTGTTTGGAGTGTATGTCTGAAAAATCCATTAACTTCATTTGGAGTGCCATGTTGCACTGTACCCTACGCCTCTGTCCCAACAAAAATCTCCTGACTGATAGAGGCAAAGGATGAAATGGCATTAGCCCTAGACAGTGTCTTTAGACAGGTGGTGATAATGTTATGGGTAATTGGTGTAAATAAAATGTTTACTTTCCAAGTTACATTACACAATGTAAAGCCATACTGCTGAATGAACCAAATGGTAGAAAATATACTAATAGTGTTTTCTACTGGAAGGTTTTCCGACAGATTGTTTTGTATCCTGTCCTTGGTCATGTCTTTTGGATAAGCCATGTTTTAGCCTTGATATCCACCCCTATTTTTGGTTGCGTCCCTAATGCTCTGCTGATGAGAAGGTAGCTGACTCACAACATGAACCCAGCTTCTAGCAGACCTCTGCTCTGTGACTCAGATAGTCCTTGTTGCCTTATTTGTTGTTATTAGATTTGCCTGTGGCGTCAGAAATCTGAGCTGCAGTGTTTGATCCAAAACTGTTACTCTCAAAACATATGTGCAATCATTGCAGGCATTCCAGGGATACATACAGGATTGTAAATTATAGTGCTTGAACAGCCCTAGAATGTGCACACATCTTTGGTATGAAAGTCAGCCTTTGTGCATCACCTCCTGGTTTCAGCCTCAGCTTTTTACTAACTCTATGTTCCCTCTGTAGAAATCCTAGATTCTTCTGATTTTGAAGGGCGGTCCCTAAGGCCTTAGAGGAGCAATGAAATAACACAGACCGCTAACTGTAAGAGAAATGATAGAAGATGAAAGCTCCTGTTGTCTGAGCCTCTCTTTGCTTACCTTAGCTCATTTTTACCCCATGAAGTTGAATTTTCAGGCACACGGATGAATAGAAGGGATTATATTGTTCTTGTCAGGGGGGATTATGTGCAGCAATCTTAAAGATTTCATTCGGTCAATTTCGAAAGAATTAATCTTAAATTCTGTTTAAAGGGCACAGTGCTGTCGGCATAGACATCACAGTTTAATATATATTTATTAATTTATTACATTGTAATGTGTCATGTTGAAGGCGTGTACCCAGTTGAGGGCCTCACACCCATCTTTTAGAAAATGATTTGTATATACATGCATATAATACACAATTGACTCTTAAAATTAGAATGAATTATTAAATTATGACATATATTAGTGTGTTCTGTAGTCTAATACCCATTTTTTTTTTCATTTCACCCCCTACTAGGACGATACAGTTTGGTATATAATAATTTTAATAAAACATCATGACCATCTTAAAGAATACTGGAATCATTTATGGCCTTTCTATTATAAATTATGGCCTTTCTGTTATAAAAGACTGATTAACTGATTGTACTGTGATGGATCTGTTTTTGTGCTGTCCTACATGTTGTACTAAATTTGTCAGAGGACGAAACCCACATTTTCCCCGATTGTTGCTGTTTGAAACTCTCTTCTAATTGTTTGTTGCTATCATAACAAAAAGATAACTTTGTGGCAAAAGGAGAAGACATTCTTATGTGTATGTTAATGCAGTGATTACTTATTATTTCCAGTCAGTTTAAACATTGCTCATAGTCTTTGTCATTAAATCAGTGCTTTTGATTGTGTGAACACAAATATTATAATAAATCTTTAATTGAAAATATACATATACATATACATACAATGGCAGCAATGATTCGTTGATCTGTCTTTCTGTATCTTTCACATTAAGTAATTGTAATTACTGATTTAATTAACTTATTTAACATATTATGTAACTGTTAAAATATGTCAGAAGTGTTTTCCTAGTATAAATCTCCACAGTTTCACAGAAGCATAACCAAACACAAGGAAACCTTGACAATATGAGAGAAAAACTCTTGTATTATGTGAGTGGAACTGTGGGGGAAGCTTCTTTGTCTCCAGTGGCTTTTGGTGTGAAAATATCTGCAGCCACTCGTTCAAAGGAGGCCATTAAGGCACTTCGTATTGATTGCCAATTGCAGGATCAATTACAACTGAATAAGTGCTGACTGTGACAGCAGGTAGTATGCACAGCTGAGAAATAGAAAGAGTAAAAAGAATGAGCTGCTAAATGACACTGGTGTGTGTTTTTTCTTTCCTTCTAGGAGACCCTGCAGCAGCTAGTGATGATGCCTCTGCCCAATGTGCTGGTGCTTGGCAGGACCCCACTTACTGGTAGGTGTCCCATATAAGCTGACACCAAATGCTGGGTTCATCCCAATCCCTAGGGTTTGCTATACCTGCTTACGCTGCAGTTGTAGAATTATACTGTGGGGCACACCCACAGAGGATTTGCATGTAGTAGTGCTTTTTCTGGACTGCAGATCAATCGGCCCTCTTAGCTTGTGAATACAACAGCACAGGTACTGAATAGAGCTTGAAACACAGCTTTTTTTAAAAACATTTTTCCAAGTGTTACTTATTATTATATCCTATCTCTTGTATGCTGTAGATTTCTTTCCATTTTGTTTGATGGTCACCACCCATTTGCCAACAAAGGGTGTTAAGGTTAACATATGCTTCCTCCAGGTTACATGGAGTTGATCAGCATCTTTTTTTTAATCTGTCCAGCACATTTTATTAGGGGCACCATTTTTTTTGTTTAATTTATATGACACAACAGATGTTTTATTTTCATTTATTTTGTATTCCCATTTTGGCTCATTTAAAAAAAAATGATGTAGTAAAATACAGTAAAAAAAACATATTAATAGTTTTAAATGTTGTTTAAAGGCAAATTACTTTTTGTTCAATGTGGTGCTCATTGTAATGTTAAAAACACAATATATATTAAATATTATAGGTTTATTTTCATTCATTTTAAATCCTTAGGTGAGTATTGACAATGACAATAGACATAGAAAATAATTTTGAGACAGCATGATATATTTTAAATACTGCCAGTATATGGTATTACTGTTATTCTGTCCAAGCTTAATTTCAGGTTGATTTTACTGTCTTATTTTATAAACTTCAAGGATGTGTTGCAACATGGCAGAAGGCATGTCACTAATAGAAATTACTTCATTTATAAACTGTGTTAAAATTTTATTTAGTTATACATGATACTAGAATACTAAATGACCTATAAAGTCCCTTGTAATATAATGTATGGAAGTAATATCACAGTCATCCAGTTAACATCTAGTTCTGTCATATTCTGTACATTATCCTGTACAGGCCTGTATGGTCATCATAATTTATATGTGCGACTGCCTCCAAGACAAATCAGTGTTGGTCTCCTGTGACCTTTGCCACAGAGGCTTTGTAGAACAGTGGTTCTCCATCTGAAAGTGGTTGGCCATGTGGCTTTTATTATGCAGCTATTAGAGCCCTGTGGGGGATGGGAACATTATCAGCTCTGTGGGAGTCTACCCAGCACTATGAGGAGTTAGCTACTGATGAAGTCTTACTTCTCTCTGTCTGACTTTTAGCCTCTCTATATCACTCTCTCTCTCTCTCTCTCTCTCTCTCTCTCACACACATACACATTCTTAGGTTCTTTTGATATGTCTCAGTCTTGCTCTTAGTCTCTCTATCTTGCTCTAGGTCTTTTTTTCTTCCTCTTGCTTTGTCTAGGTCGCTCTCTCTTTCGCTGAGACACACTTTCTCTCTCTCTCCCCATCCAACCATGTGAGGTAGAAGCATGTTGTGACGCAACCCCACTGTCCTTGCTTGGTGATCTTCTTGCCCTGTGTCTTGCCCTGCCTTTAGTTCAGCGGTTGCCCTTACTCACTTGTTCACTCCAGACCACATTGACTCACTCAGCGCACACATGACTGTCTAACAGGTGTCCTGTTTGCTTGTTTTTAGATCAACACCAACAACTGGAGGATAGAAATGCTGAGTCATGACAGGTGCACTTTATTTAGTGTCAGCCAGAAGGAAGCATAAGTCACCACTAAGGTGGCTGTAGAATTGTCCATTGAACAGCTCCGCTCACTGTGTTGGCCCGAAAAGCAGCGTAAGAGGAAATAATTTAGTACAGTAGTCCAAGATTCTGCTTCTTCTAAGCACAATAAAAAAAATAGTAATAAAAAAAGAAAGTATTTCTTACATTTGGGTATTCCATTTCAAGCCTTTTAGGGCTAGTTAAAGGTTAAAAATTGTGATTGGAATCTTCCTTGGGTATCAAAGCAGTATCCACTGCACAAAGGCTATTGACTTTAGGGACTAAAGGTGTGCAGAGGATCACCAGTTTATAATTAAATGGGCCAGGGACAAATCTCTGTCAAGCACTAAAATATAAAGTAACATTCACAAATGCCACTTATAAATTTACTATAAAAACAGAAGCTTTATGTTAGCCATTTAGCGTCAACTTCTTGGGGCTGAGGGGCATCTGGGAGGTGCCATTCCGTATAACGTTTTTTTTTGTTAAAGGGAATGTAAAAAAAAACATTTTCTTGTTTTGTATATATTTCTTCATACTGTCCCATGTTTTTTCTGATTTGGGGTTGTACTATTTTCAGCTAAAATCTAAAACTCAAGTCTCAGATCTTTTGCTGATTATTATCCCTGTATCATGCCTCAGTGATAATGGACAATTGGGTGGCCTAAGGCTGGCTCTGTCGAGAACTGCTGCTGTAGAGGATACTGTCATTCATGAGATCACAGGAAACTATGGCATTATTAAGCATAGGGGTCCCCCAGAGGAGCTGTTTCCTTTTCCTGTTCAGCAGTCATTGTTCACAGGAAGAGGTGGAGCAGGCCAGGGTTAGTCAGTGTCCTTGTGACCTCTCTTTTCCTCTCAGGATGGAAGGATGGTGACGAAAGCTTAGAAAAGAACTCGCAGTTCCGTCACAGCAGACCCCAGAGAGGACAGGGGTTGTTTTAGGCGAATGTTTATGCTCGATTTTAGAAGCCTCCCCCATCGCTCCCTCTCTTTTTCTCACTCCCTTTTTTTCTCTCTTCTCTTTTAGCTCTGCGCTCTCTTCTGAGCCTCTTTGAATAATTCATCCACTGCACACAGACAACACAGCAATGTCTCCTTATCTTAAGCTAGCATGCGGGGAAATTTTCACTTTCTTTCAAAGAAGGTGTGTGTGTGTACACTTGTGTGCATGCATATGTGTGAGCAAGCATTTTTATTTTCAGTGAATAAAGCAGATTTTCCATTCAATCACATATACTCTTTCCTTTCTGGATAACTCAGTGTTGCCAGTGTAACCATCGTATTTAGTTTGTGCTTGAGTGCTGCAGTATTCTTTTCAACCTCATGGAAATAAATGTCCTCAATGGCCACTTCCTTTCTAATCTCAAATTAGAGCAGTGCTTAGGCAGTGAGTAATAAGTATGTAGTTTCAGATTTGTTGATTTTTCGTTTCTCTTGCACATTTTAAATCTTTTTAAACAGGGTTTTCAGCCTTAAACATAATTTATTGCGGATGCAAAGTTAAAGGGTCTTCCACAGAACTGCTGTGTGTTTTTCCATGTGCCCAAATATAGACTCCATCCCTATCTGGCAGCCCTGCTGCTGCATTTGGTGGTAATCCGTGCTGCTGTTGACCAGTGAGAATTAAATATAGGTCACTGATGGAGAAAACATTAATGCTTTTAAATATTTTCCTTTTTTTCCATTTAAAAAAACATCCTGTTTGTTTGCTAAGCTGATCCTTTACTGAGTATCCTACATGTAGTCTATCCAAAAGTTTAGACCATATCATAAAAATCAAAATCATGACTGAATGTCTAAATGTCAAGAATGTTTTCCAGAGCACACTGGAACAGTATGGTTTTATTGTTTTATCATGTGTTTTATTTTAAATACATCCAGTAAACATATATAATATACATTCAAGACCTAGGTAGGTCTAGTAGTGAGGTAAAAAAAAAAGCTAACTAATAAAAATGTTTATGTGATCATGATTTTGTAGAATCATGGTTTGGAACAAAACCACATCTTTGAGGACCTAAGATGGGCAAGGGATCTCCAGTTTGTTTACAAATGCATAAGAACGTGATAAAGAATAATAAAGAAATATTGGATATTTATTTGTCTATAGTGCATAATATCATTACATGATTAAAGTAACTGGGAAAAATTTAATTGCTTGAAGGCCGAGAGTGCATGTCCAAGCTGAGCAAACGTGATCTTCAATCCCACTGATGGCCCTGTATCAACAATCATCATTCAACATTAGCTGATAGAACCACATGGGCAAGAGAGGCAAATTCTTTAATTCTTTAAAACTCTTTAATACAGAATTTTATTCACAAGTGCCCCTAAAACTAAACTCTGCAAATCGAAAGCCTTATGTTATTCATGTTTAGATGCGGCATTGACTTGCCTGGGCTATAAGGCATCTGGAATGAACCATCACACAGTGGAAATGTGTATACCAGATCTTCATTGGAAGATATGGATGTATTTTGCCCAAGAAAATAAAAGAAAACACTATCATCCATACAGGTTGTCTGTATGGTATTGAGTTGTATCTGTAAAGGCAGATTTGTTTTTTTATTTAAGTTTTTCATACTGGTCCAACTTTTTGTGATTTGTGGATATAATTGCCACAAATAATGTGCATTATTTGGGGTTTCTCTAAATGAAAAGAACACACAATTGCAGGTCTGTCATGTGCTCACAGTTGCTTCACAGCTTTACTTCCACTGTAGCTAAACAGTCCTACTTTCTAAGCCGTTTGTTTATTTGTAATTGCCCTGTCTTAGAGCTCCACCCTCCCTGCACAAGTGGACTAATCAGAGCCAAGTGGCCCAGTTGGAGAAACCACCTGTCTTTTCCCCTACGAGTGCAGAATCCCTCTTCCTAATTCTGCAGTGTTAACACTTCAGCTCCCACAGCTTCAGCTTCACCCTGCCAGCCTATCATGTTGTGTCATGTCTGAGACCACCATGATGTACAGATTTTCTGAAAACAAGCCAGATGCACTGTTGGATTATCTTAGGTAGTTTTCCACAGTTGAACAGACTGAATTTAAAATTATTTCTTTTTTTTCCCCTAGAACAAGGCTTGGCAGAAATAAAGAAACTCTTGTTGCTGTTGTTGGGGTGTGCTGTCCAGGTGAGCTCATGCAACACCCACTGTTCCCACACAAGAGCAACTGTATTTCTGAGTCTTCCGAGATGCTTCAGATTGTATTAAATGAAACGTGAAGTAGCCACTAACGCTACCATCGTGACAGGTGGCAGAAGTTGGCAGCAGGCCAATCTTGAGATCTGTGTGAGAAGCTGTCGGCAGCACAGGAGGGCCTCTCTGATCTAGTTCCACACATGCACGCTTAACACACACAAACACAATAAGTTTGCCTATGCCAAGTACAGTGCTTCACTTTCAACCTACATCAAGGCTAAAACATTGTAGCTAAACACTAAAATAATGAGACTAAATCTATCATACACATTCACACCTTTTTCTTAAGTGAAGTTTCTATGCTTTACATGAGAAGCAAAAAAATGTTAAATTTATAATGTATCATGATATTACTTTGAGTAATTTTTGGACAACTTTACTTGATCTATTAACCCTTAGATTGTAACAAATTAGAACAGACTATGCAAAAAGTATAGAAGATATAGCTTTCTTACAGATCTTCTTAGTAGTGCATGTCTCGCATTGCCAGACTTTGTGTCCTCACTTTCCTTGCGTGTTTGCAGTGTGAAGAAAAAGAGGAGTACATTGAGAGAATCCAGACGCTGGACTTCGACACAAAGGCAGCTATTGCGTCTCATATTCAAGAGGTAAAAAGCAGTCCATAAAACTGCGTCTCTAAAATATTTAAACTATGTTTTATTGAAAGGGCTTGTATATTACAGCAAAGATGCTTTAAAATGAATGTGAATATAGTCCGAGGACATTTTGTCTAAGCCTTTCTGATCGTGTTGTTTTACTCATATACAATTTGGATGTGTTTGTACCAAGATCAAAAATAACTAGCACTGAAAGTAGTTTTACGTAAACTTAACCATGTATACAGTTCATAAAAGTTGGAAAGAAAACTAAAGCTGTTGAGTGTTAAAAGTTGAAGACAAGCTAAAGGCAAAACAATTTATAGAGATCTGAACAAAAACGTAGACTATACCTGAGCTTCACAAAAACTAAGAAATTCTAAGTATGCAGAGTTCTGATGAATGTAGACAGTTGTTTATACAGTTATTTATCTCATATTAGTATATTTTGTCTTTACTGTTTTAAAATAGATTTGAGTACATGTGCTGCTGTTTTGAAGGTTACACACAATCAGGAGAATGTGCTGGATCTACAGTGGCTGGAAGGTGGGGAGGCTCCCCCTGAAGACCTGGACTCACTCTCCAGAAACCTGGCTTTCCATCTCAAACACCTGGTGGACGAGAGAGACGAACAGCTGGAGGTACCGAAGTCTGAATGAACAGACTATTCTATTGTAAAACAGCTGTTATATTCTCTAGGGTTTCACATTCCAAAGTTTTCTATCAAACTGGCATTTGCAGAATAGCACTGAAAGCTGCTGTGTGTAGACTGTGCCCTCTAACAGTCAGTATTTCAATGTTGAACAACTTGAGATGTACATGTGACCCATGTCCTTTACTATGTTGCAAGCCATATCACACTTCATCTCAATGTACTGTATCAGTATAATTGTGATACTAGTATTTCCCCCATATCATGCAGTCATATCTATCTTTCTAATGTCTGCTGCTAAACACTGAATCTGCTCTGTATGAGTGTCTAAACGCATATGCAGTGTTTTGTGCTTCAGGTGAGGCTGATTAAACTCAGCCCTCCCACAGAGTTGCAGTGGCCTTTGAGGGCATTCCCTGTATCTTCTGCTCCTCTGGGCTTGGATAATGATCTACAGAGCCCCACTTGTGGCCAGCCGCTGTTCATTAAAACACCATTTCCCTCCCCTTTTTTTCTTTGCCTCCCTGTCTCTCTCTCTCTCTCTCGCTCACACTCACTCTCTCAGTGATACTTTTTTTCTCTCTCTCTCACCCTATCTCACACTTTTTTGCTCCCACACATCACTTGGAGCAGGGATTAAATTAAATTGCTGATTACAGATATATTCTTAAAATGTCCTTCCTGTTCCTCTCAGTTCAGCATTGGTCACTCACATGCTGACCCCTCCCTTACCTCCTCTAGCACAGGCCCCACAGAGCAGGTCCAGTCTTGTTGGCCAGTTCTGGTGGCGCTCTGCTTATTGTCCTTCTGGTTTTAATTTAATGAAATCATCACGGCTGGCTGCTCGGGCTAGCACGGCATAACTGCCCCAATCTCTTTCCTCTCCCTAATTGGAGACCTCACGCAGAACGGAGGAGGGGGAAGGTTGCTTATATTGCCTGACGAGTTTACTGTTGCACAGTATACAGCCAATGTAATAATACACCCTCTAAATGCCTGAAGTGGGCTCTTCCTCATGACTAGCCCATGGTGTTTTCTCCATAGAAACAGTAAAAAACATGTGGTTCTGTTGTTGATAAACAAGAGAGAAGCAAATCAGAAACTCATCAAAAATAGTTTTCCTCAGTGAAAAGCAGCTTGCTTTGTTAGAGTTTCTGTGGTCCTGAAGAACCATTTTCACGACTGTAGAGCAGTTTCCAAACAGGGGTAAAGCTTAGTTTTATATCACACAGCATTTTAAATTTTAAGATTTTTCACTAAAAGGAAAATATAATCTTTTTCTTTTGATACAGCTTTTACTCTTTGGCAAGGGCATATTTACACTAGAGTTTGGAACATTGCTATAGAGCTTTAACAGCATTTGGCTATAAGAGCATTAGTGAGGTCAGGTACTGATAATGGATAATTAGTTATTCAAAAAAAGGCCACTCAAACTGATCCCTTATTAGTTATTGGCTGCAGCTCAAACACTTCAGAGAAGACAGTTCTACTGCTCCACATCCCATTGCTACAGGGGTTATACCACTCTAATAACCAGATTACATTGTGCATTGTGAGACATGTGGATAGAGAATTGCAGCTGTGTGACTGCTCCAGAGCATACTATTATTTTGGCATTGCTTTTCTGTGACAATCAAATAAATTACTACATGAGTCACCCAAAAAGTAGCTGAAATTATTTGTTATACAGAATTGTTCTGTTTTAAAAAATGTGTGGGTACCATGTTTGGCGAGTTAATAGTGCCTCTTTGCTTCCAGACCATTGTGGAGCTGACCCAGGAGAGAGACTGTGGCCAGTACTCACCCCCTGCACCCAGTGCCCAGTCACCTAATGACTCACCCAGCATGCGGCGAACCGAGAGCAGGCAGCATCTATCTGTGGAGCTGGCGGACGCCAAGGCAAAGATCCGGCGCCTCCGACAGGAGCTGTGAGTAAAGCCCCACATTTAACATCTCAGTATTGCTTGTGTTTTAGCACATGGTGCTGTTCAAAATAGGACTGTCACACTACCAGAAAAAGTATTAGCCAAATGTTACTGAATTAAACTGTGAAACAAAGAAAAGAATAAAAGTACTTATACACATTTCTTTTAAGCTTAGTGCATGTAGGTTTTGCTGCAATAACCAAAGCCCTAAATCAGGCGTCCTTCAGGTCAAGTCATCTGTAACAGTGCACGTCATAGACAAACATTTTCTGTTGCAATGAAGCCCATGCTAGAAGAGTCAATTTAGTCCCATTACTTGCTTGTTTGAAGCAAGCTACTGCACTGTTTGGAACTCCTAATATGCTATATAATGCATATTATTGTTCAATTTCGAGTAATCTAAGGCACGGCCTCACTCATACCGTAGATGTTTAATGTTGTATAAGCACCAACAATTCTAAAAATTCCCATTATCAACTGCTATAAAATGCTTGCGATGAAATGATTGTGAAAAAAAAAAGAGTTAAAGAGTAAAAATCAATTGGTGCATCCTCAGTAGCACTTTTAATGGATAGTTGCAATTCAAAGTGTCTTACTTAAACACAAAAAAGTATGAGAAGACATGTGACGATGTGCCATATCTAAAGGAGATTGTGCTTCAAATTGCATTTAATTTGGCTGCTTAAAATTAGCCAACATTTTCTACATATCATCGTGGTTCATAACTGTTGGTGATTTTCTCTAAAATTCCTGAGAACAGCAAATGCAAACGGTCAAGTCAGGGAGAAAAGTCTCCCTGTTGTTGTCAGAGACAATATTTTAAAATGATTACAGTTTCCCTTATCTCGCAGCTTTGCTTTGTCTGACTGGGAAAGGCAGAGCACAGGAGCTTTTTGCAGGCTTGTAAATAATTGAACTTCCTCCTTAAGTGGACATTAACCTTGAGAGACAATACACAGTGGTATGATTTAGCGGTAGCGGTCACTCTGTTGGAGAAGCAGTTTTATAATGAGAGGAAGTTGATATTAAGTGCATTGTAGCCAGCCTGCCTGTAGCCTTGCTGAGCTTTTGAGAGGATGATCTTGTTGTGTACCTGTCAGCACCTGCTTTGTTCACTTATGTATAAAAATAAAGGAGTTAAAAAACAGCTATGTGCTTCTTGGATTTGTACAAATGTGAAGCAAATAGTTCTAATTTCTCCCAGCTCACTCTGTCTAGAGCCTTGGGGATCTGACACACATATAACAGTGTTTCAAGCCTCCGTTAGATGCTGTTGGCCTAGTTATGCCCTGACCCTGTCACAGTGATGTCAGCATGCTGAAGAATGAATGTGCAAGGCAATTGTTGGGGGACGTAGCCAGTGTTAGCTAGCGTCCACCGGGCCTGACTCTGGATCAGATATCTGGGGATTTGGCCCAGATCAGACATAATCTAGCATGTTGGATATTCTTCAAGCGTCTTTGACCTACTTATGGAGTTGTTGCATGTTCTTGTCTTAAGCTCTACACAGTCTGAGTTCAACAAAATCTCTGTTTATCACAGCGCATTTGCTTTTGCGTTTGTCGTGCCCTATCTCCTTCTTGTTCCCATCTTAGTTAGAGCACTGAAGGAGAGAAAGAGGACAGGCTATTTTTGTCAACGCAACGAAGCACTAAAAAAAGACACATTCATCTCTGCGCTGCAGCACTCAGGCTGAGCAAACAGTTTTGTTTTGTTTTGCTGAGTGTGTTGTAAGCCTAGGATGGAGTTGGGTTGAGTATAAATTTTCTATACAGCCATCAGACATTGTGGATGTGCCCCAGCTGAGCACTATACATTAGATATATACTACAACAATATCAGAAAAGTTTAGGATGGTATAGAAAGTACAAATTAAAAAACTTACTGGAACTGGATTGGGATTAAAATAGCTGATACCTTATTCATTAAAATATGCTTGAATCAGCCCCAGTCCTGAGTCAGCGGATTGGATCAGGATTTTTGGGCGTTTTTCCAGATCTGAGAAGCTCCTCCCTTTCTGTTTTGCTTTACTTTGTAAAATAATAGTGTATCAAAACCACATTCAAAAACTGTCAAGTTCCAAAAATGCATTTAACTTTGACACTTTGATTTATACTACTTTTTTCATAAGTGTTATGTATTATCACTCAATTGGCATGTAATGATTTCCAAATTTCTGATGACAACATTGGTTTGGCCAGCACACATAACCTACAGAGAATCTGGAGATGTCATTGGTGATACAAGTTTCCTCTCCAAGCTTCCTCTCTTAATGCTAGATGTTTAGATCTGGATCTTTGTAGAGCAGCTGGGTAACTATGCCTATTGTACAAAGCACTAAACAAATACACTTTGACTAAGTTAAAATATGATGCTGTACAAAGACGAAAAGATGAAACAGTGTCGCACAAAAGTGTGGCAGCTGAAAATGCAGCATTGAAAGCGCTTAGTGATGCCTTTTTTTTTTCGCGGCACTGCTAAGAGTTCCTGAACCACCCCACCTTGCCCTGTCAGCATGCAATACATGCCAATTTTAATTTAATTCACTCCTGAACTGTTTGAGCTGTTTAGTACATGCATGAGGCTCATTACATGCTTCCATCGTTTACTGAAGGAACAAGTCTTCCAAAAATGATGCGACTAGGACTGTATGTATTATGAAAATTAGACCATGCTAATTGGTATTACATAGGTTTTCCACCACTGTTAGCCACATTAGCATTTTATGAGGAAGTGTTCCTGTAAGAGGAGTAAGAGATAATTGTGAGGTAACAGGAGCTAATCAAAGGAGAGGATTGTGCCCACTATGCAGCTGTATGCTATCAGGAAGTTTGAGAGAACCGTTATAGATTTGCATTTCCTTGATATAATTGTGACACACAGCTTTAGGATAAACTGTACCATTTATGGCACTGAAAGTATTTACAATAATTTGTAGCTTTGTAAGCTTTTTACAAGTCATATTAATAATTCCTTTCGTTTTAGTGCTTTTAATATTTTTTCAGTGTTTCAAGCAAAGCAAGTAGTTTTTCTTAACATGTTAAATTATAGGAAAAAGTAAAGTTAACTTTGAATCAGGGATGAAAAATGGAGTGCATGTGTATTGATGACATATCATTTTGTTTCAGGGAAGAGAAGAGTGAGCAACTAATGGATTGCAGGCAGGAGCTGGAGAACCTAGAGAAAGAGCTGAAGAGGATTCAGCAAGAGGTAGAAAGAACATCAGCACTCTCCACTTTAACATAGCCTGTATTGATGCTCAGTACTACCTCTTCGAACCAGCTATTAGGACACACACTTTCTTGTGTCAGTGTTTTAGAGTGCTTTCACACATACCTTGTTTGCTTCCTTCTGCTTGTTTTGCAGAAAAGGCCTTCTGACTTTTCAGTTTTTTCCAAATCAAAGTAACAGGTTTAAAAGGTCCCCCTAAGTCCCTAAAAATAGAAATATAAAAAAATTCTGAGACTCGTTCTGCGGTGTGATGCATATGCATTGGAAGCAAGCTGGATTTTGTCTGAGAGGAAGAATTTGGCACAACACTAACTATCCTTACTTCCTGACATTGCCATGGTATAGATAGCTTACTTTCAGCTTTTAACTGTGTTATCGTCATGAATACAAAAAATACAATACAATAAAAGGCTAACTTAGTGAACTACTCAACACATGACAGGGTGCTTTTCTTCCTAAGAGCCAGAGAGTCTATAACAAATAGATAAAACTTTAATCTACAGTCTTCATCTCCTAACTGATTGTTTTCTCTGCTGTTTTCACCTAGATAACAACTGCATGTGTGTAGCTCTTGCTGTATTTTTAGAGTGACCTGTAAGCATATTGTGCTCAAGGAAAGTGTCAAAACACTACTGAAATCCTGCTTCCTGGCAGGATTAGTGTTAACCCATTGACTGCACACCTAGGTGCAACAGTTCTCCTGATGTGTGTGTCTGTGTGTGTGTGTGTGTTTGTTGTGTGTGTGTGTGTGTGTGTGTTGGGGGGGTGTGATAAGAACCTACAGCTGCTGTCTGATGCACGGTCTGCCAGAGCCTACCGGGATGAGCTTGATGCCCTTAGAGAGAAGGCCATCCGAGTGGACAAGCTGGAGAGTGAAGTGGGGCGCTATAAAGAGAGGCTCCATGACATTGAATTTTACAAAGCCAGAGTGGAGGTATTCTAAATTTGAAAATGTATCATGTTGCACATGCATAAATTACACAACGTGCTCTCCCCTAGTACCATTTTTGTTTTTATTAGTTTCATTTGCATTTAGTAGACAGTGTTGCTTTGCTTATATTGTGGTCGTCTTATGTAACCTAGTCATAAATCGGTCATATTTGGTAACATGCAGGAACTGAAAGAGGACAATCAGATTTTGTTGGAGACGAAGAGCATGCTGGAGGACCAGCTAGAAGGCTCCCGAGCTCGCTCTGATAAGCTGCATGAACTGGAGAAGGAGAATCTGCAGTTAAAAGCTAAAATCCATGACATGGAGATGGTAAGAGAACTAGAAGATTATAAAAAGCTATAAATAGAACATAACTGGACGATTTTAACCCTATGTAAATCCTCATGTTAAAATGTTTGTTTTGTGTTTAAGGAGCGAGACATGGACAGGAAGCGCATTGAGGAGCTATTGGAGGAGAACCTGACACTAGAGATGGCTCAAAAGCAGAGCATGGATGAGTCTCTGCATTTGGGCTGGGAGCTGGAGCAGCTCTCCAAAACCACACCTGAGCTTACAGAGGGTAAGCTTGCAAACTCTGAAGCCTTAGCACTGGCAGCTTGCAGATTGCATTTGGATTATTCACACATGATTGATTAACGTAATTAATATTTAATGACCGCAAGTCCCAGATTACCACCCGGCCCACGTTTGACGAAGCTAATAAGGTTAACTGGTCCTAAATCCCAGATAAACCCTGGTTGTTTTCCAAATGAGCAAGCTCAGTTTGGCTTGTTGTAACAGTTGTTGTAGTGTGCAGATGAGAAGTGTTAATTTTATATTTTTGTTCATTTCATCATTTTGCACAAATGCCTGCAGTTCCTCAGAAGTCTCTTGGTCACGAGGTGAATGAGCTGACCTCCAGCCGACTCCTGAAGCTGGAGATGGAGAACCAAGCGCTCCTGAAGACTGTGGAGGAACTGAAGAACTGTGGGGAGGCTAGCACACGCCTTGTTAAAGCTGAGAAGGAGAACCAGAGACTCTGCCAAAAGGTCAGATGATACGTCCTCTCGCTGTCTCAAGGTACACGTGCACGTCTTTGCTCTAGGGCTCCGTACTACAAAAACTCGCATTAAAAAGAGTTCACTAAAGTGGCTCATAATAAAAAAGTAGTTCAGCAAAGACAAGAAGAGACAGAGAGAACAAAAGAAGTCTTTACAGGACTTTACAGACTGTGCTTCTGGACTCGATTTATTTTTAGCAGGCTTAACAATTCATTTTAAGCTTAGATTAAGTCATGAATAAAATGCAATTTCCTTACACAAAGGCTGAAAAGTTGAACCAAAGGAGTAGTGAAATAGAGGGTCATGCTGTAGCTTAAGCACAGTCGCTGGGTGCTCTCAACCCAGACGTGTGCCACACTAAGCTGTCACTTAAGCAGCTTTGACAGAATTAGATACTACAGATAGATCATACGTACGTGATGGGCTTATGCTCTGTGTGTGTGTGCATGTGCAGGTGTACAAGCCTTCTGCATAATTTTATATAAGCATGTGTTTTAGAAAAGCTTTGAGTTTATTAAAAAAAATAAAAATGACAAAAATTGAATGTGTGCACGGACAGACTGTAGGATAACCCTTCCAGAAGTGGATGTAGATGTAGAAAGCCCTGCAGCTGTTTCTGTGTTTCAGAGACAATGCAGACACTTACCATCCCTCCCTGTCCCCCCTCATGAGTGTGAGCAAAGAGAGGGTATTAATTATCCCTGTTAGATTCTAAACCCCAAATTTGAGCTCAGAGAGCAGGAGGACTGGGGGCCAAATCATGATTCAAGATTCAAGATTTTTATTCAAAATTGGTTTATAGCTGTAGTCCTTTTGCCCCCTTTACAAACCACAATATGTAATACATATGTATTGTAAACCTACCCACCTTTTGTGCACAGCTGGAACAGCTGGAGAGTGAGGTGCGTGTAGACAGGGAGAGCCTGCGCAGTGCTGAGAACCTCAGCTCAGACCTGATGAAGGAGAAAGCACAGCTGCAGAAGACTCTGGAGACGCTGAGGGAAAACTCTGAGAGACAGGTACGTTACCAATGGCAAAACTTACCAATTACCAAACTTAATATACATACAAAGTAATTTTGAAAAATTGCATTAAAAGATTCAGCTTCTGTGTTATTGTACATATGTGAAAGGAGCTTAACTGATTGCTATTGTATCCAAGGTGGTTGCTAGGCTGTAGCTTTGGTATAACAGGTGTTTGCTGTGGTGTTTGGTAGATATGGTGTATGGTAGATTTGGTAGGTATGTTAATTGTCTATGATGATGCTGATGTTGTTTAGATGCTTAGATGATTGGTAGGGTGGTGCAATGTGGGTGCTGGGCATTTGCTTTGGTATCCAGGGTCATTGCTGTGGTGTCACTGGTAGTTGCCTATTTGTTGCAGAATGGTTGCTGTGGCACACCATGTGGTTGGTTGGGTCTTTCTAGTGTAGTGCATCATACAAAACCTCTTTAAATTTATAATCATGCATTCGGTTCTTTCTCAGCTTACATCCTCTGTATCTCTACACTGCAGGTGAAGGGACTGGAGCAGGAAAACGAGCACCTGAACCAGACTGTTGCCTCTCTCAGGCAGCGATCACAAGTCAGTGCTGAGGCCAGGGTCAAAGATGTGGAGAAGGAAAACCGCGTGCTTCACGATTCAATCAAAGAGACCAGCAGCAAACTCAACAAGCTTGAGTTTGAGCGCAAGCAGCTCCGCAAAGACTTGGAATATTACAAAGAGAAAGGTGAAAAATCAGAAGAGCTGGAAATGGAAGTCCATCGCTTAGAGCGGGAGAACGAAGGGCTTCAGAAGCGAGTAGCGAGTCTCAGCATCACCTGCGAGAAGGTGGATTCACTCGAGAAGGAAAACACTGAGCTGGAGTCTGAGAGCAGAAAGTTAAAGAAGAAGATTGACGCACTAAGGAACACAGCCCTTCAGCTAGAGGCCTTGGAGAAGGAGAATGCCCAGCTGGACGAGGAGAACTTAGAGCTGCGGCGTACAACTGAATCACTTAGGTCTGCAGGTGCCAAAGCTGCTCAACTGGAGCTGGAAAACAAGGAACTGGAGAGCGAGAAAAGCCAAATGCAGAAGAGCCTGGAGCTGCTGAAAGCTTCATCTAAAAAGAGTGAACGACTGGAGGTAAGTTACCAGGGCTTAGACTCTGAGAACCAGCGGCTCCAAAAAGCCTTGGAAAACAGCAGCCGCAAGATCCAGCAACTGGAAGGTGAGCTCCAGGATGTGGAAAGTGAAAACCAAAGCCTTCAGAGGACTCTGGAGGAGCTTAAGATTTCTAGCAAGCGTCTGGAGCAATTGGAGCAGGAAAATAAAGTGCTGGAGCAGGAAAGTTCTCAGCTGGAGAAAGACAAGAAGCAGTTGGAGAAAGAGAACAAGCGACTTCGACAGCAGGCTGAAATCAGGGACTCCAAATTAGATGATGACAATCAGCGCATTTCGCACCTTGAGAAGGAGAATCGAGCCCTAAGCAAGGAAGTTAGCACACTAAAAGACTCTTACAACCGCGTCAAAGACCTTGAAAAAGAAAACAAGGAGATGGTAAAGCAAGCTACAATTGACAAGAAGACACTGGTCACATTGAGAGAGGTACATACACAATTTAGCCACCACAATAACACAAGAAAAGAAAGAAAGAAATCTGATTGTAACAATTACAGTAATTATTTGTACCCACCTTTGTGGATTAATGGAATAATGGATCATATTTCAATGTTGTATTGAGGGACACAGTTTGGCCTATCTTTCATATGTTCAGTATACAACAGTTTAATGACAATAAAAACAGTTTTATTGTTTTTTATTATTTTCAAATGGTAGATTAATGTTGAAGACATCAGATCTATAAAGAATCAAATAAATGGTAAACGAGAAAATGTTTCATACTTTAGATTCAATAGATGTCATTTAAAAGATTCCATTCATTAGATGGCATTTTCTCAGTCAGTGTCATGAGGTAGTCACCTGGAATAATTCTTCCTGGAAATTCTTAAAGGAGTTCCCAGAGGTGCTGAACACTCCTGTTGCTCTGTGGTCCAACTTTAGTTTGGGTGATTATGGAGGCCAAACATTTTTTCTACATGATTAAATATGTGTCCCTGCAATGTTTCAATCTTTAATATTAATCTACAGTGTATAAAATAATAAAAATAAAGAAAACATTGAACGAGAAGTCTTAAACATTTGACTGGTATAGCACATTTTTGGATACAAAGAAGAATGGCATTCCGTAGTAGAGCCTGGCTTTCTAATCTGATTCTGATGTTTTGCTATTCAGGAGCTGGTAAGTGAGAAACTAAAGGGTCAACAGATAAATAACGACCTGGAGAAACTAACTCATGAGTTGGAGAAGATTGGTCTGAATAAGGAGGGACTGTTGCATGACGAAGAGAGTTCTGATGCCAGGTAATTTGCATTTACTCACAATTCATTTGCATATTCTCAATTATGCATTGTGTTGACTTAACACTGGAAACTTTACTGTGTGCATGCTAGCCAAATAACTGTAACAACACAATCAAATAAAAAATAATAATAATTATGCTCTAGACAAGTGGTACTCATTGTATTTTGGGTGTGCACCCTTGTGGTGGGCAATTGACCAAAAATACAAAGGTTATATATTAGAAAATATTTTAGTGGGGTTAGGCTAACGATTTTGTGGGCCACAGTGTTCAACAAAAAAAACTGAAGCTGACTATTTAGATCAGCTCAAAAGCTATTACAAAAACAAGTACAGAAATAACAATATAAGTGATATTAATCTCACAATGTTAGTTTCCTTTCTGTAACTTTTGAGCAGTAGCGAGGTTTAATTATGCAACTGTGAAAAATATGACATTGATAAATGATAATGACACTGTTTTTGTTGCTTGTAATGAATATGGTGTTTTGTAACTCTCAGATTCAAGTTGCTAGAGTCGAAGTTGGAGTCCACTCTGAAATCCTCACTAGAGATTAAGGAGGAGAAGATCGCCTCCTTGGAAGCTAGACTAAAAGAGTCCTCTAACCTCAACCAAGAGCTCCGCCAGGAACTCAAAACAGTGAGCATTGTTTTTATCTCTGTTTATATCATGCAAAATACATTTTCGCTATACATCACTTCAGAATCATCTTAATTTTTACGTTGTGAACTGAAACAGATCTGATCAGTAATGCTGTATTTACATTGAACAATCAACTTTTTAATTAAACAAATTATTAAGCCAATACATAAAAAAATCTAGAATATATTACAAAATTATTAGAATAGATTGACAAGCTGACATCAGATTTTTTGCCTTAATGTGACAGACATCTGATTTGCTTAGACCTGGGTGGACGTGTTAAACCCAGTCTTATTAAAACAGATTTGAATCATGTGTGGTCCATAATTCAGATGCTTATTTGATTCATAAGCATATGGCAATAATGTGAGTGTTCAGATTGGGTTTTGCATCCTTTTGCTTAAATGCATGCAGTTAGTGTCATCAGCCATCAGCATTGGTTTATATATATGCTTCTTATTTAGTGACAGACGTAAATTCCACTTGACAGACAAATACAGGTTATTTACAGTTATAAATTTGAAACTCCAAGATCTGAGAAAAAAATCTGAATTGATTAATGAGGCTTGTTATGTGAACATCCCTAAACTGTTTCCCATTCCTCACTAATCTGTCCATTTCACCCATTTTAGGTGAAAAAGAACTATGAGGCACTTCGTCAGAGGGAAGAAGAGGAACGCATGGTACACAGCTCTCCTCCCAGAGTAGTGGGTGACTCACAGAGTGTCAGTAAGTGGGAGAAGGAGAGCCATGAGGCCACTCGAGAGCTGCTGAAGGTGAAAGATCGCCTCATAGAGGTGGAAAGAAATGTAAGTCACTTTCACTGCTGTCTTAAATTTAGGTCCCCAAAACCAATATATCTTTCTATATAATTGTCAGATCTAGTGGAAAGGAATCATCAATGGTTTATTGTGCATATTTTCCCAGAATGCCACTCTTCAGGCAGAGAAGCAGGCCCTCCGGACCCAGCTGAAGCAGCTTGAGACTCAAAGCAGTAATCTTCAGGCTCAGATTCTAGCCCTACAGAGACAAACTGCCTCACTGCAGGAGAACAACACTACTCTGCAAACACAAAATGCCAAACTACAGGTTAGCAGCATCTTGAATCCACTCTCTCTCTTTTCTGTGTCTTCTCTTTTTCTTCTGTTCTAGCTTTACTGCTCTCAGTAGTGATGGGCGATATGGGAAAAATCATATATCACGATATGGATTTTTTTTATATCACGATAACGATATATATCATGATATACCACATTTAAGTATCTTTTTAGTTATTCTTCGAACAATATTACAAAATAATATCATTGCTTACTTTTTTCAACTTTATTTCAAAGTGACCTTAAACCCAACTTTCACAAATAAGAATTGCTACCTTTTAGTGCAGCAATATATATGTATCAAATGAAAACAGATGAGATAGATGCAGTAGCTAATTTTTCCAAAAGAACACTGCATCTCCATTGTTCAGCTCTCAAGAGTTTAATAACGTAAAGCATGTCGCAAACCGGCGTGTCCGCATGTGTCCTTCAAATAACGTAAATCAGCGCCATGTCCAAAACCACATTATGAAGCTTTTTTTGCGAAGATTACTTTATTATCACGTATATAAACCGAGTTTATGCAAAGTGACCACACCGATACATTTCATCGTAGCCCACTTTATATATTTGCATAAATAATTGATGAAATTACTGTAGAAACTATAGGGATGATAGAAGGTAAGTAAATATATATAGTCATAATGCACAGCACTAGCTCTCAGTATTATCTTAGCATAGAAAACACTTGATCATGACAAGTTACAATGAAAATACAATACAGTCATTTTCTATTATTTTTCCATATAGCTTTACATATTTCCCCAGCTTCCACTGAACTCTGGCTTAGAACAGTTAAATGCTGGGCTTTGCATCCAATATGGCACAGTTTGTACAGGGATTTAGATCAAGCAACAGATCAAGCCAAATTTAGGTCAGTTGTAACACTGAGCTTAGTTCCATCTGCAGCTGTGTTTATAATTTTCATTTATAAATGTAACAGATATTTAGGTCTAAAAGCATTCTCAATCATTGACAGATGAGTGTATCAAGTAGCAGTGACATTAAATTTGACATAAAAATGTTATGGCCTAATGTGACATCTTTTTAGAGTCAAATCTATGCTTTTATTCCACTTGGATTATCTGGTACTTCATAATTTCGCTGAATGTGGAGATTAAGCCTGACTTTTAATGGTGAAACCGCAGACAGCCTAACTTGCAGCCAAGTGGATTAAAAATATTCAGACAAAAAAAGCTAGCACAAATTGCACAAGTTTATGTTACCCGCTGGGCTTTGATGGTTCACATACAGTTGTGCAAATTTTTCTTATACCATAGGACACATTATACTATCTAAGCTTGTGTCCAGATTGCAGACCAGCTGTGGCACCCCTGTTGCTCTCCTCACTTGAACCATAGCCGCCTTATAGCTCTTCCAGATTGAAGGCACTTTAGATGGATCCATAAATACATTTTCTGCACTAAAAGGCACATTTAAAATTCTTTAATTTTCCCAAAAATCCTCAGTGTACCTTTTAAGCCAGTGGACCATGTATACATTTTATCAGTCAGGTTGTAAGGAGAAGTAAAGCTACTCCACTGACATACAGCGATATACAGGAGTTTCAGTTTAGTTCTCCAGCAGTAAACGCGTGAAACGCTAGCTCTTTGGCCGTCCAGAGGTGAGTTTTGTCGGCCTGTAGCCTGCTAATATTCCTGGATAGCACTGCTGAAGCAGCTTTAGCACATTGTATGCCTAAATACATAAAATATGTCCACTGGATCCATAATTTGACCGTATTTTTTGTTTTCTCTTTTATCTACAGGTGGAGAACTCAACTTTGAATTCCCAGAGTGCAGCAATAGGGGCCCAGAATGCTCAGCTGCAGAGTCAGCAGTGCAGCGCAGAGAGTGAGAGAGATGGTGCTGTACGGGAGCGAGAGGAGCTCCGTACCACGTATGAGCTCCTCTTGCGGGACCATGAGAAACTGGCTGCCCTCCATGAGCGCCAGGCTGCTGAATACGAGGCACTGATTGGCAAACACGGTGGCCTGAAGTCTGCACACAAGAGTCTGGAGGTGCAGCATCGTGACCTGGAGGACAGGTGAGACTATCCATGGGCTTGTACCACAAGAAGAGTGGTGTCTTTGTGAAGCATAAAGAATCAGCAGCCGCTTGAAAGTCTGAAAGCTAACTTTTATGTTCCCTTTTTTTTGTATGTATTGTTTGAATGTGCAGGTATAACCAACTGCTGAAACAAAAGACTCAGCTGGAGGAACTGGAAAAAGTCCTGAAGGCTGAGCAGGAGAAGATGCTATCAGAAAACAAGAGTCATCAGGCCACAGCTGCCGAGTACCACAAACTAAAAGAGGACAATGACAAGTAAGTGACTTTAAGCAGAACCTAGTAGCAATACCTCAGGGATTAGAAACCTAGAATTAACAGTTTTGTATAATTGTGGAATGCCATATTAAAACAAGAAAATAGTTTAAATAAAACCAGCTTTATGTCCTTACTACACATAACAGTGTGCCGAGCGGGTTGTTCTAGGCACTAAAGCCACGATACAGGCCCTAGAGATCGGAGGACGCTGACCCCACAGCTGACTTGACAGTGCCGCTGTTCTGTCAAGTTCTACTACCCTGTCAAACCGTGCTACCCTAGTGTTTAACTGTAAAAATTTATAATTTTTTAATTACATTTTTTATTACTTTTTTTTACACAGTTTTAACACTCAAGCAAATGATTACTGTGAGTCCAGTTTGTACAATGCACCCAGGAAAAAAAAAAACAAAATTATCAAGAAAATACTACAGGTGGCTAACCCAGGTCCAGAAAGTAAAAATCCAACCCAGGGTTTTTTATCTGCAGCAGAGCCGCCCAGGGGGGGTTGGTGCAAAGCCCTGGGTTGCATTTTTACTTTCTGGATTGGGTTACCCACCTTCAGTAAAAACAAAATGACTGAAAGTTATTTGCATAGTGATCTTCTGAGTCTCAGTTTCATTATTGACCCCATATCTCTGACAGAAAGCAAATCAGTAATTTTGAGTACATGTATGTATGAATGCTCTCAACTCACCCCTAAATTTGACATATTACAGTAACTGCTAAATTGGTATTTCAATTGTGTGAAACTGACACCAATAAATCCATAATTCTCGCTATTTTTGTCTCTGTAGCATAGTCACTGTAAAGTGTGGAGCATAGTTTTGCGATATATTGATTATCGCTGAATGGCAGTTTTAAGATATTACCCTTATCATTAATTCACCACAGCTGAAAGGTGCTGGAAAAACTTGCAAATAGGCCTTGAAAGTGCTTGAAAGGTGCTTGAATTTTACCTTGTAAAAAGTGTATAAACCCTGTAGGGGACTGGAGACTCTGAAAAACTCATAAATGCATAACATATAACTTTCATAAAAATATAATTGTTAAATTAATTAGCATTCATTTAATGGCGTAAGGCGTTAAAATCTACAACAAATATTACTTTTCTTGGTATTGAATGTGTGTAGGACATTCATTTAGTTTAATAATACTAAAACTACATTATAAAACTAAATAATTTAAATAAAGCACATAAAACATAATTTTTGCAAACCCTCCTCCGTAAGTGGGATACATGTATGTATTTGTTTAAGTGGCTTTTTTCTTTTCCCAAGGCTAAACACTACATACCAGCAGCTGCTTAAAGACAATGAGGGGCTGCAGGCTGACCACAAGAACCTGAAAAGCCAGCTTAACAACGCCAAATTGGAACAGACACGCCTGGAGGCTGAGTTTTCCAAACTGAAAGAGCAGTACCAACAGCTGGACATCACCTCCACCAAACTTACAAACCAGTGTGAGGTAAATCTTCCACACAGTATGCTAATGATTCGGCTTGATTCGATATGGCACATTTCTTCTATTTTAGTTTTATACATTTTTTAACGAGAGTATGAAAGAGGAATAAATAAGGTCATGTGACCATGATGTCTCTCATTGTTTCTACTTTGTCCATCCCACATTATATGATATAATCTTTCACTTTGTATTTTCTGAAGTTTGTTTATTCTTGGCATCATGCTCTGGAATTGGACATATCTTTACATAGATTGAAGGAAGTCGGGTTCTCCCCACAAGAATGTATGGGCTCATTACAGATCCCACAGCCTCTGGCATGGGCATGTCAGACTTTGCCTCTTCCTTTTTGTCCTATTGGACTTTGTGGAAAGGGGGGAGTACACATGTCCTCCCTGGAATGCAAAAGTTGATCTCTATTCCCTGTGGGGTCTGTTATTAAGTCATAAACCTGTCCCTGTGAGATGATATGACATGCAGACTAACTCCTCTGTTTCTGGTATTCAAAATAAAGGCTGAGCACTGGTGAGTCAATACATTAGAACAACTCACAGAAGAAGAGAAAATATTTGAAGAGTTACTTGGCCAAAACATGTTTAATGGATATGTTTAAAGGATAGCACCTATCTGCTATTGCAGATTAACTTAATTTGTTATTTTACTTTTAATTTTATAATTTCATAACAACACCTGATAATGATTGTTCTTTACTGTACATTACGTAAACAATTGGTTATTGTAGTCAGCTTGTTGAACATGGAATACATTCTTTTTTATGTAGTTGTAAGTTTTATATTTTTTATATCAGAGCATAAACATTTGGAATGATAGATTGTTAGTGACTTATTGAATAATCAACACACACTGAATTGACCTATGAGGAACTGACGTTTGCATTAAGGTTACATTTACACATATTTATACTTAGGAGAAGGAAAAATAGACTATTTTACATTCAGGCATCATCAACATATTTTAATTCTTTCTCCTTCCTGCGCTCATGATAGATAATTTGCTTTTGAGTTTGCAGCCCACCTCTACTGCATATTTCCATCTCCAGCATTTCTTGTTAAGCATGCACTTCAGTTTGGGAGCATTATCTGTTTAGGTGAATGTCAAATATAGGTACATATTAAAAGTTAGTTTGAACAGACACAAATTTGAGAAGATTGATTACCTATAAAGAAACCCATTTTTTTTCTCTTTTTAGTTATTGAGTCAGCTGAAAGGCAACTTGGAAGAGGAGAATCGTCACTTGCTGGACCAGATTCAGACCCTGATGTTGCAAAATCGGACCCTACTGGAGCAGACCATGGAGAGCAAGGACCTGTTTCATGTGGAGCAGAGGCAATACATGTGCGACATCAACATCACTATTATACCAGCTCCTATGTACCTTAATCAGCTTCGAGATTACCTCCAGACTTATAGTGGTAGTTTAGTTAAAAAAAAAAAAAATTCAATATTCAGATTCTTCTAAAGACCTTAATTTAAAGTAACAAATGTATTAGATTATGGCTGGAAAAAATATTTACTGCATTTTTTAAGGCAATCCTGGGACTTTTAAGCTTTTGTATTTCTTGTATTTCTTATATATCTCACCCTATCTCGCTCTTTTCTCTTCCTTCAGAGACAAGTTAAATGAACTGAGAAGACAGAAGGAGAAGTTGGAAGAGAAAATCATGGATCAATACAAATTCTATGATCCTTCGCCTCCTCGAAGGTTTGTGTTGTTTTCGAGGGATGCTCTGGTTGTCTCTACTACCTTAAGGACTGAAAGTTAGACTTTGGGAACAAATTAGTTTAGATTTTGGTACAACACAAATACAGCAGTTATATAGTATATGCAAGTTATAGTACATGTTTTTGGTCATTTTTCAGAGCCTGGATCAGCAGGTATTTTTGCATCAAGAATGAGACTTTGTTGCATGTTCACTGATTTTTGACACCAGTCCTCAGAACTACATTTTGGCTGCGTTGTGCAAAATGGAGACTTGTGTTCCTTTTGTATTTCCGTGTTTATGAATCGTGACATGCACAGTACAGTGCTGTTTGTTTTCCTGCATGTTATTTATTTTATCGATTTTATGCAGACACTGATTCTTTACAGTTCTTTGGCAGAGCATACCTTTCTATACATTCTTTTTTGAAACACAAAGTAAATTTGCTGAGACCTTTTCTTTTTTGACAGAAGGGGCAACTGGATTACACTGAAGATGAAGAAACTCATCAAGCCGAAAAGCCGTGAACGAATGCGCTCCCTCACTATCACACCCACCCGCTCAGAGTCCAGTGACGGTTTCCTGGCTGGGACGTCAGCTTTTCAAGACAGCCAGGACAGTTCATCCATGGGGTCAGGATCACTTGATGACCCCCTGAGCCACAAGAGAAGCAGCAGTGAGTATGATGTCTCTCTTAAGCTGCAGCCCCAAATATGTGGAAACTACAGCCAGCAGATATACAGCAGATATAGATATTTATTTAGATTATTTATTGTTATATACAATAATGATGCATGAAACGATTTAGGAGCTTTAACATGAAATTTACTGTAACCAATACTATCTTGAATAATATAAAAATGGTGCCTTGAATGCTTCTTTGGTTGATAAAAGGATTACCTTGGTTAAATTGTTGCAGTAAATATGTGAGTGTTCAAAAACCTTAAAATTGGTAAAGAAGAAAGTTCTGTACTTTTTAGAAGGGTCTTTAAAATCACACAGCTCAATTACACGTTTTGTTGGTGGTTGATGGTTATGGCATCAATTAATGGTCCATTTGAAACAGCCGTATTTTTGTATGTATTGAAATGAGCTGCTCTTTCTGTCTATGACCAGGCAGATGCAGTCATGTTTCTCTCGGTTGGAAATTCCAGAACTTTCTTTTTTTCAATTCACTCTTCTTTGCAGGCAGAAATGCTTGAGGATGCTTGCTGGCTTTTAGTGCACTTTGACTACTGGAGACATTTATTTTGCTGTTCAGGCCTAATGCTTGATTTGCCTATTTTTCTCTTCTCTCTCGATCTCTCTCGCTCTCTTTCATACTCTTTTGCTTTCTCTCACTCTCTTTGCACGAAAAGGGAGGAGAGCGCAGCACAGCAATGCGCAGGGCTCCTCCAATGGTAGGCTTTATCAGGGCGAGTTTTGGCTGTAGCATAAATATCCTGTTTCAGGGCATGTTAAGAGTTTGTGACTGCCCATCATAACTGTTTATCAATATTAAAAGGTGCAATTAATGTTTGTCTATACAATACGATGATGCATATTTTGAAGCAGTTCAGATCAGTTGCATTGTTAGATTAGTAAATAACAGTAAGAATGATAACAGTACATTTTATTTATGTGGCATGTTGGTAATACAAATGAAATTCCAAACATTTTCCAAAAAAGATATGCTTGTAAGAATATTAATTCATTATTTTCAAGTGTGTTTTTTTGTGTACATTTGAATCACATGAGTGTCCATAGTTTGGCAGTGCTTAGAAGGTCTACATTAAGTTGCCTTACAAACTGAAATTACCTAAAGACCTAAATGTATATTATCGTTTGGGATGAATCTCAGCCTTAATTTCCCCATCCTGCAAAACTGCCTTCCCTGGTGTTACCATTTACTCCCTCAATTGCACCCTTTAATAATCACATCCCTTCTGTGTGTGTGTTCTGGCTTCTGCGGTGTTGGCAATGCATTGGAAATGCAGCTTCATATCTTCATATCTCTGACAGCCCTCCTCACTGCCGTCTCTTTTGCCGTGTTTTTCACCTGTAATTGTGAGCTAGTATGCATATTACTAAAATATGTATACTCTGTGTATTGTATTATGTATGTTTTTGTTTCCCAAGTGTATGAGAGACAGAGAGAGACAGACAGAGAGAGAGAGAGAGTGTGTTTGTCTGAGTGGTGGTCTGGTTTAATCCTACTCCTGGTTATACAGCTTTGTTAATGTCACTATGTTCTCTCCCTGCTCTTTCCACCTTCATCTCTCCTTCTGTGGGCTCATTGTGTTCCTCCTCTTCCTTGCCTTCTATTATCCTGCGACAGCACTGAAAAGGCTGCCATTTATGAGGAACAGATCCAAGGAGAAAGACAAAGAGAAGGCCATCTACCGGCGCTCCATGTGTAAGAGTCCCGATGGCTACTGGCTTCCTCCCTTCGTTCTCCACCATGCCTGCATCCTTCTCTGTGTAGAATTCTGTTTACTTCCTTTGTTGCTTTCAATATTCGCACCAGGTGCTAGGAATGCTGTGCATAAAACTTCACAACTGGGATTTATTAAAAATCACAGTGTTGATTTATTTTATTTGCTAAGAAACATGCATGTGTTACCCACAACTTTCCCAGATTTTTTTGTCATAATGACTGATTATGGGTATACACTAAAATACCAGTTTATTAGATTTTATCAGTCTTTCTCAGCCCTGATCCTGGAGGCACCAGTCATGCCCCGTACATTTAGTGCTTTCCCAGCTCCCAACACACCTGATTTATCTAATCAGCTCAGTTTCACACTTTTAGTTGCATGAGATATGTTAAAGGAGAGAATCATCTAAAATGTGTGGGACAGGGTGCCTCCAGGGCCAGGGTTGGGAACACTTTGGTAAATTAACCATTTTTTGCCACAAAGGTGGATTTTGTAGCCTAGATTGGGCCTATAGTTGTCCACTTTTATTGATCAAGAATGCAAAAGCTGGAATCACATTTTGCAGGTCATTACTTTGGTCACAGTGACTTATTGTAAATGTACACCTAGATAAATGGGACCTGACAAAATAGCCATTGCATACACTATATGGACAAAAGTATAGGGACATCTGCTCTTTTCTTGCTTGTATTTTTGGAATATGGGAAAAGAGTTGATCTTGCTTTAGTTGGATTAACAGACTACATTGTCCCAAGTTCCCTGTAAGAGCTACTGGTACATTGATGTGAGGATGTGAATGCATTCATTGGCAAAAGCCTTAGTGAGATCATCACAAGACTCATCACAAAATATTAAATGGAGCATAATTATTCAGAGAACCCGGTTTTATACCTTTTTTTAATCTAGCCCACACTTGGCAATAGACAAGGTTCCAGCAGGTTTATCTGCTACAGGTTATACTTTTCTCTAGGCAGTACATCTCTACGAAGACTAGACAAGCTGTGTGTGTATGTGTGTGTGCATTTACCCATCTCTGACAGCAATGGGTGCAACTTAATGTAGCTTAATGCATTCATTATGAGGGGTGGTGTCCACAACACTATTTGGACATATAGTGTATTTGCAGATATAAGGAGGTATACATCATTATTTGGCAACTGGTTTGTGCACATTAGATGAAACTACTATTACTAAACTATTACAATATTAACATATTTTATCACATCATGGTCGTTTTTTAGTCATGATTCGTTATATTATTTTCCTTGGAATATCATGAGAAACTGTATCCATTACAAAGAGTGTGAAAATATTGCTATAAATAGTGCAGGTTCTGAAAATATATATCACAAAATTTTTCACATATTGCCTACCCCATGTCCTATAAACAAATACATACAGCTCTGGACAATGAAACTGAAACACCTGCCATTTTAGTTTGGGAGGTTTCATGGCTAAATTGAAGCAGCCTGGTGGCCAATCTTCATTAATTGCACATTGCACCAGTAAGAGCAGAGTGTGAAGGTTCAATTAGCAGGGTAAGAGCACAGTTTTGTTCAAAATATTGCAATGCACACAACATTATGGGTGACATTCCAGAGTTCAAAAGAGGACAAATTGTTGGTGCACGTCTTGCTGGAGCATCTGTGACCAAGACAGAGCAAGAGCAAGTCTTTGTGATATATCAAGAGCCACGGTATCCAGGGTAATATCAGCATACCACCAAGAAGGACAAACCACATCCAACAGGATTAACTGTGGATGCAAGAGGAAGCTGTCTGAAAGGGATATTCGGGTGCTAACCCGGAATGTATCCAAAAAAAACATAAAACAGCTAAACAAATCACGGCAGAATTCAATGTGCACCTCAACTCTCCTGTTTCCACCAGAATTGTCTGTTATTGTGGTCTAAAACCAGGTGTTTCAGTTTCATTGTCCAACCCCTGTAGTACTGAGCCTGTAGTTTGTACTGTAGTCTAGTTCTCTAAAGTTCTCTTTGAGTACTGGTAGAGTAATATATAGTGGTATTTTAATCAGATATATCTGATTAAGTACTGGTGTTGTAGTATAGAACTAGAGTAGTACTGTTCAGTAGTTGCATTAGTATTTGATAGTATATGATATGGTATTTGGAGGGTGTTGGTGTTGTGTATGGTGTGATCTCTCTGGATGTGTGTGGCCTGCACTGTCTGTGACATGGGCCTCTTTTCTGGTTGTGGTGTGAGGTGATTGTCTCATCACTCACCCTGTCCGTACTCACTGCATAAGCAGCACGGCACTACCACCCATTTAGTCACCATGTTGGAACTGAAATGGAGCAATCTTGCACACACACACGCTCTTCTACTATCTGTACTATTCTTCTCTATCTTTACCTATCTATACCAAGGACCTGCAGGTTTAGTGTGAGTGCAAATGCTGCCAACACTCAACATTTGACCCAGCTGTAATGGGGTTAACACTAAGCTAAGCTGTGCAGTGCCACGCCCTGGTCCACTGACTTAATCTCTTTCTTACCTCTCAGTTCTCTTTAACTTTATTACTTGTTTTAGTACACACACATATTTACATACACAGTATCTCTCTATCTCTCTCGCTTAGTGAGACACAACTATTGGAGGCTTCATTTCAGCTCTGTGCATGTCATGCTAACATGGCACAACCTCTTCTGTTTCTTTCTCTTTTCTCTGTTTCTTCTCCTCTCTTCTCCTTTTTTCTTCTTTCTTGATGAGGCATCTGTGATTGTTGATATTGGTGTGATACTGCATGCCTCTATCTCTCTAAGTCTGTATTCTGATCTGTTACTACTTTTATTTCTCTCTCTCTCTCTCTCTCTCTCTCTCTCTCTCTCTCTGTATCTCGCGCTCTTACTCTCTATCTTTCTTTTTCTCCATTGCTGCAAAGTAATAAAAACTTCTCGATATTCCCATCTCAGCAATGAACGACCTGCTGCAGACAATGGCACTAGCCGGGGGTCAGTGGGCAAGCAGCACAGACAACCTTGACGGCCCTGAAGAGGTAGCATCAGCGGGTGATGGCCAGCGCATGAAAGAGCTGGGATCTATGGCCTATTCTACCAACGCCATCAACTGTGCCACACTCAGTTTACCTGCCAGCCACAATAAACAAAAGCTTAAGAACAAAGGTAGAGCAAACCGAATCTAATGTATTTTCTGTTTAAAAGTGTATTTTTATATATATATATATATATATATATATATATATATATATAGTGACATGGGTCATAATATTCTGATATAACTGATATATGGTAGCAGAATCATATGTGTATTTGCAGTTTCTTTAAAATAAATCTTAGCAGATTTACAGATATTACAATCAAAATATGTTTGATATGCTTATTAAAACTCCAGTTTAGCAGTGTATAAGTAACTTTGGCTTACTGTGTGTTTAAATGTCAGAATTGTATGGATTTACTGCATTTGCAACACTAATTCATGTAGACATGATCACTAGTTCTATTTTTTTAAATAGCAACATAAACATTAGTAGGTTTTCCTTCACTGCTATCAGATTGAAACAAAATGATTACAAGATGTTCAGTTCTAGCTGTTCCTTCTCAGACTAGAACTTAAACAAGGTTTGTAAAATCTGCCTTTCTACCTTGCAGATAATGTATCCTGTGAAGATGTTACACCGACCTCAGATGAGCAGAGTGGTGTTCAAGCTCAAGGTGAGAAATGGACTCTGCAAAAACTCTCTTATGATCTTCCATAAAGCAATTTCCTTTTGACACTATGCAATTAAAATGATAAAACATGTGGTAATCTGGCCTGTCTTGCCAGAGCCACAGTACAGTGCCATATTTAGCTCTAGCTTATAAAGGCTCCTAAGAGGTTAGTTTGATTTTAGTATTTTTAAAAAGATCTGCTGTGCTCAGGAAATCTGCTAAAAGGATTTATGTGTGTAGATGAGACTTCCTCAAGACTCAGTATGAGAATGATATTACAGTCATTCTTAACATTTGTTATTTTAAGGTAAACTGTTACATGTTTTTTTAAAAGCAACTTTAAGCTGTGCCTTTTGATATCTACACAAATGAAGTGTCCATGTAAACAAAACCTGTATATAATATTTAGCTGTGAAGACTTGGATGTGACCTGCTGAGATTGATGAGGACGACAATCATGGCCATGCATATTACTGGTTTTAACACTCATAATGCACAAAGAGGCTTTAGCTTAGACAGCAAGTGCCAGTCAGGAGAACATGTGTTAAGTTGTTATGACAGTGAGTTCTTTGTGTGTAATTGGACAGGACTGCAGCTTTTTAGCAATGCAGAAGGCATTTCTCCCCCAACTCCCACCTTATCCACCCTGTGCAGAGTCCCCTGTAACGTCTGTAGTAAGTGACTCAATGAAGTGTTCTCTAAATGGGTGGATTTGTATAAATTTAACACCCTTTTCTCTTTTCTGCTAAAGCATGTTTCACTCACTGCAAGGTTTCACTTGGACGTTCTATATATATAAACCTTTTTTTCCTAGAGTCTACATTTTAACATCATGCCTTGTTTGTGCATGGGCACCCCTTATAGGTCCTCCAACTTTGTACAGTGCACCCCTCCTCCCTCAGATACTTACTGTGTGGTTTCTTCTGCAAGGCTCCTCCCCTCTTCCAGTACCTGCCACTGAGTTTGCTCTGGGCAAATATGGTTGCTGATTGTTCCAGCCAGCATGGACCATCTGCTGCCTCAGTGTGATCTGTTCTCGTGCTGTGTGCCCTGCCATCCCCGTCCAGCCAGTCTCCCTAGTAGCAAGGCCACTATTAGTAATAGCAATGATAATTCCTAGGACTCAGCATGCAAAGAAAAAAGGTATGCCTGTATCGACCAGGTTTTTGCCTTTCATTTTAAGGGTGTCTCTGGTGTCTAATTATTTAGAAAAAAATATTTAAAGAGTATTGACCGCATTAGTCTGTGACGTGCGCTTGTATTTCTGGGATACTAATCAAATGCAGAAAATGAATGCACTTTACAATTTATTCAGCTGTTGTGGCATGGTGTGGTGCAGTGTAATTACCTTAATGGCAGGTGAATTGATTGTGGTTTGGGTGTCTTCTGTTTTCTGCCAGTTTTTCCACATTCATATTTTTATATATGTTCCAAAGCTCCAAAGAGTTATGTTACATAATGTGGCCTGATATAAAATATACAAAATACAAAATAACTCAATTTTGGCCCTCAGGTGCAGTGAACGGCACTCTAAGCAGGCCTCACAGTGAGAGCAGCGGTGAGTTCAGCCTGAGCTTGGACACAGAGGTTTGGTCCAGCGGGAGTAGCCCAGTGCAGCAGCCGCATTCTCAGAGGTCATCTCATCAGAGCCCCTTGCAACTCCGCAAGAACATGGAGCCCACTGGTGCCCAGAGCAAGAGGAAGACCGGCTCTCCTGGCAGTGAGGTGGTTTCCCTTCAGCAGTTCCTGGAAGAGAGCATAGATCCTTCTGAGGTGACATGAGCGCCTCCTTAATGATACACAAAGCTCAGCCATGTCAGGATGTAATCCTGCTAAATTTAAAATGTGATGTTTTACAATATTTAAGTTTGTAATAACTGCAATCGTTTTCATTAGTCAATACGCTGCCTATCTAAAATATTTGGTGTTTCTTTTTTAAAAGATAATTTTTGATTGTTAGATGTTTTAACAGTGTTTTTGTTTTGTCCCCTCCAGTCTGGAAGCCAGGAGAACCTGACTGTAGAATCCCCCCGTCTGTCAGGAGCAGCAGAGCCTGTGCAGAAGGAACGTCCCAAGGGCCGGGGCATTCTGCGCTCTGCCAGTGGTAGGGCTCCACCATCAGACTCCAGCACTACGCGAACAGGGCCGGGGCGCCCCACCCTGCGGAAGGCAGAGAGCACCCGTGTTAAGGGTCCGAGCCAGCCTAGACCCAGCCTGACTTCTCAAGGGAAGGCCACCTCTGTTTCTGAGCGCCTCGACAGCGCCGCTTCCTCCTCTGCAGGTCTTCCCCGGGCAAGCAGTGTCATTTCCACAGCTGAGGGCAGCACACGGCGAACCAGCATCCACGATCTCCTGTCCAAGGACAGCCGCCAGCCAATCTCCGTGGACCCTTCGCCCTCCAAGAGCAGCAAATCTCGCCCTCAGCCTGTGCCCAGTGAGTACCAAGCATCCCCCAGAGCACATACCCACGCTCCTCCCCAGTCTAGTCTCCCTACACCGCTGCCCAAGTCCGCCAGCATGCCGTGCACTGGCCACGCCCCAAGTGTAGAGGACCCCGAGCTATCCAGTCTGCAAGCCTTCCTAGGCCCCTCCTTCACTGTAGATTCAGTGTTCCTGGACTCCATCCTTAGTGAGCCGGTGTTTGCGGGCGGCACTAGAAACCAAGCTATCCTCTCTCTTAATACGTCCCTAGTTAGTAACATCAGTGGCCCTCCCCTCAAGCCCAGAGAGCCCAAGCCCAGTCAGAACCAGTCAAACGGTCCCCCTGACACCAAAATAGACGGGAGGGGCAGTGATAACAATCATGTAAGCATTTCCGACCAATCAGCTCCCCTGAGTTCAGAGGATAGCCAATCGCTGTGGTACGAATATGGCTGTGTCTAATATATGGGATCATGTGACCTGTTTCCGTTGTGGTGATTGTCAAGCACCTGCATGAACGCTTTGAGCACTCTCATGGTATCCGTTTTTGTTTGTTTTCTCCTCCTTGTTGTGTTGCTGACTCCATAACCACACTCTCGAACTGTTTGGGCTGTCTGTGGGAGATTTGTTGATTCTGAACAATCCCTCTGTTGAACTCACTGTTCAATCCAGCTGTTGAATGTCTGCATGCATGGTAATCCTTATGTCTCATGTTGTTATTGTTATTTTCACACAACGCTTAATTCATGTGCAAACGTTTCTTTGTTTATTGAGATGTACTGTAATCATATCACCACAATTATGATCGTCACAATTATAAGCCATTGGTTGTAGCTTTTTGCAAACCTCATAAGCTTTGCTCCTTGTGGAATTGTATCATTTCACCATTCTGCTAATTTATTTTTTGTACCCTGCGCCTACATTTGCGTGTTCATGAGTTCCAAAGTTAGCTGAAGCTGATCTACTTTGATATTTAAATAAAGTAATTAGGCTTGTGGAGCATGTCCCATGATGCTCTGCATTTTCAGAGCTATTTAAAAGACTAATAGACATCCATAAAAAATAATATCTTCAGATCTGTTCTACAAGTTCAACTGGCTTCTAGAAGATTAACTAGATATAATATTATATTTTTGGGGCTTGTGCAGAGGGAAAGCTTTGTCACAAGGGATGGATGTCTGGTGTTTTGCGCTGTTGACACTTCTTGCTATCTGGGACCGTCTTACATAAAAATGGGTTTCACAACATCATTGCTGAGTCACTGCATGGCTTCTCCCTCTCTGTGTCAATTCTGAGATTCTATTTTGATTGCCTCAATCAAAATGAATGGATTAACTGACATATTATATATGGGTGTTGTTTTCTTTATTTGTTTTGTTTACTTGTAATCTTACTTGTTTAGCACAGTAGTACTACTGTGTGTGCGATTGAGCTGTTCAACTTATTTTCACTACATTGTTCAAACTATATTGGTGTTAGGGGTTCCCCTGAAAGTGAAATAATCCATTCCCGCAAATACCTTCTTTCATTGCAGATTTTAAATGCAGTGGCTGGATATGCTTTACAGCATGTTGTTAAAAATCCCATTTAACTTGTCCATTTACAATATAAAAACATTTTTTTGCTCTAGCTTATTAAATAAATCTAGGTAGATATTCAACAGCAGTAGCATACATAATTTGCTTCCATTAGCTCAAATACACTACGACATTAAGATAATATAACATTTCATATGCACAATACATAAATATTTGCATTAGGATGCTTTCTAAATGTATCATTATGTTAAATGTGATTTATGTTGTGAAGCTCAACCAGTTTTACACTCCAATAAAGGTTATTCAAATGGTTCATTGAGCAGGGTCATAGAAGAACCTATTTTGGTTCAATCAAGAAAAAAAGTTAATGCATGGTACCTACACTACTCAACTCATCTCAGATTTTTGGCTTTTCTGTTTTTAACAGATTCTAGGTACCATGAGATTCTTCAATGTGCTGTATTTACTGTAGAAAGAATCACTTCAGTACTTCTTCAAAAGCTCCATAACCAAATTTATGCACTTTGTAGATTAGCAAACTGTTGCTAACATTGTTGCTGCTAAGAAAACCAGTTATGATTATATATGAGAAACATCCAGAAAGGGAATAAAACAATATTGACCTATTTCTGTAAAACTGCAAAAATAAGTGTAACACCCCCTGTTGCTGATTGGATGGAATAGTGTTATGTGGCTCCGTCTGAGACACGTTATTTGTTTCTCATTTTTTGAAGTCAGGGCTAAGTATGAACATTAGACTTTTTTCCAGTGTACAAAGAGCATCTGCTAAATTTTACTAGTCATATACATCACCTTTAAAAGGTTCTAACAAAAACGCATCTCTATTACAAACATGATTCTTTTGAATGTTTATTGAATCAGGAGTTTTTTCTATGGCAATGCTCAAAGAAAAACATTATTTTTAAGAGTGTACAACAGTTTGCTATGAAAGAACGCATTTGTGGTTGAGCTTGGATTAATGGGTCAGCTGCTTAGAGGAGATTTTTTTATGAGATTGTAGGTTTTGTATATATTTAAGGTTCTGCTGCAAAACACATATACCAAACATACTTTCCCTGTATCCCCACAGTAGTAGCACACTATATAATAACTGTAGTGAGTTCTATTTATTTGTTGCTCTTTTATTTTATTGCTTCCTGATTATTTATCATGTACATATTATATGAAGTGAAGTTCAGTGCTTTTGTTTTAATTTTGTTTTGGTTTTGTTTTCCTGTAATATTTAGTTGTAATATCACCTGCCTTTGTCCTGCAGATGTGGAAGTGTTACAAGATCGCAGAAAGTCAAAAAGCAGATCGGGAGAGCAGCAAAGCTCCTAAACATTAGCCGCAGCGCTAGCGTTTTCACGAGCTTGAAGGGGTGAGTGTCGCTGCCCGTGAGGGGGGATGGGAGGTCGCTATGGTAACCCGGAGAGGTGGAACAGATGTCTGAGCTGCACGTGCTTGCTTTTCCGTGCTGGTCTCTGGTGACTGTGGAGGCCATGTTGATGATGGATCCTGGCCTGCATGGTTAACTGTGTGGGGTGGGTTGGGATGGGGTGTTATTTTTTATTTTTTTTTCGGCCTAGCTCTGCTTCCTTCCCCCTTTTCCCGCTCAGTTCAAAGACCCCCAGACATCCTCTTTTAGCAGCCCCCTTTCCCTTCTTCTCGGTGGAAGTTTGACTGAGTGTCTCCATGTCCCTGCTGAGGTAAATCTGTGTAGTCTGAGCAGATTTCAGTCACCCCCCTCCTCTCGGACGTGGCTTCAGTTACTGCATGGTGTTAGTGTAAGGTTGTGGCTGGACCTCCCTCGCTTACCAATACAGCGCATGTCTGTATGTGTGTTTATGTTGTGTGTACATGGACTGTTGGAACATACAGTATATTTCAGTGCCATCTTCAGCATTTTTAAGTCTTTCACAGCACTCAATCACTGTTTGGTGAGAGGAGTAGCCTAAACACTTTGTGTTGTTACTGAAATTAAATCAACTCTTAAAATGTTACCAAAATACATGAAATGAACAAGTCAAAAACATAACTACTGCTTGTGTCTATTTAGGCACGAATCCATAAAAAGTTTTAGTTTTTAAGGACAGGTCACAGAGTAAATTGAGCTAGTTCTTTTAATATCTTCCACTGTCTGCTCACTGTAGTTTGTGGCCATATTCGGACAAGATGAGTCAAGAATTATGATCAGTCACTGGTCAGTTTTGTGTTACAGTGTTCCAGTGTACACTATTAAAGCACAATTCAATGTGAAATGTAAAAAGATGAACTACTTGAAGGTGGATAAAAAAAGAATTGCATACACACAAAACAAAAATATGTAGGTATATAGTATAGACCTTATAGTGTTACTAAAGTGTTATGCCCATAAAAGTAAGCGTAATGTATGCTAAAGTATGCTAAATGCCCACACTGTTTTGGACATTAAGCATCCCATTCATACAGCTGAATTATTAGAATTAAAAATAAAGCAATATCAATGATGAACAAGTGAAATCTTTTTTTTACCATTTAAATATCTATTTGCACTCTGTTCTGCGGTCCATGCGTGTTTGTCTGTCTCTTCTGTCTCACCATTTCTGCCTGTAATCTCATTTTTCTGCCCTTTTCTCTTCATCTCTTCACTTCCTCCTGGTCTGCTGCCTCTTCAGAGAGAAAAGTGACCTTCGACCTGACTGTCTGACTGCCTTTTTTTTTTTTTTTTTTTTTTTAAACCTCTGACCTGGTCGACATTGAGAAAAGATGTATGAAAGATTGTATGTCCTTTGTTTAAATCAAGGATCCTTCTGTGTTATGAAAACAAGCATTCTTTTCCTTGAATCAAGGATACACACAAGACTTTGCAACACAAGACAATTGAATCTTAAGTATTGAGCATTTTTGACTGATTGCACTGCTGCACGGTGGTGTTACAGACAAACTCGTGCACTCCTTAAGTGGACCGTTTGGTGCCAATGTTTGCTCCACTGTGTCTGTAGGAGCTTTGTACTATACACCGGCCGGCTCCCTGCGTGACTCTCAATCAGCTGGCCTTTTTAAACTCTGCCAGTGGACTCTCTTTGTCTTACGAGCGTGCATGCGGCGCTGCATCTCTAGTGTTACAAAAACATCATACATCGATCTGCACAAAAGCAGCATGGATCGCCACATTCTGCATGGAGCAAAGACTATTAACACGCCCCTCGCCCACCCCGTTCTTCTCCTTCTCGCCATTAAAAGTAAACACACGTGAGTGGTTTCTCCAGATACAAAGAAAAAGAAGAGAAAAAGGACTCTATGGGTAACGGTTGTCGTCGGGGTTGCCAAAAACAAGGGTACAGCAAGTTCCTGCTTTATGCGTATGTGAGTATGAGTGCGAGTGTGAATGTTGGCCTGTAAGACTACTGTCACCATGTAGACTTGGCATTTGCTTCCTTTTTCACTTTTACATAAATGTATAAATGTGATAAAACAATGATTGTCTCTGTTTTTTTTGTATGATGACTCATTTTTAAACTGTTACTTTTTCAATACCAATACAAACACTGCAACAGAGGCACAACAAATCACTGCTATGTAGGGAGACATTATATAGGAATCATACCTGTATCTGCACTAGGAGGTCACTGCTTTAAATGAACAGCATTGTTGTAACAGACAGAAATGTTTAAACTTTGGCCTGAGGGTCACAATTATGAACTCAAGATAGCATAATTGTTCTTGTGCTCTCCCCTCATCTTTCACTGGTCAGCACAGGTGTCTGCGGGCTGGTGTATCAGGTCTGGGGATCCAGCATGTTCCCTTTGAAAGCATTAGCAGCCACGTGCTGCTTGAAAAGAGGCAGTAGCAGCTGACTTGTTATGTATAGGAGGCATGTGCTTGTCCTCACCCTCTTAGTGTTGGTATTCTTGTATGTGAACCTAGTGGGTGGGTTAAATGTCTAATCTAAATTAAGGTTTTAAATGCTGTGAAACCACCTTTTTGTTTTGACATGAAGGTAGTTATAAGCTGCATTAACAGTCTCTCCCTTAAACTGTAGAAATAAAGTTCAGAAAGTGCAAGTTGTGCAACTTGCACTAGTGTTTTATTTTGTTGTTTTGAGGCCAACTGAAACTTACCAACTTAAAATTTCTGTTTTTAGTTGGCGTAATTTAAGTTAAGAAATGTGTATTGTAAGTTCAACTGACTAAAAAAATAAGTTAATGTTTTGGGTGCAACACTATGATTTTGTTCATTTAAGTTAAGGGAAGTGGGAATATATGACAATTACAAATCTGTCTTTATTGTCAATCATATAAGCTTGCAATAAAACAAATGTGACAAGTTGGACCCAGCCAACATATAGTCAACAATACAGAACATGGTAAATTACTCTTATAACCTTGAACACTGTGACAGTTAACTATTATATAAAATGTTCCAATAAACCCCAAGAGAAGGCAGCCTGTGGATAATAATTACACCCTGACGATGAGGTGGGTGGACACGCCCAACATGCAAACAGGAGCCAATGGGAAACTTTCCTCAAAATGGCTGTAGTGCACAGAAAACGACCTGTGATCAACATTTTAAAGAAACCCTGCAGTTTTACCCATTGCTGACTGCTGATACAAATGTGCAGATGCACACTAACAAATTGGCCAGTCTTTGTAGAGAAGTATTGTCAATAGAATAGGACTATCTGTAGCAGATATACATGAATCTATTGGAAACAATCCTAATGACAGATGTAGACTAGAGGGATTTAAACCTTTCCGGTATTGAGCTGTTTTCTGAAATAATGGTTCTACTCTATCCAGCTCTTATGAGATAAGATAGATGAATATTTTACTAAACAAATTTAGTAGAAACTTCCTTGGACAGTAGAGGCATTTTTCTCCAACAGAAGCAGGATAAATCCTTGATTTTAGACTAAGCAAGTGTCCCAATACTTTTGTCCATATCATGCATGTCCAAAAGTTTGTAAACACCTTACCATTTCTTTCGAAATCATTGGAATAATTGGGGCTGTATTAACAATATGTCATCAGGCACGTCATGCAACGGCTATATGCTAAAAGTTGCTGTGAGAATTTTATTGCATTCTGCCAGGAGACAGAAATGATATTAAGCTCAACTGCTGATATTACAATTATTTAACCAATGCTGCTGCTTCAGAGCATCCTATTCAATTATTTCTATTAGACATTTGGGCACATAGAAGCAGGTTCAGCTTGCAGCTGGATTTGTCAAGCATATAGTCACACTTGACATCACAGCAACTTGCTTTTATAGCCTTCGACACTGAAGTCAGGCAAGTAACTATAACATAACACATGCAGCACACCCATCTGAAGAGAAGGCAACCTGTGGAGAATGATTACACCCTGATGGAGAGTGAGAAATGGGAGGACACACCCAATATGCAAACATTGTAACCAACATCCAGTAAAAACCCCTGCAGAATAACTTGGTAGACCCTGGACAACTAAAGAGTCAAACTGGTTTGGCCTCAACTAGGGTTCAGCTATAATTTGGCCAATACAGATTATTTAGTTAGAGCAACTTTAAGGGAGGTAATTAGTTTTATTTTTTACAGTGTGGGGAAACCAACTAATAGCATTTTCCAGACAAAAGTTGAGCATTGTCCACAACTTCCTTTAATCCCTATTCCAAGAACCAGTCCATATTGTATGTGTAACAGACAGTTGTATATCCCAGATCTACTCAAAGCTGTGAAGAACCGGCTCGTGTCCCGTCTCTTTCAAAAACTTCATCAAGTCATCTGGTTTCAGTCCCATGGTGGCAGCATTGGTCATAGGGTGGAAGTACACTCGCTCATGGCCTCCATTAGCCAGGTCACTGTCCATAATGAACTTCACACTCTGGTCTTTATCGCAGAACAGAGCGAGGGCTGTGGCACAACCTTGACCCACCTTCAGTTTCTCCATCATAGCCGCTTCATCAGCAAAGCGCAGGTTACCACTGCCTACGCCCAGTTTCTTGGCCAGGTCATTGAGGTTAACCTGACGGTCATGACGAACAGAGACGAGCCACAGACCCTTTTTCTTCTTGTCTTTCAAAAAGAGGTTTTTAGTGACAGCCCCACTGAGATGCTCCACATGCGGCATCATCTCCTCCACAGTGAAAACCTGGTGAGAAAATAAAATAGACATGTACTTTAAAGACATTCTTGATTTGCATCAAGAAAAAGTAATTCAAGTTTTTGTGGATTAATAAACACTGATTAAACACGTGATGGGTTTAAAACCCCACAGATTTTGCCTGTAGCACATGTGACCAGCTCAATCCAACCAATGTATATTTACACTCAACAACACAAAACATGGTAGCTTGTTCTTACAGCCTCCAACCCTGAACTATGACATTACATATATTCCAAGAGAAGGCAACCTGTGAAGAATGATTTCACCATGATGGTGACTGAGAGGTGGGTGGACACAACCAAAATGCCAATAGGAGAGGTGTAAGTTTTTTCTCAAAATGATCAGGTGAATGAAATAGATTCATACGTAGTCTTCTTCTTGATTTAATTTAATTAAAGCACCAATTTGGAATACTCATTAAAATTGGATAAAGGCAGAAAACACTAAAGAGGACCACTATAGCAGACAGACAACACAGAACTCACAGCTCAGAAAAATGGCACTTAATCACATTTTGCTGTGCTGTTGGAGATTGTAAAACAGACAGATTTACCTAAAGTAGCCCAGGGGGGGATAATTTCACACTGATGGTGAGTGGTAGAAACTGGGAGACACACCCAGTATGCAAACAGACTGTGCCAGAAGCCAATGGAAAAGAAGATGCCAAGAACAGCGAACTAAGTTATTATAAGCCGATTCATCTTAAAAAATCTTTTTGTGTGGATATGTGGCCACAAATGTTTGGACATAAACAAATGAACTCTCATGTAAAATTAGATGAGTTCCAACCAATTGGATTTTTTTATTTGTCAGTCATAGAAATGTGTGATAATGCAAAGCCAACATGTAGTCCCACCCAGCAATACAAAAAATAGCTATTTCTTATTTCAACACTCTTCAACACTGGAAGCAGGTAGATAACTATTATATGCTGCTTGGGCAAAAAAAAAAGTCTTCATCTGGCTTTAACTAAGCAAATGATCTGGGGTTGCTGCAGTTGTTTTAAATTAATGGATTGAAATAAATCTTGTGACATTGCAGAAGCTTATTAAAACAAGGTCACAGCGAACCCATGCTACAATCAAATCTAAAGGCGGTCAAACGAAATACCAGAGCATATATAAATCCCAAGAGAAGGCAACCTGTGGCGAATGATTACACCCTGATGGCGAATGAGAGGTGGGCGGACACGCCCAATATGCAAATAGCCTGACCAACATCAGGCAAAAACCCCTGCAGTAAGACTCAGTAGACCCCGTTCAATTAAAGAATTAAAACTGTGTAATTTCAGTCAGACCAAATTTTACCCTAAAACTTAATAAAGTTAGTTGAGGCGGTTATTTTACTACATTTTACACTGTAATTCAGTATATTTTGCTCAGCTTACTTAAAAATCCCATTAAGGAGAACATTTAAAGTTTATTTTTTTACAGTAAAGCACTGGAGTAAAGAATGCTGGAGCTGTAGGTGAAGGAGATTCACTGTAAGTTCATCACATTTTCTCTATTTTGCTCCTAGAGCTGCTAGAGTAGGTACACAATTTGTGTCTCATTCTTAATACATTTATATCTCACTCACATTTAGCAAACAGGTTAGCCTCAGAGATTTTCCCCTGAGTTTTCTTTTTTCTTTCCACCTTAAATACAACCTTAAATGTGGCATCCAAAACAAGCTGTAGTTTTAGTCAAACCAGCCTCAGCGGCACGTTTTTTATATTTTCCTCTCACTCGGTATTCCTAGCCCTGCTAGAGTAGTTAAACAAGACATGTCTAATTTTCAGTAAATTTAAAATTCACTAAATTCCATAAATCTTAAATTCCACCTTAAATGCGGTATCAGTAAGCTACATTCAGACAAAAAAATCTCAATCCAAACATTTTCAATAACTAAATTAAAGCCTTTTCAAAGTCTTTTCAGACTTTATATATATTACTTACATTGTTGTGTTGTTTTATAATTATGGAAATAATATTAATGTAAGGTTCTTTTCTTCATGTAAACACTATTTCTAACATTAACGTTTCAACATTAACATTAGTTCTCTACAATCTTTATATCAGTCAATATAACAATATCTGGTCAATATATTCATATATTAAATAAATATATACATTATATTAATAAATGTTTTTCCTTTTATTAACGAATTAAAATAAATTATCTACAGATTAACCCATTATCAAAATAATCATAAATTGCAGCCCTAGTTATTAAATAATGATAATAAAATTAACTTACATGAGAAATTAACCTGACAGTTACATTAAACACTAATAGTTTAAAAAATTGGTATGTTGTGTGTTACTTATACAATGTTTCCATAACATAACACAAAAAAGTTTAATAAATAAATTGCTATAAATCTAATTTAGATCCCCCCCCCCCCTTTTTTTATCTGATTGACAATAAATCATCGTCAAAATGAACAGATTAATCCATTGTCAAAATAATCGTACGTTGAATCCCCATTATAGATGCATTTCCATATGCTTACAATATTTATTTTTCATATGGGACTGTAGTTATATTTGGTGGCTAGATTATACACAAATCACAAAAATTAATTAATTATTAACTGTGTATGTGGATTTTTTTTTAAATAGCTGAAATCGGTTAATCTCGTTTTATTCCAGCTGAGCTTTCCTTTTATTAGTATTATTATTTTTTAATCGGTTATTTGGCTCCGCCTGGAGAACAGAAACTGCAGCTCATTCGCCGAACTGCACCGTAACATTTACAGTAAAGGCAGATCGTCCTGTTACAGAGTTACATTGCTGCATAAGAAACACATCAGCTCTAAAAAAAATGCATTAAAATAACTTATGTACATTGTGAAAATAGGGCTTTAAAATCTCCGACAGAACTAATTATTAACTGACAACTAATGTAGACAATTTTCTCTTTTAAAGTAGTAATGTAGTAATGTAGACAATTTTCTACATTTAAAATGCTTTAAAGTGACCCACACTTTCTTGCAAGCCAACAAAAATACTTTATTGTCCATACTAGTTGTCATTTAAGTCAGTTAACCTCTTAAAATGTCTTGTTTGACAGACAGACAGACAGTCAGTTCATTGATCTCAGAGGGAAATTCTGGACCATCCAGTAGCAGCAGATATACACAGTACACAGAAGTTACAAAAAGGAAAAGATAATATGATACAGATAAACAATAATAATAATAATAATAATAATAATAATAAAATAAAGTATAAAAGTAGAGTCTTTTTAGTGTGTAATGGTACAGGTGTAGGTGATACAAAATCATATTTTTCTGCAGAAAAATCAACTTTTACATTTACATTCTGAAAATTTGAGAGGTTTGAAATCTCTTACAGGGCACTTGGAGAAGCTGCCTGTTCTCTCTCTACTCCACTTAATAATTCCAGATCAGTAACAGGAATCAACCCAAATTCTGCATGTTTGAAATTAGACGTAAAAACTAAATAACGAAACTAAACTAATGGTTTGGAGGACATGAACAATTTGTGTTGTATTTTTACAATGTTACAATTTTATGATTTTATTTATTATATTTTGACATTAACAGAATTACTTTTTTATTACAATTAACGTTACACTTATGCTTTTCATATTAAATCTTTTTATGTAATGCTTGAATAGAAATCTTAAAGATTTAGTGGTGTAATTTTCAGGCAGACTAATTCCTGGCCTATTACTGAAGGGGTTAAAGAAGCCACGCGGCGGCTGAGAGCGGGTTTACCTCCGGGTGATCCACACAGACCCACTCAATACTCAGAGACTTCAGTAAACTCTCCAGCTCCGCCCGCAGCTCCGCGGACCCCATCGCGCTAAAACTCAGCTCAGATCTTCTTCACACGATACAGATAATCATAAAACACAGCGGAGTTTCCCTGTTTACTGCCTTAAAAGTCCCATTACTGCAGGCGGAAGCTCACACACTGCGCATGCGCGAGGAGGAGGCGGCATGTTAAGGCGTGCATTCACTGCGTGGCAAAATTTACAAATTATTAGTATTAGTATCATTAGTATGCTATATCACCCTCCCCTTATTATCACATCAGTGTACTACCAGGAAAAAATCACACTGTTCTCATTTTCCATAATACAGCTCTGGAAAAAAAAAATTAACAGACCACTTTAGTTTATGAATCAGTTTCTCTGATTTTGCTATTTATAGGTATATGTTTGAGTGAAATAAACTTCTCTTTTATTCTAAAAACTACAGACATTTCTCCCAAATTGCAAATAAAAATATTGTCATTTAGAGCATTTTTTGCAGAAAATAAGAAATGACTGAAATAACAAAAAAGATGAGGAGCTTTCAGATCTCAAATAATGCAAAGAAAACAAATTCATATTCATATTCACATCAAGTTGTAAGACTTCAGAAATCAATATTTGGTGGAATAACCCTGGTGTTAAATCCCAGTTTTCATGCATCTTGGCATGCTCTCCTCCACCAATCCTACACACTGCTTTTGGACAACTTTATGCCACTCATGGCGCAAAAAAATCAAGCAGTTCAGTTTGGTTTTATGGCTTGTGATCATCCACCTTCTTCTTGATTACTTTCCAGAGGTTTTTAATTAGGTAAAGTCAAAGAAACTCATCATTTTTAAGTCTCTTATTTTTTTTTCCAGAGCTGTAGATTTTCTAGAGACAGATTATATATGTCCAGTATCATTAATTTAACTTGATATATCCTGGCTATATGGAGATATTTAGAGTGCATTATTAGTATCATGACATACTGGATCATTGACTTCTGTTACAAATCTGAAATTTCTTGTTTTTAAATATCTCAGTTAGGGGTGTGCCATATCATATCATATGCAATAATAGAATAAAAAAAATTATTTTGTTGTAGTATTTATTTAATGTTTCAATGTTTTGTCAAATTGCCAACTATCATTATAGCAGAAATACCATGCAATATCATATTATTTTAGGACCATATTGCCCACCCTATTATTATGTTAAAACTAAAGCTTATACAGTAAAATCGATAGAGTTAATTTTGTTCCAAATGTTTTACTTAATCATATTTTAAGAATCAAAAGAAAAAAAAGGTATGTTGCAAATACAAAACAGGAAAATATGTGTACATGTATATATTCACAATAAGGGTATGTAACCTATTTAAATTAAATACAGCAATATGAAAACACAATGCAAATTTGATTCTTTATTTCACAAGTGTGTCATGTTTAGTTTGCCAAGTACACAGTTTTGGTAGAGGGGCAGTAACTGGACTGGATTAAAAATGAACAAACGCATTTGCAGTTGAGCCCAGAATTAGTTCTTCACAGTTGGAGTAGTCTGGAGCGTGGAGGGTGTAAGCAGCTGGGCTGAATCCATAAAACTTTGTAAACTTGTGAATCGGTACTGTGTAAACTGTGTGGGATTCATTAATAGAACTACTTTTGAGCTGACAGATTAAAACATTAATTAAAAAAATAACACACCAGTCGTACAAAGAAAAAAAAATAACTGCATGAATTCGGTCACAGTTGTAATGGAGTGAATATATACTCTTCCTCAGCGCTTGGGTATTAATTCCAGTACATTAATCAAAAACACTGATTTCATTGGTTGAAAGTATAAGTTCAAATATTTGAGCTTTTGCATAAATTCAGTAATATAATTTTGTAATAAAAGAAAAAAAAAACATGAATGACACACAAACTAAATGTTTTCACATTAACCCTTTTCATCATCCATTTATGATTCGGTTGTGCAGAAAAATCTGCTCAGTGCATATTCATATTCATATAACAATATGGATCACAACAATATAGGACAATCCTTACTGTAACTGTAGGCTCTCTACCTCACAGATTTTTCCTCTGGTTACATGTGTAATAATCAGCACTACTGAGGTACATACTAGTCTAGTGTGTGTGTTATTTCTTTCAGTAAGGCTACACAATACAATGTTTTTTAGTCATTAGCAGGATTTTGCTAAAGGCTGCAAAAGGCAGGAATACACAAACAGGCCTTCTATCATAGCACTGCAAAAAGTGTATATTACTATATTGGCAAGTTAAAACAATTTAGAGGTGGGACAATATATCGGGATATTGTATATTTTTGATTGTATTGTGCCGTATTAATATTTTTATTAAAACTTTTGCGCTTTAAACTCTCCAAGACTTACATCCACAATTTGATTTACTAAAGTTACTGCTTCATTACTCCACATGGTGGTGCTAATCAAATGAATAGGGCGCCAATAAATCCATAATTCCTGGTATTTGCTTATTTAGTTGTATTTTATCCTCTTCAGCAACAGCTTGAAGTATCATAAAGAATTGTCTTGCGATACCTTGAGTATTGCAAAATCCGTTATTGTGGGTAACGTATTGTGATAATATCTTATTCCCCTACAAAACAACCCAAATACAGGCAACTTATAAAAAGTTTTAATCTAAAGCCCACTCCAAACCCCTCTCTTATGTTGTGGGTCAAACTGACCACAGGCTGGACATAATTTTGGTCAATGTAAGATGAGATTCCAATATTGATGTGAATAATTTAAAAGTAACAGAAAAACTGCCATATAATTGCCCGTGATGGACGTCTGTAGAAACATATGAAAAATAAATCAACCAATTCATGTAATGCTTTTTACTGTTAAGGACGTTTATAGAGAAATTTCACTAATTCCATAAATATTCTGCATAATTCAGTGATTGAGATAAACAAAGTGGTTTAGATAGGTTTGATGTAAAATGGTTTATTGTGGAGAAACTTACAGAATCAGTGATAGTAAATATGGGTGTCAATGTCTATAATGTAAATACAGCCATACCTACTACAGGTTATTTGAGTTTTAGATGTTCTGTTGATGATAAAATAGTGGACAATTTGACAAAATAAGCTATATTTTGTTTAAGTTTTACTGTAGGGGGGAATGCATGTGCCACTCCACCATTAACGTATTAAATACTATTAGATTTTAGACCAAAGGCTTCTCTAAAACAATATATAATGCATTATATTATTGTAAAATGTGTTAATAGCAATGTCATACAATAATGACTAAGTATTTTACATTATAATCCCCTGTAAATTGCTTTGTTTACATCTTAATCATTAAATTATGCAGAAATATAAATAGATAGAGGTAAATGCCCTTTAAGATGCTTTTACTTGCCTATATGTATTTTTTTGCAGTGAGAACAGTGCTGTGTGCTATGTAACCACAACGTCTGAAAGGACTTTTGGTGCTATTCCTGTCGTGTGCATGTTTGTGTGTGCATTTACAGATTTCTTTTTTTTTTGTCAGTATGCAGTCTTGAATGCATTAAAGTAACATTGAAAGACACACACATCCTCTTTCACCTAATCTGTACCACAGATTCCTGCATATATTGGAGCTGCTGCAACAACTATTTTACTCAAATGCATCCCATATCGTTTGAGCACAGAAATGTTCTTTTGTTCAACGTTCAATGTTCAACGTCTGAAATTGTGCAGTCCACCCACTGCCACTGCAAGAATCATTTAGCCTCTCAATTTTGATAATTTTTTCTCCAAATCTGATCACCAACTCTTTCACCACAACTCAGAACTATTTAAAATAGACGGACAGACAAACACAGCGTATACTAAAGCTCTTACAGAATTTCAAGTGAACACAAAACACACACCACCTACTCGTCAACAATCGCCCTGAAAGAAACCTGTGCATCTTCCAGTTCTCAAACTGACCAAGCAGCTGCTCCCTCATACACACACACAAAAAAAGAAAGCACTTCACCAGCTATTGGTATGGAAATTATTGGAAATGTATTACAGAGTCAAAGTTGGCCAGTTTGACACACTGGAGTAGGAAGTGGGGTGTTGTGTGACTCCACTTTTGTACAGTGCTTGTACAGTCAGAGCACTGTCTGGTCCCTCGTCCAATTCCTCTGTTGAAGTTAAAGGAGAACTGAGCGTCACTACCGGCCCTTGTTCTTTTTAGAATTTCCCTAGAGGATCAAATGAAGAAAGGAAAGTTTACATTAATCAGAGTAGTACACTGTTATATTATATTATATTATATTGTCATAGGACAGTGCAGTAGAGACACAGTACAATCTTAATATGTGAGCATACGGTGTAGAGATATGTGGCACTTTTAAATCTATTTTGAACTGTTCATCTATATAGGACAGTTGCACCATGGCTCCAGAGGAACTTAATTTCATTGCAGTGTAGTCAAATGAAAAGAACAATAACTCAAGTATGCCTTTAAAGCATATAAGGGGTTTAGCCCATTTGTAAAGAAAGGCATGGTGATGCAAATGTCCATGAACTAAAATTACTCTAAGTTCCTTAAACATTGTACCAACAGTCAGCAGTCATGGACTCCTCTATGCTCTCATCTAGTATTCTGTACATTCAAACAATTAATGGCAGAGAGGACTATAGGAATGTTTTCAGATGTTTTCAGTTAGATGTTTTCTTACTTACGTAATTAAGATAAAGCAGTTAACAGGAACAGTAAAGGTTGGATTCATCGGACACATGGGTAAATGTTTTATTATATTGTAGAAAATTGAGTTATTGTGATAATACAAAATATTTTTTCTAAGCATACTGAAATACAATATGTATTTCTGAGCAAAGAGAACACTGATCAACTACACATTCCAATTGAGATATTCCTGTGTTTATGGATGGAATGCACCAATAAATATTGAAAATATGTCAAAATATTGCGATATATAATAATGTGTATCATGATGTAATGTTTTCTTTTTTTCATATCACTCAGGAGTGAGGATCCACTCGTTAATGAAAGTCATCTGTATAAAGTCATCCCTTTCCAGCATCTTCAGCACAAAATTCAGCAGTCAATTTTGGGTGGGCCCATGATAATAGTGACCATTACATGTGAGTACAGTTAATATTTTCCTTACATTTTAATTAATATAAATAATAGGAATACAATACAATAGTATGTAACTCACCTTGTTGCCTAATTTGAGTGTGTCAATCTCCTCTCGCTGTTTACTGAGGGTTTCGTTCATGCTGCAGAGATGATCACTCATCATACTCAGTTGGTCTTCGTAGCTCCGTTTGGTAGTGCTTAGTTCATCCTGCCCAATAAAACATATCTATACATATCATATTCATCAAACTAACAGGTTAAACTAAGACTGGATTTTTGTTTATTATTATTAGCCAAAACCTTGGTGGATGAAATTTGCCTTTTTCTTAAGTTGTGCATTGGCACTCTACAGCTGATGTAGATAACAAAGCAGGCAGTTTGCAAAATAAAAAATATATATATTTTTTTGTATTTTTGACAATTCAGTCATTTTTATATTATTTCAATTAAAGGACCAATATGTAACTTATTTTCAATAGTAAATGATAAAATGATCAGGATGTATCATCAGATATTAAGGAAACATGCCGACATGGCGGTCTCTGACGCGGCACAGCGCAAAGCCTGGCCGATAGCTCCCTTGTGTAACATACAGTCAATAGGACACTAAATACGGGTGATTTAAGAGTTTAGAAATGCTGTATTGCTTCACTTGCCTCTTGTTCGTTCTCTCAAAGTTCTCTGCCTCTCCTACCTGTCTAAACTTTGTGTACATTGTGTAGATTCAGCCTCCTGAAATGGCCACCCGAGGTAGCCTCATGTCTGGGGAGGGGTGGGCAGGGCAGACAACTCTCTGTGGTGTTTTGAAATTGGACTGATGTAACTAATTCACATAAATAGTGTGAAAGCAGTCAGTGCTTATTGCATTTAGCATGGGTGTAGTAGGGCTGCACGATATTGGAACATTTTTACATTGCAAATGTTCTTTCTTTTTCAACAACATATATCGCAAGTCAGTGCCGAGCACTCAAAACCCAAGGCGTAACAACAGTAATCGGCCCTTTAATCAGGCATTTAAACATCTTTTTAAAAGGTAAATAAGAGTGTTTTTCTGGGATTAAAAGTGTGATTTCAGCTGTTACTGGAAATATCTGTGAAAACAGTGCTGGGGTGCATAGCTTTCGACATGTGTTTACAAGCACATGCCAACCATGTGGATGGAGGCCATGTGGTTACCTTGTGTTTACTCCTAACACCCCTCCCCCTTGTGCTCCCCTTCACACTTCTCAGGCAGCAGCAGCCTGTCACTTACACAGACACGGAGACAACGCTGTGTATCTACTTCTGTCATAAATCAAAACATTGCAACATGACATGTTGGATTTAATTGCCTTAAGTGACAGCACGTCCTGCGATGTGACTTTGCACACTTTGCAATGACTATGCTGAAACGATATATCGTGCAGCCCTAGTGTTGTCTATGTACGTTTCTGTTCGGCTGGACAAGCCCCTTTATCTCTTTACCCTTGAGATTACCTGCAAGCGTGTGATGTTTTGATTGGCGTGCTTCACATCGTCAGTCAGAGTCTCACGAGATTTCTCTGCAATTGTCAGACGTTTAGCCAGCGCCCGGCACTAAAGGAGAAAGCCATAAGAGCTCATCTGATACAGCTGGTTTCTCATTGATTAGATGTATAGCATACAGCACACAAACACACTTGGTAACAGGAGTTTAGGTATAATCTAGATTGTGTAACACTACGTACAGAGAGGAAAAAAAACAATAGAAAATATCAAATGTCACTGGTTTTCTATATGTTCTAGTCTTAAATGGAAACATATCTGTCACTATAAGATCTCCGGCTCCTGGGTACTGGGTGTGAAATAAAGGACAGTTCTGCTCACCTCTGCATGGAAATGTACAGCCTTGCTGTCGGACATCTGAAGCTGGGTGGTCAGCTCAGCTACTCGTGCCATATAGTGGGTTTTGATCAAGTGCTCCCGGGACTCCTCATCTCCAACCTGCACAACAGACAGAGGATAGAGTGGTCCGAATGTAGCCTATAAATTTTAACAACGGCATGAACCATGCTTCAGAAATTTTAAGTTAGTGCTGGAGATAAATCTAACTCCTGTTAAAAGTGTATGTTTTGCTTCTACAGCTTTGTTCAAACCATTTTAACAATTCTAATACCTTAATGTAAGATTTTAATGTTTTACTATGCTCTGGGTCTTATGGATTAATACTTACAGTCTCACTGGTTGGGGTTGTTGTAAGCATTCCAACCTGATGATAGGAAAATGAAATTAGGTTAATTATTTACAGTTTCACATTTTAAATCATATAAAGCTACTAAAAAAAACGAAACAAAAATTAAACAAATTCAAAAATGCATGTAATCTGAACCGGGTGACCCAAAACATTATGTTACGGTTCTGAAAGCCTAATCCTGATTGGTTCAAACTGTTCTATAGTGCAATCTTTTTTTTTTTTTTTATTCTCTGTTGATAAATCCCATGAGTAGCACTTACCACACTGGTGCTCTGAGACTCTTCTCTGCCAGACCTGTCTTCTGTTTCTGGGTCAGTGCAGGCAAGAGTGAGGGAGCCAGTCTGTGAGGAGGTAGAGAGACTGTCACCCCCTAAAGCAGCTGCAAGCTGAGCCTCCAGTTCTGCTATGCGCTGGCTCTCCTTCTCCAGCCTGACTCGACCCAGCTGTGCCTCCAGCAGCCAGTGCTCTTTCTCCTGCTCCAAACGAGCGATCTTCTCCTGGCTCTGCTGCACCTGCAGGGCAAAAAGGGGAAAAAAATAACAATGCAGTGATGATATGAGCTAGAAAATCTTATTTTAAATGCTAAAAACTGTTATCTTTTTTTTTTTTTTTTTTACTTCTAAGGTGTTAAAACTGATGTCAGTAAGTTTTGGGATTTGGGAGTCTCTGGTGAGAATGGGTAATTGCACCAAGCATGCGGAAGAATCGTTTAAAGCTGGTCGGGTGTGATGCAGCCTCCTTTCAGAGTGAAAGAATCCGATTCCAGGTTATGTTCAGTTAAAGAGAGAAAAAGTGAGAGAGTGGTCACGAAGCTCTCTCCACTGTTCAAACGCCAATCTGATATTAATCCTGGTTTAAGCGCAGACTCTCTCTTCCCTATTTGGTTTCAGAGCTTGCTTCACTCCTTTGTTTCTTTGTTTTTACTATGGGTGAATGAGCCCTTCTAAAATGCTTCTGCTTTCAGACACAAAATGATACAGACTACAACTTTAATGTGTAAGTTACGTTCTACCCATAGACAGAATATGATTAGATGCTCTGTTTTCCGCTTTTTAAAGACATATTTAATTAGATATATCATGTCCAACCCAAAAGAGACGAAGAAGTAAAGATCAATCCAGGTATTAAAGTCAGAAGTACCTGCTGCATCAGGCCCTCTCTGCTCTCTGTGGAGCTGGTCAAGATGCGGCGGTTAGTCAGAGCCTCTGTGTACGGAACAGATTCAGGGCGTGTCTAAAACCAAAAAGAAGAATAAGCTGTGAAATAAATGTTATATCCACTACAGAAAAAAGAGAGCCTTTACATGGTGGTCTATGGCACTGGTCTAACTGCTATAAGCTTATTATCTGAATAAAGGCTTTTTACAAAATTAATTCAAATACAGTACCACCAACAGTTAAGATCTGGCTAACGAATCCCTTTAATCTATTAAATGATAAGTTACACAAATTGCAATAACTTTAGCATCTCACTCACCCTCCTGATTGTGAGAATGTACGTGGACGCCTTCTTCTTGTTACTGAGCATGCTCTCTGCCTGCTGTGGGTTGAGATTTCCTGCTCCAGCTCTTGGTCCGTACCCAGCTGATGAAGCAAAGAAGTCTAGATTGTTGCTGAAGAATGTGGCAATCTGGATAAAACAAACAAAAAAAGAATAATTACTTAATAACTAGCATGTAGATAAAAAAAAAAAAAAACATTCACATTTAATGTTAAGAACCATAAAACTCCCAATCACCACAATCAAAGTAAGCACAAACTGCCCTTTTATTGTATTCCTTGCTGGATTACCTTTCCAGTGCTGTTGGTCAGAGAGGCTAAGGAGGAGAGTAAGCACTCATTAGTGGTGCGCAGCTTCTGGGTGACGGTGGGCAGCTCCTGTTCCAGAGTTACCTTCTGACTGTAGTGCTTGGAGAGCTCTGTAGAACAGGCAAAGTAAGAGTGGGTGTGAGTTATTCTTAAAAAAAAAAACACTTAAAAAATGATCCCAGATTTAGTTCAGTAATACTTATTCAAAATGCGCTGCGTCCCAACCACTTACATGTGACTAATTGCAGTTATTTTGTGTTTTTCTAAGATTTGATATCCACTATATGCTCAGAAAAGTAGTACAATATTATAAGAAATAATTATTGCTGTACTGCCCACCTCTATATACATCTCAAACCTGGAATGTTCACAAAATCATAAGTCGTACTGAACATACTATAGACTCCTACGCAAGAGCCAGCTAATTCTGAACTTAACGTTCCATCAAAATAGAAGTCTTAATTAAAAGAGATTATTTTAATAATCTCTTTTAATTAAGACTTCTATTTTGATGGAACATTAAGTTATATTTAAAATATTTCATTTTAAGAACTATTTAATATATCTATTTATACCTATTTAAGAACTATTTAAAATAATACAGGCTTAGGTGTACCATGTTAAATAAATATTCATAGCCTATTCCCATATTAGGCTATGAATATTTATTTAACATGGTACACCTAAGCCTGTATTATTTTAAATAGTTCTTAAATAGGTATAAATAGATATATTAAATAGTTCTTAAAATGAAATATTTTAAATATAACTTAATGTTCCATCAAAATAGAAGTCTTAATTAAAAGAGATTATTAAAATAGTCTTAATCTTATTCCCATACTAGGCTATGAATATTTATTTAACATGGTACACCTAAGCCTGTATTATTTTAAATAGGACATGATTTATGGGTAATTAAACTTTGATCTACTGTCCCTAACAGTGATATAATGAGAATGTTATGGCAGTTACTTAGGAACTGACACAGTAACACAGTGGCAGGCCAGGCTTATTATAGCAGTAAGGCTCGTTTCACACCACCTATATTAGAGCAGAGAGAGCACCCCATGTCAGTTGAGCTATACCAAGTGACCATACTCAGATTCAGCATCACATCTGCAATTGAGTTCAATTCATTTGCAATCATACAGTACGGCAAAACATATAATTTTTATATTAAAAAGCTTTCTTTACTCAGTAAAACACTAATACTTATAATATAATTATAATAATAAATAGGGTTACAATTATAATATAAATAGGGTTCTCATAAAAAGTAAGATTTACATCACTGTTCTCATTAGTCAGTCATAACCAATCATCTCCAAAGCTCTTCTCATGAGGGTCTAGTATTCTATTACTCCATGTATCAGCATCTAGATTTGTAAATCAGTGTTTAATGATGTTAAATAAGCCTTTATTCTTTCTCAATTCACAGTGTTAAGTGTATACGTACATAGAAGGCATCATTACCCATACTTGACAGCACAGTGGGTGTCAATTATCATATCCTGCAGGTAAGTGCAGTGTTATTTAGCTTCCACAGAACACAAAAAGCCATAAGACACAAAAACGCTAGTCCCTGTCCCATGATTTCTGCTATGTCAGGTGGGTATGATTTTAAAAAAGTGTTTAGTTCCCAAACCTAAAGCAGAGTACTGTACATTACATCTGAAACCTTCTCCCAATGACATGATGCTACTAAAAGCACTGCATTAAATTTTTAATGACAGTTGCTGCATAATGCAGCAAACGACTGGAAATCCACTGGGTCAACTACACATCAGAAAAGCAGCAGATAAGTATGGCTCATCAAGGGGAGCAAACTGAGTAACTGATTTACTGTATCTAACTGGTGGTCTCACCCTTGGTGGTGTCATGCAGTCCATGTAAGCAGGCCGACAGCTGGGTAAAAACAGCGCTGAAGCTGCTCTGAGGCATGGCATCCAAACGCACACCTGTCAAAAAACACACAACATTAAGAATAAATGTTAATCAAGTCATTAATATTCCACAGAAAAGCAAAAAAGGCTGTAAATGTATTCAGAATATATTAACCAATTTACTGAGGACAGAAAAAGCTCTAAACATAACATGATCATATTCAAAAGTCATTATGAACTATGCTGATTGATTCATTTATCAAGAAAAGACCAAGCACAGCAAATTACCATGAGAACTCATCTGTGAACAAATGCAGATTCACTATCAGGAAACACAGCGATTTCTAGATTACAGACAGTTTCTTATCAGATGATTTATTTCCTGTTCCCATCCAGTGTTTATCAGCAGCAGCAGTGGTGATATAGCTTTAATTTAATAAAGCTTTAAAATGTTGTGTGGCATATTGTGTCACCCTGAAGATTTTGAACAGTTCTAGTATAGTATCTTCTAGGGGTGTAATGGTACATGTATTATTTACGAACCGTCACTGCACAGGGGTTATAGTTTGGTCCGCATAAACACACGCAAAATACACGGAACACAGGCTGGAGCACACAGATGACACAGAAAACACAGATGATTCTGTTTTCAAAATGGTCGTCTGTAGATTGTTCCAGTGTGAACGCAGGGTTAGGCGCTCCTACGGTCTCTCTCTCTTTCTCCCTCTCTTACACTCTCTTTTGCTCGTGCCGTCTGTCTCTCTCTTTCGCTCACTCCGTCTGTCTGTCTGTCTCTCTCTTTGGCTTGCTCTGTCTGTCTGTCTGTCTCTATCTTTTGTTCGTGCCATTTGTCTGTCTGTCTATCTGTCTCTCGCTCCCTCTCTGAGATATAATAATACAGGAAAAAAGCTCTAGTCTGCGAGATCACACTACACTTTTATTACTGTTCCCTCAAAATAATACTGGGAAATTCCAGCATTAAAAGATGTATCATGATTTTAATTCATTTTTAAGTAATTGACACCACTAATATACTTTAATTTGAACGATCTAATGCTGATATTTCTTAAAAAGAACTTAAACACTGAAATGGATACAGTAATGTGCTTAGGGAAAAAATGTGATTTAAGCAGTTAAAGTAATGCTGTTGTTGTAAGCAGGAGAGAACCCTGGATTCAAGGATTTAATAAAAGAGCTCGAGCCCCGTTACAACATTCCATCCCAAACAACAAAACATGCTTAAAATAAAGTTATTTTGTTATTATGAAGTTAATAAAGATGCGGTTGTACAGAATGCCCAGCTTTTTTTTCCACCAACCGTACCAAAAACATACCGAACAGTGGGGTTTTTACAGCGGTGTGAACCGAACCATGAATTTTCTGAACTGTTACACCCCTAGTTATCTGCATACACATTACCTTAGGGTCAGCAACCCTGCTTCAGAAGACTTCAACTTAAACCATGAATTAATCTCACCTGATCCATCTAATTACTGTGTGCTTGATCTGAAATGCAGGTGTAACCTGAAGGACAGTAGCTCTCCATGAACAGGGTTGGTGACCACTGTAATGCTATAATGTGAATGGTGCATAATGAGTGTCTGTGCTTTTGTACCAGAGTACAGGACTCACTAGGTAAGGCTAGAAGGTTGATGTAATTCTGCAATTTCTCAAAGACGGCAGTAAAGGTCTTCATATCGTTCTGTAGCTCACGGTTCTTAGCATTCAAAGGCGCTGTGCAGAGAGGAATATCACACTCCTCCTCAAGGCTAGATATAGACAGAGGAAAAAAAAAAGCTTAAACAGTGGGATGAGGACATTAGTGATTGTGCATAAATAATTTAAAGTATACAACACATGTTCTCTCCTGTCAATACTTAGAAAACCTACCTTTTAAGCTGATAAGGCAGGATCTTCTGCAGAAAGCTTGTGTATGTGGAAAATGATTTGGAAAAGTCCTGCAGTTGTCCTACTGTTTCCTTCCAAAAAAACACATTAAACCACCGGGCATTAATAAAGGGACTTCAACACCATCCAAAAAATTTTCTATACATAAAACAGTGATGCTTACCAGTACTGTGACTGTGTCCTCTGTAATGCTCTGATGCAGCTGCAACAAGCCATCCTCTAGTGGGCGGACATAGGCTGCATTCTCGTGCAAGTACTGGGAGAACTGATATGGGATGAAAAGAATGAGTTTAACTGGAATTTGATTATTTCAACTACAGTAAATAACCACTGGCAGAAGATACTTAAATAGAAGAGTGTGGAAATCAGAGGGGATTTAATCACAATGAGCCTCATTCATAAAACATTTGATGCATTGGTAGAATGTGTGAATACAAATGATTGCAGGTGCACAACCTTTTACTATTACCATGCAATCACCATAATCCAGGCCCATGAATTACAAATGAAAGTCTTTAGACTGAGGAATTACACATTCCAAGAAAAAGCAAAAGAAAACAGATATTTCCACCAGAAATTAATGTTTTATTGAATAAAGTGCATTCTAGAAGTGAATAAATAAATAAACTTTATATAAACATTATTAGGTTTTACAGGGAGTTATACTTTTGCACAGTCTACTTTATGTGTGGTCAGGAGCAGGTGTCAATTTTGTTTGTAAGTACCGTATATGAACACATTAAAGAATCAAGGTATTTACAAAAAATAAACAAAGAGGGCTGGTTTATAGCAGTGTGTACCTTCTGGTTGAGGGCAGAGATGGATTCAATGGAGGAGTCCAGGGGGTAAATGTGAACCCTCTGTTCTGTGTATGAGTGGAAGTTGAGCAGCGCAGAGACCAGGTCCTGTACAAAACTCACAGCCTGTCCGGCTGCATCTCGAGCTTTCAGCTATACACAAGATTAGAATATCATTTATTTACATTTTGTTAGTTTTACATAACTCTGATCTACTAAAGTGCTGAGTAATGTTTCATAGTCTGTGTTCATTATTCGGCTTGATTACCTGATGTCTTCTGTTGTGTGGTGGAACATTCAAGCTGTTGTAGTCATCATATTCTGAAGAAGATTAAAAAAAATGCAAAAGGCTTGATTCTTTACTGTGAGTTACTAAACATACAAAAAAATGTAAAATGTCACGGTGAAGGTGTAAGATGGCTGAATACTAACTGGTGTCGTTAAAGGGCACTTTCTCCTGGATGACACTGCTGTTGTGTTTTAACTGACTGCTCAGCTCTGTCTGATACTTCCTCAGCTGCTGCTGGCTACACACAGACACAAAGGGAGAACACACTCAGACTGTACTTTCAGCCAAATTTGCTTGGAAGTTGTACAGATATAGAAATAATATAAAAGTAAAAGACATCTTTAGAAATTTTAATGCAGAATTATATAGGAATTCTTTGGTAATATACCATCTTAAAATCATGGTGAAGTCTTACTGACTGTAACAGGAAGACTCTATATCATATCACATATACATATATATGGGGGGGGGGTTGAAGCATAAAATGACTGGGAAATGTTTTTTTGCATTAAAAAAACATTATACATGTAATCCCTTCTCTAATAAAGCTACCCTTCTTTGAGAGATAAAAAGGTTTAGTAATAATATACTGAATTTGAAACATTAGGGAATCAATATACCATTCCTCAGTCCTGAGTCGGCACTCCTTAGACTCCCTCTCCAATGTCTGAGCTTTAATCTATGAAAAAAAAAAAAGAAACACTTTCAGGAACACAGCTAATGCCTCAATCGTAGCCTGGTTGCGGCTTTACAATTTCTTTCCCTGGTAGAATCAGTCCACCTTACCTCTAATCGAGCCTTGTCGCTCTGAAGTTTCTCTATGGTGTCCATGTATTTGCTTGTCAGGTTGTCCACCACTGTCTGGTGCTGCTCAGCATCCTTCTCCAGCTGCTCCAGTTTGTCTCTCAGCTGTTGCTCCTGCTGCCGGTGCATCTCGTCTGCCTCGTAAAACTGAAAGCAGATGAACAGAGAAGCTTCAACTTATTGGTTGGTCCTGATGGGTCACTATGGATCAAAGAGTGCATATTCCAATGCTGTGTGATATAAGACAAGACCTAATCCCTATCTGGGGAACTGCCCATAAATGTTTTTCTGTGCCTTAAATCAAAATATATCAGTGTCTCAGATTAAGAACCTTGATCAAGGAGCCAACAGTGGCAGCTAAAGGTCTGCATAAATAAACATAAATACATTTCTTATAGCTTGGCCTTGTTGTTGAACCTCTCACCTACCATAATTTACAATCCCTTTTAGTTGAGTTAGATACATTTCTAACAGGCAAGTCCATGGATTTAGTAAATCATGTGATGCTTGTCTACTCAAAACACAATTTGTTTGTGGTTGTGTGACCTTGGCAGCACTGGTAAGAGGTAACACCTATATGCTGGCTTACTTATTATTTACCTGGATGTGAAGCCTTTCATTCTCTTGAATCTTCTTCTGCAGGTCCTCATCAAACACGCTTTGCGTCTGATAACTTGACTGGGAGGGAGAATCTACTTTGTTCTGTTAGAAAAATAAAATTATGTATAGTAAGAGCAAAAGTGGCAGATTAAGGTCCCATACACTGAAATGCCAAAAATCATGGGACAGGACTTAGTATGATTTTTGCCTGTCCCTTGTCTGTTATGATTATTACCACTGACTGCTCTATCCACTGTGGGTGGTAATGCTATCTATTTCGTATTACAGTACACAAATGACACAGAGGATCAAGGAATGTTAAAATACTCAACTTTACCCAACTTTAGAAATGGAATAAAGCCCCTTCTTTGGCAAGTGGTCAACCACACTCAAGATAACTCTTAAACTCACCTTGGTCTTCTTGCCTTTGGCCTCACTGGCCAGCAGCTCCTCCTGCAGCAGCTCCACTCTTTTGGCCAGCTGCTGGTTTCTAAAGCTCAGGCTGTCCATCTCCTGCTCAGCCTTTCTCAGGCCCTGCTCCCTCTGCTTCAGTTCCTCCTGCAGTCAGATGGCAAACACGTGTAAATGTTGGTGTTACTATATTGGAACTGATCAGGGAATTTTATTATTCATTAACTGCTGTTTTGTGTGCCATGATCGTATTCGATTCTGTGGGTTCTGAACACAGTCATGCAGCTTATAACCACTACAGTTTTCATTCTGTAAGGGCATTTCACCATGAAAATAAATAACTGCTATTTGGTATTTTGTCCATATTGTGCAGCTTGAACAAGAATAAAAAGGTAACTAACTGTCTTACCTTTAAGGAGTTGGAGTTGGCCTGCTCATCCACCACAGCCTTCTTCAGAACCTGGTTCTGTGCTCTTAGCTGTCCGGCGAAACACGATCAGACACATAAGAGTGAACATGTTAGGTTACCAACTAACAACAAAAGAAAGCAAGCTTAAGCTCCAGCTATGAAAAGAGGCAGGAAGTAGGCCGCTTCAGTAAAGTTGCAGCATCCTGTGGTAGTTAAAGGAAATGCCCTGAATCCACGTGAAGCAAGTCAGTCAACTATAAAGGGCAGAGCCTGTGGGGGATCTGCACAATAAGCATATTTGCCACTTGACAACACTTTGGTTTATCTATTAACTGTAGAGAAGAACACAGTACTTAAATAATAATTTCTTGGCAGAGTGGGTGGGTGGAGAGGTGTGCAAAAGAAATGCTCAGAAACACACTTTACTAAGCTGTGTTGTTAATTATATTTTTACTGGTCTTAACAACTCACAGTCCCTAGTTCAGATAAAAAGAAAATAATTTCTGATAAAATATCTACTGATTTTTAGTAATTCTTTTGTTTAATCCAGTGCAGTTGGTGTGGTCAAGCTACTGTTTTATTGGCTGGTAAACTTTTTAATTGGTTTGTTATTGTCTATTAAGATGGACGTAGTGCCCATCCTACTCCAGCAGAGAATAATAAAATCATTCTAATCCCATTTTCTTCCCTCCCCTCTCTGTTCTCTCTATCTTTCTCACATGTGCTGAGATGCCCGGCCGGCCTGCCTGGACGTGTCCATTTGTGGTCTTCCGGAATCAGCCCTGTCCTTCTACTCATCAGAATTATTACACAACCTTTCCAACTCCCGCTTTTTCCCCTCTTTCTTTTCTTTCTGCTTTCTCTTTGTATTTCTCTTTTACATGTATTGAGATGCCCTGTTCCTGATGTTGCCCAGCCTGGCTCTACACTGCCTGCTGTGTTGCATTCCTGCTCTACATCCCTGCACTGATCAACATTAACATTGTGCATATTTACCCATCACACCTACCTACACACAGAATCTGTTTCTGTTTATGTCCTCATCACAATGTCCGCATTTTTACATTCTTAAATTAGTACCTGTTACATTAGCTACAGCTCCATGCTACATATACCTTTGTACTCTTTGTACTATTGTCTTGTTCTGTTATTTGTTTGTTATTTGTTTGTACTAAACTCCAGGATTTTCATGACCATACAAAAGTTTTGGAGGACATGAAATGTTTGATTTGATTTCAGGACAATACTGATTTTGATCAGGAAAGAGCCATTTTTTTATTATTGTTATTTATTATATTTTTAAAGTTGCAGATTTACTTACATTTTTTTAAATAATTTCTATTACAAATGCAATTAGATTTTGTAGTAATGTTTATTATTAAACATGAAAGCTTTTTATGTAATGATTGAATAGAAATCCTTAGTTGTGAAGATTTGTGTGTGTGATATCAGGCAGAAAATGTAGAAAAATGCTGGCCTGTTTAGCGGGTAATGTAAGGGAGTTTTTCCTTGCCCCTGTTTTTTTTCTCTGTAAAGATGTTTTGTGACAACGTCTGTTGTAAAAAATTAAACTTAATTGGAACAAAACATTACAAAATAAGAAGAACAACATGATGTCCACTGTATTGGGCTCAGGGTCAGAAAGGGCTAAATAACTACATGCTATTGTTACATTATATAACGCACACTGTACCTTGGAGTACTCCTGGGCCAGCTTGGTGTACTTGGACTGGAGATCTGCAGCCATTGTTTGATCCAGAGAGTTAAAACCCAGCTGTTAGATGTGCGAATTATAGCCTGACAGACAGTCAGCTCCTGCTACTGGTGAAGCCTGGAGCTCGAGCTAAGCGATGATCAGACTGAGAACAGGTGATCTACAGCCTGCCTTTGTTAGACAGATCATATTTACAGCAGTTTAATCTCAGAGAATAATAAACACACACAGCCTAGCTAACAGGTAACCTAGTTAACTTACTCAACAGCACAGCGGGTAAACCGCTAGCTTTAGCATTAGCATTTTAATGACAACTAATTCCCGAGCTAATGTTACACAGACAGCCATGACAACAGTTCCCCAGAGATCACGAATAAACTAAATATTAAACTAAATAAATAATACTCTGATTATTTACTGCTGATATAATATCAACTATCATAATATCATAACTACCATAGCTAACCACAGCTAGCAGGCTAACTAGCCTTAGCACGCTAACAATAACACCCACCGCAGCCTGAAGCCTGACCACAGATCATCCGCTCCCTCTACTCTATTAAAACCCACACTTCGCTAAAACCGCCCGGCCCCGGTAAACTAAACCACCCGCCCCCGGTTACCGAACTCAGTCACAGGCAGCGGCCCCGATAACGGCGCCCATAAACTCAGCTGGAGGAGGAGGAGGAGAAGAAGGGGGGGTTGGGGTAACGTGACCGAGTCTGACCAGCCTTCATAATAAGAGTCCTGCTTCAGGTTGGAAACAGACAAAGGCCTTCACAACCAGACAGCAGCTAACAGGAAAACACACAGCAATAAATCTAAATAATATTTACATAAATAAAAAAAATATACTATATCGACACACAAAAAAATATATACATGTTTATGTATATTTTATTAACACGAAAAAAGCAAATAAAAAAGGTATATTAACACAAAATAAAAAATAGTATATTAAAACAAAATAAAGAAATATACTAGCAAAAAATGTAAAAACCCAAAAGACAAAATAATATAATAATAATAATCTACTAACACACACACACAAAAAATATATATATATATATATATACTATTTAAAAAATCGGAGTTATGGTAACGTGACCGAGTTCGACTAGCCTTCATAATAAGAGTCCTGCTCCCCGAGGAGTTAATAGGATATTTTTTACATTTTGTGTTTTTAGAATATTATTTTTATTTTTGTGTAAATGTTCTATTAACTATGGAAGCCCATTCCCGCCACCTAAAAAATAATAAATAAAGCAGCAAAATGTTTTTTTTATTATTATTAAGTAAACTGCTATCTCAATATTTTGAGATACTAAGTCAATATTTTGAGATACTAAGTCAATATTTTGAGATACTATCTCAATATTTTGAGATACTATCTCAATATTTTGAGATACTAAGTCAATATTTTGAGATACTAAGTCAATATTTTGAGATACTATCTCAATATTTTGAGATACTATCTCAATATTTTGAGATACTAAGTCAATATTTTGAGATACTAAGTCAATATTTTGAGATACTATCTCAATATTTTGAGATACTATCTCAATATTTTGAGATACTAAGTCAATATTTTGAGATACTATCTCAATATTTTGAGATACTAAGTCAATATTTTGAGATACTATCTCAATATTTTGAGATACTAGTAGGCTGTACAGAGACAGAAGCAGGTGAGACAAAGATGCAAAATGGATACCATCATTGAGGACTACTTCAGACGTGGATTCACAAATCATGAAATATTGGAACTTTTAGAGGAATCACACAATATCAAAATAAGCCTCCGGATCTTGGACGAGGCTGAAGTTAGCTTCTTATTCGCCAGTGTCTTATTCAGATTTCCGTTCCACCTTAAATGCTGGCTGAACATTCATGCGGCCGCCTGTAGATGTCGCATTTTAACAGTAAAAAACAGCATGTAAGCAAAGTGCTGTGAAAACGCTCTGAATAAAGGGGAGAACACAATGCGAGGGACAGAGTTTAACTCTGAGTGAAATATAATGTAAATAAAATTAAATATGAATTAAAACGTTATTGCTCTCACTTTTGGCCTAATTCCCAGGTCATTATCTACAGGTGGCCGCATGTATATTCAGCCAGCATTTAAGGTATCTCAAAATATTGACTTAGTATCTCAAAATATTGACTTAGTATCTCAAAATATTGAGATAGTATCTCAAAATATTGACTTAGTATCTCAAAATATTGACTTAGTATCTCAAAATATTGACTTAGTATCTCAAAATATTGAGATAGTATCTCAAAATATTGACTTAGTATCTCAAAATATTGAGATAGCAATTTACTTAATAATAATAAAAAAAAATTGCTGGAGTATTTTTATTTTTTAGGTGGCGGGAATGGGCTTCCATAATTAACAGAAAAAATACGTTAACACACACAAAAAAATTCTATTAACACAAAATAATAAATATTCTATTCACACAAAATAAAAAAAATATTCTATTAACATAAAATGTAAAAAAACATTCTATTAATACAAAATAAAAAAAATTCTATTATCACAAAATAAGAATATATTCTATTAACACAAAATTTAAAAATATATATATTTTATTAAGACAAATAAAAAATATACATTCTATTAACAAAAATAAAACAATCTATTAACACAAAATAAATTAATATTTGATTAACACAAATTAAATACAATATTCTAATAACACAAAATAAAAAATATATCCTATATATTTACGTGAATGGAACAGATGTGAAATGGGATCACTAGATCTCATACAGAGACATACAACAAAACTAAGACCAGTTCTATCTAAATTAGACTTCCCCAAACACATGGTGCAAGTTTGGAGAGGATTGAAGAAAGTCGAAAATTTCACTGAAAAAAACACTAAGGGCCTTTTAGATTTTTTAGACAAAAATTTTGATATCTTCCAATCTTCACCAAAATTGCACCATGCGTTTGGGGGACCTTGAATTACATAGAACCGGTCTTAGGTTTGTCAAAAACCCTTCTAAAGCTAAGATCTGGATGATCCAATTTCACACCTATCCCATCACCAAAATATATGGGTTTTAGATACTGGAATTTGACAACTCTGAAGGCAGATATGGAACCAGGGAGATGTAAGATGCATGGAAAAGTGATCTTTCTATTAATATAACATGTTTTTAAGTCAAACTGGACATCCCAACTCTCATTCATTTAATGATGTCAAAAAAAAAGTGAAGTGGGATCCAAATTCCAATGTATTTAAATGGTGCCATATGGTGTCTAACATGACACATAAATGTTATATTAATAGAAAAATCACTTTTCTATGCATATCAGACCTGATATTGTATCTTGTTTTTTCAAAGTTACAAAATTCTACTGTCCAAAACGCATATATTTAGGTGAATTGAACAGATGTGAAATGGGATCACTAGATCTCAGCTTTGAAGAGACATACAACAAAACTAAGACCAGTTCTATTTAAATTAGACTTGCCCAATCACATGGTGCAAGTTTGGAGAGGATTGAAGAAAGTCAAAAATTTCACTGAAAAAAAACTCTAAGGGGTGTATGTATCCCTTTTAGATTTTTTAGACAAAAATTTTGATATGCTCCAATCTTCACCAAACTTGCACCATAGGTTCGGGGGTCCTTGACTTACACAGATCTGGTCTTAGTTTTGCCGAAAACCCTTCCAAAGCTGAGATCTGTCGATCCGATTTCACATCTATTACATTACATTCAAAAATATATGGGGCATGTAATATATGGGAATATAATGTGACTAACTTGCACCCAAAAAAAGGAAAGAACTACTTTTGAATCATTTAACACGGTAAAGATGCAAACAGACCTACAAAATTAATTACATTATCAACTTATCATACAACATTAGGATATAAGTATTTTTTTTTTTGTCAATTAAAAAGCCAACTAACATAGCTGGTACGCTGACATATTTATGTGTATTTAGGACATTTAAATATTTTTATTTTCAAGTTTCAGTGTCTGGAATATTTTTGATCATTAAAAGTTTACTGCAGTCTCAAAATTATTTTTATAACAAGCTTAGATGCAAATCCCTCTGGTATTAAATAAACAGGGCGCCAGTTGCCAAATAAACTAAGCAATATTTCTGGGTCATTTTATCAACTTTTTTTCTAAGAGTTTTCGGAAAAAAAAGTAAATTTCCAGGTTTTCCAAATCTTTCAGAACCTTTGGGAAACATGATTTTCAGATCACGCTAAGTGAAAATTAAGACAGTGTGAATCTTGTCCGTGTCCAGTATGCTCCACTCTGTACACACAGCAGCAGGTCACCAGTGATCACGTTCACGTAGCACGAGAGGTTCAGCCAGTCAGAGGCTCTAAAAGTCATGCAGCGTCCACTCTGCCTCATGTTCAGTCGTGACATCAGTGAAGACAAACCACCTGCCTCAGCCAGTCAGCTGATTGGCTCTCCAGCACCAGTGCAAGCTGAAAAATACAGGTTCATTGCCCCCAGTTCAACAAGGACTTTATCTTTTACATTCATGTTTTTCCTACCTCAATCAACTGGCCACTGTCCATCATTTTATCCGCAGCTTCCTGTTCAGGGTCACAGCGGGTAAGGAGCTATCCCAGACTCATTGTATTAATACCCCCCAAATAAGGGTAAAGATAAAGTAACTGATGTGATAAATGTAATGCTCCTTTGGTGGGTATTAAAGCTAATGACTGTAGAGTATAAATCACATAATGATGCAAATGTGGAGCCCCATGGCCAGGTTATTGGCCAGAGGGAGAACTGAACTCACAATCCCATGCTCCCAGAGCTTCACAACACATGCACTTTTTGGGGTCAAAATAATAAAATTAAAAGAACACAAACACATTTCATTTGTCATTCATCTAGAAGCTTTATTGGTGCTTGTTTACATTTCACAATGCATTCCACTGAGTTTACCACGACTGTATGAAGTTATCATTCACAATTACTTGCATAACAAACAATGCTTTAAGATTTCATGTTACATATTTTTGCAGCTGTAGGTATTGGGTCCACAGAAAAAAAAACAACTTTAAATATCCTTTTTTTTTTCCTTTTTTCTTTTTTAAGTCAACGTCTGTAAACGTGTTCTTCCAGAGATTTTTCACTATATAGCTGCAATGAGGTGAAATGACGTCTCGATATATGCTCTTATCTTGCAAGATTCTATTAGCCTAGAAATACTCAGAAGCATGAAGTGCTATGGAGCAACTCTTTGCTAGTAGTTTAACAAGAGCCACTTGAAAGAGCGAGAAGCGTTGTGAAAGTCTACACAGTTAATCAATAAAACAGTACAATCACAGTAACACTAAATTATACCAAAAATGGACTGATACCGAGTTCCTTTTTGCCCCAAAAAAGTGGTACCATTAAACACTCCCTCATTTAAAAAACAAAAACACATACTTAAATTATTTCTGAAGTAGGTGTGGTTTGAGAAAAGAACAGAACCAGGAAATGGAATACTATTTCTTGTTTTGAGATGTGTGACAGAGTAAAGATATTATTTGCTCATTTATTTCAGTCAGTCAGTGTCTCAAGAAAAACATGTAGTGGCTCGAATGGTTTAACAACTTCACCGTAGTGACCTTTTTGGGTGGAAAAGGAAAATAAAACAGAGTGGGGGAGAAAAAGAGAGAACAAACCGATAAGCAGTTTTCAACAGGGTGTGAGGGATTCAGTAGGAGAGAAAAAGAGAAAGAGATGTTTGAAAATAACAGTGTAGAGGAGGACACCACACCCTGATCCTCAGAGCAACCCCACCAGCCTTAAACTCGACAGACTCCTTCCAGCTCAACGGCCTCTATACTCTTTACTCAGCCTTCTTCTTAGCGCCAGGAATTTTAGCCTGGATCCTACAGAAACAATACAGGAGATAAAGACACAAAATTAACCCAGAAATATCCATCTAAAATGCTGCAATTTTGTTTCCAAAGTTAGAACTCGCCAATAACATTAGATCACAGACACTGAGATGGTAAAGGTGCCTCTGTTTCTCTGCTCTACATGAAGTCAGCAAAATAAATCTTTTCAATCTAACACTAATGCAGTGTCAATGGACAGCTCAACACGCTTGGAGGAGAAACCTAACTGCCTCTGCTGTTAGGAACTCTATATTAGGTTTGCAATGGTATGCATGTCCATACTGAATCAAACTTAATTGGTAGTGGTTTATTAATATTGCAATTATAACTGTGGTGATTTTTGTCCTCTTACCCAAAAACTTTCCATTCCACCTTAAATGATGCAGCAATTATGTTTTGCTGTTAAAATGTACACAATGTAACAAACGTCAAGCCAACTTGAGCCTTGTTTGGGTAGGAATCTTGTACCACCCCATTAATCAGTTAAAATAAACCTCTTTTTTTTGTTTAGTTCACTGTAAATAAGGTCACATATGAACACTGTCTATGGTACATTTAGAAAATGCATTTCTTCACTGTGGCAGCTGAAAATCATGACTGAAAATGGCACATAGAGGACACAAGAGGGCATTCTGCAACAGCAAAACAATGGAAGGAAAATGGATCACGTTATAAAAGCAGGTAACTGATTCATTACGGTCACTGAATTGGATAGAGAAATCCATAATTTAGAAACCAATTCAAAAGGTCACCAGTGAAAAAAATAATAAAAACATGTAAAAAGGTGAAGACAAATTGAACTTACTTTCCAACAACGTCCTTGACCTGGTTGTTTATCAGGGCAACGTAATGGTCGATTTGCGTCTGTAGGAGATGAAGCAGAGATAAAGGACACATTTTCTTGCTCTGGTGAAGCATAACTACAATCACATCAATACTACAACCAGTAAACAATACATGATAATCACAAACTAAAGGTACAAACTATCAGTTTAGAATGACACCAGCATTCTATTAATATAAGTAAAATTACAAAGTTTCAAAGTTCTATTAGTGTGAATTATTTGAAGAGGGATTAAAACAACACAAAACGTGCTATGAGAAAATATCTAAAGGGATGGGAGGAAATATTTGCATAGGTTCTACGCCTACTGGCACACAGTCACTGTTCAGTTCTCTTCTAAAACAACAAGCTAGTACACTCAAGTCAACGTCAATAAAACGCTGAACAAGTACCTGCTGCAGATGAACTTGCAAAAATGGAATTTGCAGTTCAAGAACCTTTTGCAGGTGAGTTTGCAAAAAGGGGTCGTTCTTAAAACAAGGAGAGTTAAAATAGTTAAGCCTTTTTTAAGACTGTAAAAAGAAGGTTGAGTATCTCCCTAGAAAGAGGGAGCTAGATGCACATTTCACAGGCTGGAAATACTGTTGAATACACACAATTCTGATGAGATCGCTTAATAAGATCAATGAATAAGATGCCTGACTGGTGTAGAAGAGTGCAGATGCTGTCATTTCGTGATTGATGTTAGGGCAGGCTTATCCTGCGATTCCCCCCAGAGAGAAATCCATTCTTTGGCTGTCATTCACTTTGAGCTGGTCTACGTTCTCAAATAAACTGCCGTGGCCAGCCGAAAATTTACAGAATGATGAAGCATAGCTTGTATTCTTCTGTGTTCTTTTATATTAAGAAATTAGGAGCCTGACTGTCAAATTAAATTAGACTTATAACAGTGCTTTGACTTCATATAAACAACTTTATCAAACACTGCATTTTATACCCTTTAAACCCCTTAAACCCTGTATTGTAAACCCACACTTCCAATAAAGACACTGCTGTTGTAGTCATCTCCAGTTTGATAGGACCCAACACTGAAGCCTGTCGGACTCAAGTTAAACGGTTACAAAATCATATAGTTTTTTTCTGTATTAGGATTTATAAATGAAATACAAATATAGGGTTAGATTCTAGGGGTTGAATGCTGAAAACCTTAACAAAGTGTAATGTTAAAGGATCAGCATTTGTTTAAAACATCATAAACACAGCATGCTGTATATTTAAATAGTGCATATCTGTGTATCTGTAACAAAGTAACTGAAAATTCTTACCTGATGCTTTTCGTAGACTATCGGGCACGAGAAAGCCCCAATCAGACCTGAAAGATTAACAGAAACATATTAGGGGAAGAAATCAGTCTTATTCCTCCCAGTTCACCATGGTAACCACCTTGCAAGCAGAGCATGTTCCACTTACCCAGAAACCCACTAAAAGTTACCCACAGCACTTTTTCCCCTAGGTGCAGTCTAAACATAACCTACACTGCAGGCAAAATGGGTTCTTTAGAGTGGTGAAAGAATATATATATATATATATATATATAGCACAGCTGACAAACATTCCCTCGTGGGATACACCTCTTATCCTTAAATGTGTGTTTTTGTTTTATTTTGTCTCATTGCCACATGTATATAAAATCTCCAGCCTGTAACAGGATGCCACCATTGTGAGTCTATGAATCCCTCTTAAGCCATTTTTATATATGAACTCATGAACTCAGACAATGTCTGAAAAATCTGAAGTAACATAAATGTTTTGGGTAGATAAGATATCTGTAATCTGGCAAACACTGTTAGGTATTTATTATTATGTGACTATTTCTAATACTAGAACTAATACTGAAAATATATATTATTATGCAGCTATATAGATTATTAACATTAACCACAACTGTATGAGCCTATTTTCTAAGTGTATTAGCTATTAGGTTATCTGTTATCTATTATATACCCTCAAAACACAGACATGAACCTTAAAATAGAACATAATATATTCGGTGTAATGCCAGCGTTTCAACTACAGTTAAAGTCAATGATTCTCTTACCAATACCACATATAGCACCCTTTTGCAAGGAGGCAATTTAGCAAAGAGCAAGATCTCGGTGCCATCTCGGCCAACGCCCAGTATGGCAGGCCTTCACAGTTACACAACAGCATCAGAACTCAGGAATTCAGCAATCACTCCAATGTGTGAAGTCTGCCTGAAGTGAAGTGCCTTTTCAAATTACCTCCACGTTCCCACAGGAAAATGCAAATCACTTATCTCTAGCTTGCAATTATGCAGACAGCCAAGCAGCTAATATGTCTGAGAATAATGGAAGACAGACATTTTCTTCCTAATGTTAATGCTAATGACTGGCACTGCATGTGGTAACACACTATAAAATCTGGAGAGGCAGATTAGGCCAGTCCAAAAGTCTTGTGGATTTAATGGGTTTTAAACAGACCCAGTCAAAGGTTTAAAAATGCAAAATAAGTCCATGTTAATCTCTTTACAAAGATCACCCATTGGCAGTGACTGATAAATGAATGAATCACTTATTAACCCAAAACTCATGGTCAAAATCCATGTGGTGGAATAGGTCTTACCCAGAATGAGGATAGTGAGTCCATTAAACAAGGCACCAACATACGTCAGAATCCACATAAACACAGCAAACTAGAGGGGGAAAACAACAACACAACAGTTACAAATGTGTCCCAATTTGAATTTTATCAGTCCATTAGGTCTGATATTAAAAGTTTAAGAAAACAGTTACTGCAACACAGATTTGTGAAGGTAGAGTGTTGAATTTAACACACAATAAACATTCACAAAACCCTGTGTGTTTTGATGAATTACAGTACATGTTAAGATCTATGACCACAATACAATACAACACAAGATGACATTGGATGACTGGCAATCAAAAACAGCGTTTCAGATACATATATTTTCCTGCTGCTGCTTCAAAATGTTATGAAAAGTTATAAAATTGTGATTACAAAACAGAGAGCTTTTACTTTGAAACGAGAAAGAACCATGAGGTAGAACAAGAGCAAGAGAGAAAGGTAGAAAGGGAGAGGAGAAAAGAAAGAAAGGTAATGTATACTGTATATCTGTATACTGTATATAATGTTTTCAATCTCTGTAAATGCTTTAAATGCTCGGCAACATTGTAAATGAGGGTCCCCCTCAATGTTTTCCCGAGTAAAAATCAGGGTTGATTGATTGACTAAAGTAGCTTGCTTCACACTACAATGCACCAGGTATATGATTACCATATTACCATACTGAGACCTTAGTGGACCTTAGTAGACAATCTGAGGTAAATGTACAGCCAATAATTTGATACACAAATTCTATGGTAAATTAGGTAATACCCTAGCCCTGTACAGCTTGGATCCTTTAGCTGGAAGACAGTGTTTGTGAAGAGGTAGTAAATTAAGTCAGTTGATACCAAGCATGTTTTAAAATTGAGCGAAACTTGAGCTTGGCCCTGACCCTGCTGGCACTGTATATTCTATGTAGCAGCAATCCAAATTTTAGGCCATTGATGTTCATCTGCTGGTGGGAGGTGAGTGTGGGCCTGTCACTGCTGCTTAAAAATCCTAGAGGAAGCACTGAAAACTTCCTGTATGCTGAAATAGAGAAAGGATTATGTGATAAGTACTTAATTCCCCGAGCCGGTGACTGACTATCTAGAATGAGTTTCGAACTCATTTGAAAGATTAGAAAGAAAAAAGGGAAAGTTGAGTACATAAAGTTATATATAACTAACGCTGAGCATTTATTTGCCTGTTAAACAGAGCTTGGCTTCTTTACTGTGGTAACCTTATCACCAGTCAAACTGGCTATCAACCACAACTAGTATCTCCTACCATCTTGTTTAGATATCCATCAAAACCCTTTTCACTTTTCAAGTTGGACTAGTTTTACCAGATGTTGTTCTTTATTTCAAACTGCCACAGACCGCTTCTTAATAGACATGGTCTTACACATACAAAGCAATAACAAAAATTGTATAAGACTACAGCTTCATGTAATGACACAGAACTTTCTCCAGTAAAAACTACAGAGATAAAGAAAGATTACTTACCTTGAGAGAATCGACCAAATCCTCAACCAGGAACAGGCGGCGCAACTCAACCATAGTGGCATTGATTCGCCCGAGGGCTATGTCACTGTATTTATGGACCAGCTGTGCAGGCAAAGCAACCTCCTGGTCCAGGTACTGCCTATAGAGACAAAAATAACAACATCATTTAGTTTCGTTTCCATCATTCCTCAGACTACAAACAAGCATGACTGTTGACCTTAGTTTAGTGACAGCACACTCGTTAGCTTTGTGATAATTAAGCAAGCTCTTGATATTACAAAGATGCTGGAGAAATATGAGCTGTTCTATCCAGCTTAGTTGGAGTGGAGGCCAATTGGTTTCTCTCAACACTAAAGGCAGCTTATTTGATTTTAATGAGTGGCTCACAAGACGTTAAGAGCTAGGCTTAGTTGGCAGAGCTGCCAGGAAAACGGATAATCCATTAACGCAGATACACACACACACACACGCATACACACGTTAGCAAAACATCTTCAAGTAAAAGCAAGAAATGTATCTGAGCAGTAATAATATCTTATCCATCAACCACCATCAAAACATAATTAACAAACAGATCCTCCTATTTGACCTCATTGCAATGTGGGAGTCAACGCAGGGTTTTTTTTTGTTTTCAAGGAGACTGCCCCAACTATAAAGCTTATGAGGAAAAGTATTACTGCCATTATTTTCCACAATTGTTAGATCTCACTTTCATACAATGGCACAGAATTCAGATAGTAATTTGTGTTAAGAGGAAAAATGATTTTGATGATTAATCAGTAACTGAAAATATTTCTTAACTAAAACGTAATAATAATTGACCATCCTAGTCCGGAATTGTTTGGACTCTAAGGTTTTCATCGTCTGAATAAAAGAGCAAACACTCTGGTGGAAAAAAATATATTTTAATTCTGATATGCTGGCACTGATCCTAGTCATTGTTGTCTTCCTTTCCTGTGGTCAACCAAATATCCATTCACTAATCAGATATCTAATTTAAGCACAGCGCATGTCCCTATCCAAACACCACCACTCACTTGAACGGGTGCCCTTCATCAGATTTCTGGATTGCCTGCAGGATGCCCTTGTATATCCTGAATGTGATGGTGACAGAAAGGAGGGCCAGGGCCACGTAGGAGAGAACACTGATGATGCTGCAGACGCTGAGAGACAGCAGGAGTAGGAGACTGGCTCCAAACACAACCCCTGTGTTCTTCACATCGCGCCAGTACAGGAGGTCCACCACTGAAAAATAAGAAGAGAACACTTATAACCACTGCACAAACTAACAAACACAATGTCACTTTAACCCATTTTAAAATAAAATAAAAAAAAGAGGTCAAACTAGAGCAGTGGGCTTAAACTAGCATGTTGTCAGAAAGACTTTTCCAACTCTTAACTAATCACAATAATTATAAATTTCTTAATGATTTACAATCCAAGACATTATTATGAAAAATAGAGCTTTTATGCCATAATGTAATGTTATAATAATGCAAAGCATTATACTGCAATTACACCATTTTAAAGAGCCGGGCTCCTTAATTATTAATAATTTTCAGACAGTAATATTGAGGTATAACATCCAGCATCTAGGTTTGACCCTTTTTTTTGTCTTAATGATTAGGTAAACTAGGATCAGGTGAAGGGGGTGGTGGTATGGTAAGGACAACAAAATGTGTTGACAAAAAAAAAAGGGGAAAAAAAAAAAAAGGAAAACAGTATTGAACACAGATACTAACAAGTACTCACATTTGCTCCACGACTAAATGCTCACTAACTCACAAGTCCAGCAGTGTACAAAGGTACAAAAATACTTAACCTCTGAACCTCTACATGCCGAATACGTAACATAATACGATACACCAGCAACCATATATGGTTCACTTATTTCACCAAGGAAGGATCAGCTTTAATCTCATGTTCTTCCTCTTTCATTTTAAATATAATAATAGAATTGTATGCTAATGCAATTACACCCTTTGCAATTTGTATTTTTAAGGGAAATGCCAGACATTGGAACTGTACTATGATAGAATATACAAAATACTAACTGATTAAAACCTTAATACATTTAAATATATTTTAATTTTACTCCAAGTGATAGCAAAATATATCTGTTTATCATATGATAAGTCGATAGTGACAAGCCTTTGTAACACTCAGCAGTCTATTACCCACTGTAATTGAAGATATTATAATTACATAAAATACATATATTTAAAAAAAACTGCTTATTGTTCTAAAAGTTAATCCACTTTGTACTACAGTTGGCAACAAAAAAAATATAATAAAACCAAACAATAGCAAGCCAGAGTAAAAAAAAAAAAATAATAATAAAAAAAAATCCATATTTCTGGCTTCAGGCATGTCGCTCATCTACTCTCCTGACCTCATTTAGCTTAAAAACCTTAGGGGGTGAAAAAAACTAGACCACATTATACTCATATGAACCCTCGCCTCACCCTGGAAAAAATGACCAGACCCTGACCCTAACCAGAGCTGTGTGCTCATCACATCTCTCTCAGCTTAATCCCTGCCTTCTTTCAGAGGGACAGCTGCTCACTCAAAAGCACAAACCAGCAGAATATATATTCTATATAAAATTACTGTACACCAATTTTTAAACTTCATGTTCCTAAACATGTTTTTGTTATTCCCTTTCAAAATGATCCACAATGTACGTGAGATGGCTGAATAATGGCTGTATTGACTAAAGTAAAGCTGTGCTTTGAAATCCTGCGGTTGCTGACTGATATTCAAATAAATTACTGGTCAATCTCAAGACCTGAACCCCATAGAAATCCTCTGTAATGTAATTAAGAGGTAGACAGATGGTCACAAGCAATCAAAAGAGGCTAAACTGTTAAATTTTTGCACCGGAAGTGGCATAAGATAATCAAAAAGCAGTGAGTAAGACTGCTGGAGAGCAAAGACGCATGAAAGCTGTAATAAAAAAATATGGGTTACTCCACCAAATACAGATTTCTGAACTCTTAAAAGATAAGTATTGTTGTTACTAAATAAAAAAAGTACTTGTTTATCTGACTAATGATTTTGACCATTTTTAATTTCTAATTAATTTCTGACTATGCAGTCTGCTCTGCATAGAAATGACGGACCGCTGCTCACTTCAACACATGAAAAAATGAAAACCAATCAGTCAATCACTTTGATCATTTAAAAGAGTGAATGATCAATTGTGTGCTTTCTGAATAATCCTTGTTTCTCCAGACATCAGATTTTACATTCTACTCCCTTTACTAGTTTGAACATTCAGTGTATGTCAGCTTTAAATCTCATTACTTCACACAAAACGTGCTGTCTGTCTTTCTGTCACTCCCTGTCACTTTTAAGATGAACTTCTCTTGTGCCTGTGACAGCTAGCCTTCTGGCTGTTGGGTGAGGAGAGCAATTCCAGCCAGGTCAGTCCAGAATTAGATCTGAAAGAGGTTATTTTTTGACCGCTTGTCGTCTGTGGACATGGAAGGCGAGTGTAACATTGAGACAAATATGGAGTCCGGGCAGTGACAGTACTGTACGTTACATCAGAATATCAGATAGAATGCCCGTCACAATCGAAATGTTGCATCACTGCATTATTACATCATTACTCAGTTGAGATGTCCTGCATTATTACATCACAAACTAGTCGCGTAAACTTGTAGCATATTTGCAGTGCGTTTCACCTGTCATTTCTGTAAACACGCACACACACACACACACACACACTCGCGCGCAGTGAAGGGCTTTACCCTGTCCCGGTAGGATTGCCTACATATGGTAAGCGCAGCGCGCGGCTCAGAGCAGGGCTAAAAATAACGGCGCGGTCCGTGTGCAGCAGGAAACCCGCTCCGTGCTCTCCGCGCGCAGCTATCCCACCGCCACCCAGCAACCCCCCACATCACCCCCCCTCCCCACACACACACACCCCGCTATAGCACTGTACAGCCCGCAGTGCGTCTACACACAGGCTCAGCCCGGCTCCGTACTAAACACACCGCGGTAAACACTCACTGACCCCGATCTGCGTCCATCTTGCGCCGCCTGAAGCTCCGGCACGCAGAGGAACACACACAGCAGCGCGAGACAGCGCGAGTGCACTTCCTGCTGGGACGGCGGAGGAAGCGCAAAGGCGCATGCGCCCGCGCGGTGACGACATGCACACCAGTAACAATGCGCTCACTCACTCACTCTTATATGCAGGCGGAGAGGATGCATTCTCTCAAACACCCGAGTCAACAGCAACGACATACACTCTATCAGTCTCCTCACAACAATCACTGACTGTCTGTCTTTATCTCCATAAGACTCACTGTCTGTCTGTCTCTCTGCATCACCACACACTTTCTCTATACATGTCTGTCTCATAATACTCACTGCCTGTCTCTCAATATCATTCTCTCTGTCTGTCTGCCTCTCCATAACACTCACTGTCTGTCTCTCTGCATCCCACACACTCTCTATACATGTCTGTCTCTGTAACACTCACTGTCTGTCAGTCTCTCTCCAGATCATTCTCTCTGTATATAAAACACACACGGTCTCTATACATGTCTGTCTCTCCATAACACTCACTGTCTGTCTCTCTGAATCCCACACACTCTCTCTATTACATATCTGTCTTTGTCACACTCACACTTTCCATATCATTCTCTCTGTCTGTCTCTCCATAACATTCACTGTCTGTCTGTCTCTCCATAGAAATCACTGACTGTCTGTCTGTCTCTCTCCATATTCTTTTCTCAGTCTGTCTCTCAACAACACTCACTGTCTGTCTCTCTCTGTATTTCTAACACTCTCTATACATGTCCGTCTCCATAACACTCACTGTCTGTGTCTCTCCATATAATTCTCTGTCTGTCTCTCCAGAACACTCACTGTCTGTCTATCTGTGTTTCTCTCCATAACACTCTGTCTGTCGGTCCCTCTGTATCACACACACTCTCTCTGTATCACAAACACACTCTATACATGTCTGTCTAACACTCACTGTCTGTGTTTCTCGCTAACTCTCTCTCTGTCTGTCTCTCTGATACACACACACTTTCTCTGTGTCTGTCTCCATAACACTCACTATCTGTCTGTCTGTCTCTTCACATTTTTTCGCTCTGTCTCTCAATAACACTCACTGCCTGTCTGTCTCACCATAACACTCACAGTCTCTGTTTCTCCATAACACTCTCTCTGCCTTTCTCTCTGTATCACAGACACTCTCCCTCTATATATGTCTGTCTCCATATTACTCACTGTCTGTTGGTCTCTGTCTCTCTCTGTCAGTCTCTCCATAACACTTTGTCTGTCTCTCAATAACACTCTCTCTTGGTCTGTCGCTCTGTATCACACACACACACTATCTCTCTCTATATGTAACACTCACTGTCTCTCTCTCTGGCCCTCCATAACACTCACCGTATGTCTCTCTCCAGAACACTCACTGTCTGTCTGTCTCTGTCTCTCTCCATTTTACTTTCTCTGTCTGTCTCTCAATGACATTCACTGTCTGTCTCCCGAGAACACTCACTGTCTGTTTTTTGTCCATAGTGTTTCTCCATTACACACACTTTTTGTGTTGTGTCTGTCTCTGTCTTTCTGTCTGTCTGTCTTTCTGTCTCTCTCACACACACCCTTTTTACATGTTCATGTACAAAAAACATCAAAATTAATTCCTACAAATTGACCCATTTAAATTAAACTGATATATCCTGTAATCACAGTATGTAACCAGATACTCGTCTGATTGGCTACCCTATTTTAGTGCCCAATTCTCAAACCAATACAGACTGCAACACTTGTTAAAGCTCAAAGAACAGTTGAGTTCTGTATACAGATGTATATAAAAGGTAAAGATGGAGATATGTAAATGCTACAGGCTTTGTGACATTTCTGCATATGATTAAAATTTAAACATATACAAACACGATATGATAGGGGTCCTTTAATCTAACACAATATTTAGCTGCAAAAGTACCAGCACAGCTCGGTCGACAGCAACTGCATTTGACTTAAACATTAAACCAAGAACATATATTTAAATGCACAAATGGACTAGCAACCTTGTGCTTAATTCTTTAAAACTGTCCTTAAACTGCATCTGGAATTTTTGTCTGATTACACAACAACCATGAGAACCAATACAGGATCACTGACCCAAAGAGACCAGCTAATCCAAAGGCATCAGTCAACCAGAAAGCTAAAACATCTTCCAAAAGTGCATCTTGAAATTGCCTTAACTGAATCTAAATAAACTGATTAACCTTCACATATTACAGTTTATCATCACTTATATCTACCTGTGTCTCGTTAAATCAGTCATACAACAAGTACCGCCCAACTTCTCTCTGAGGACAAGCTTTCATTATGTCTAAATGCATAAAATACTGTATAATGTGTGTTATTGATGGCTAGTGCTAACAATGCTAGCCTGGGACAGTGCTAACACTCGGACACAAACAGTGGACCATACTTAAATTAGATTTACCATAAAACACTAGTATATTATTTCTAGTTAGCAAAAAACATTGGAGCAATGTCAACTAGAAAGCCATTAACCTGGGTGTGACAGTTTCCATCTTAGATCTCAAACCTTGCAAAAAGTGCAAAACTTGGGTAAACACTGGGTTAAATATTCCCATTTACAGTCCATATATGGCAAATAAGCTGGAAAAATGTACAATTTGTATTTGTGATATTAATAAATATTGTAAGATATCATATACCTATATACTATAAATATTTTCACTGTGCAGAAGTTTAACTCATGCAGCCTAAATATAGTTCTAAACCTGGGCTTCTTTATGAAAGAGTCCAAATACTGGGCCTCATTAGATCCACTATTCTTAAAGAATTTACCCTGAAACTGATATGAATAAGGGCTTCTTTCTGAATGAGTCAGACTAGAGTGCACCAAACAGACTGGACCTTGTTTACATATGGCACGCTTAAAGACAATAATACGATTTAAATATCCTAACTTAACTTTACTAAAATTACTATTACCACAATCTATATATAGAAACAAATAAGCCAAAACAGCACCAAAACAGACAAATTCCTTGCTTTTGTAATGTTACAATAAAAAAAATAATTAAAAAAACGGTACATGTAAACTATACACAGTTTATCTCCACCCATTCACCCTGAAGTTAGGTTTGAATCTGAGCTTCACTGTACAGAGCACCCAATTAGATCAGACATAATTTACATATATGCCATTTTTAATTAATTTGAACTTACTTAATAAAGTTACCATTGCCACAGATCATCCATAAACAAAGCAGCCAACACAGCAATAGAACAGTTTGTAATGAATGTGGGTTTCTTTCTAAAAGAATCACAGTACAGGGCAACCAATCAAAACATACCTAATTTGCATGTCCCTTAAATGCAGTAATAATAATAATACTAATAATAGCCAATTTCATTTAAAGCTATTAAAGATTTTTTGTTGGTATCCTAATAAATGTAAACACATTTTGTTGGCATCACGAAAAATGTTGACCTCCGGACAACAAAAATAATTAGAAAGTAGGATCTGGACTTTTTTAAAACATACATTAAAGCCTACATCCTCTTGAACAGGTCATTCAAAGAACAGAATACCTTCAACATTTACTTATGACATCAGTGCATTATTAACACTTTGCTCCTTTATAACCATGAACTTTAACATTATCGGTCATCTTACTAGAGTAATAGATAGAGCTGACCCTGAGCACAATGCCCTCACTGTTGCAATGCAAGTCAATTGTGACACAGCATCTTCAGTCCTGTTCAAAAAGGCAACTCTCATGATCGTCAGCAGACATGAAATACCAGAAAGTGGGAGAAACTTCAATTAATGTTTAGATATAATTGGAAATAAGACATTTCCTTCTAGGAACAAGTCAAGAGGTCTCTGAAGACTCTTAATGAGAAAGAAAAAATTTAAATATCCGTAAAATTTGATTAATGGGACAACAGAAGTAACTGTTGAATCTTAGGACTATCTGTAACAGAACAGTATGGGCTAGTTGCAGTACTCTATCAGTGGCTGTCCTCAGATAATTCATCACACATCTGCAGATACTTTTGGCACAGATCAGCCTACCTCACCCAGAACCTTTGAACACCACCATAACGGTCATTGCAGCCAAAGCATACTGAGTACAAAGGTCCATGAGGCATGAAAGAACACTTTTAGCACAGAAGCCTAAGAAAAAAACAGCCCTTTTGAAATACAAACACCTGTAAAACACGCAAATCCCAAACTGCAGAACTAAGCAAACTGTCCTCGCATGACTGACAGACGACACCGCTACTAAACACTGTACAGAATAAGCAACAGATCAAGTTCTAGTCAATCCCACCTCCGGCAAGAACTTCAGAAGTCACCTTCTTCAAACTAGCCTGAGAAGAAGACGCATTTTATCAAAGAAAATCAAATAAGCTGTTCTGTACCCTGGTCTTTCCAGTGAGGTGAAGGCTGGATGTCCGTATTGTCCATTGCTTTCCCTGTGGATGGTAAGGCCCGGTCTGCAGGGGATCAGCTTGGCATTACAAGCCCAGCTGAGGAGCGTCGGGCTGCAGTGGCGGGCGGGGCGAGGTGGGGTGGGAGGGGTGTTCCCGAGTGTTGGAACGTCTAGAAGGAAAGCCTCCTCAAGTGAGATGACTGCAGCACGCTCCCTCTCTCTCTTTCTTGCTTGCTCGCTCACTCGCTCTGCCTCTCAGGCTGCAGGACTGCGGTCAGCTGACTGTCTGCTGGCTCGGGGAACCACTAAATGCACTGACGCAGCGACTCTATTTCCCCCCAGCACTCACTCCCCCCACCCCTCTCTCGCGCTATCACTCTCTCCTCCCACTGCCTCACACACACATACAGAGGCGCACACACACCCTTTTACTTAACATTTACATCTGCAAACACAGATCTCCACCTTCTCCACACACACACACACACACACACACACACACACACACACACACACACACACACACACACACACACACACACATAAACACACACACACACACACAGACACACACACACACACAGAAACACACACACACACAGACAAAGAAACACACTCCCACAAATGATACTAGGACATGGCAATAGGCGTATTGCAACATCTGAACTAAATTTTCACTTACTTACTTACTTACTGTGCAAAAGCCTTGTACTTAATTTTCACTTTGGAGCATTTCTATTGGTCCATTCATAATAAAAGCAGCTAGATTCAAATTGGCTAAGATGAAAAAGTGAAGCATATGGGTTTTGCATGAAAATTCATCCTTGTAACTTAATGTATATGCAAGATTTACAGTGATTGTTCATTAAAATGAACTGTTTTATCATTATTAGTACATGATTATATGTTTTAATTATTAATCTGTGAAAAAAATAGATTCTACTATTGCACTTTGCAAAAAAGCTAAAAAAAACAGAAACCACATACAATTACAAGATGAAAAATGTAAACCAATAATATAATCATACATAAGCATATGCATTTTCAACCGCAAGACATTCTAGCAAAATCTCATCGGTACACAGGAAGGTGTCCACAAGAGGGCGCCTCTACCAAAGACAAAAATGCAGCTCTACTCCAGTGCCTGCCTCCTGCCTGTTTGTTAAAGATCAGGTTATATGGTAGTGACAGTCTAACCCACAGCTCAATGAACCCGAATAGATAGACAGATTTTAGGCAAATCCCAAGGACAAGGTTCACTCTGAAGGCGTTAACTTCAAGGTGTGGTCAATAACTAACCACGCTCAAATAAACCTGCCGCCAGGCACGGCGCACTCGCTGATGTCACCAACAAAATGCTTCATGTCAAACAAATGAGGCAACGCTGGTGATAAACTATCTATCTTCTCTTGATGACCCAATGTCGCAATGCAGGCATGTGGATCTATCCAGCCCTGGCAACCTGTAGCAGATTCCCCCTGTACACTTGATCAAATATTCTACTAGCAATAGGAGATTTCTGTGGCAGCTCTTCTGTAACAGACTTGCTATGTATGTAGCTGTGGAAAATCTAACAGGTATTGCACTTTAGTTACTCCATCTTGCATAAAATGACCCTTAAAACAATGTCACAGAGTAATAGTTCAGGGTATAGGGCTGTGTGCACAGTTGACTTATTAACCACACTAAAAGAAAACAGAGGGTGACTCAACGAGACTGTAAAACTGCTGGCATGTGATAAAGAAAACAGGAAGTTTTATGATTACAATCATAATGTTAAACTCTTCCTCTGAGAAAATCAAGATGTGCAAGACTGTGCAAAAGTTGAAAGGAGTATCCATCTTTTTTTAAGCTCCAGATATGAAAGTACTATTTAATTGTCTACAAAAATAAAATATAAAAAGGTACCAATCAAAAGAACTGAGCTTTATGGTCTAACCTAAACAGTTCTACCTTTGTAATTAAAATTCAGAATGACACAGGCACTCAAACACACAAGTATAAATGCTAACGGCAGCGTAACTTGATACAGAAGTGCTATGGAGGGAGTACAATTCAGCCTATTTTACTAGGGTGTGTAAACCTCTCAGGGATAGAGAACAAACCATAGTGTCTAAAGAGGATAGTGTTAATGACATGACAGTTCACTGTAAAAAAGCTTGCTGTTACTACAGGAGAACGTGACAATGACTGTACCACACCTTGCAGCAATACTACTGTTATAAAATGTGTTGTGATACATGTTTAAATGCAACTACACACAAGTATGCGTAGCTCAACAAACCTGCGTTCACATCTCTGAATAAAGAATATTTAAGCCCTAAGTTGTCTTTCCTTACGCTGAACAAATATTAATTCTGTATTTATGAAAAGGAACTCAAAGGATAATTGGGAAAGACGTAATGTGTAAAACAAAGAAGGTAAATGACAAAAGGTTAATGAAAATGCATGGATGATGCAAAACTACGCATTCATTACAGCCACTACTACATACATGCATCACGACCATCAATCAGACCATGCAGAGTGGCAAAAGAACCATGCACGTGATGGAAACGAATGAACACTGAAACAAAGGTGGTGACAAGAAGGTGATGATGGCAAGGAAGGTGATGACTTGAATTGATAATGAACAGTTACATCATCTGCCAATTAATTACCTGATCCCAGTTTCAGGTTAGGTAGCTTGACTGCTTGCGGTTCTGCTGTCTTCATGGTCATCGTGTCAGCTTTGACCACAGGGGAATGAGCCAAGGGGGCCTGGGAGGGCACTTGGAAATCTGACAATTCTAGGCCAGCCTTACCTCTCGCTGAAGAGGCCCCATCTAAGGGTTCGGTTAGTAGAAGGTAAGAACTTTGATTCTTGGTTTCTTGTACCGTAAAGCTTTCCTCCTCCTCCTCCTCCTCCTCCTCGGCCTCAGTCTTCTCTGCATAGCTTGGCAGAATGTCCTCCTCCTCATCAACCATTTCTGCAGCCTTGGCAAACTTGGAGTTGTCCAGTGTTTCCAGAAACTCATCAATAGCACCTCGAGGAGGCTTCTCGACAAATTCAAACTCTTCAGATGACACCTCTTGCTCAGACACTTCGTCAGCAGCTTCCTCCTCTTCCTCCCTTTCCTCGATGACAATGTTCTTTTCAGGTTCGATTTGGAAACTTGCTGGATTTTTTCCCATAGCCTCCAAAACTGGAGATAAAGAATCTGCAGAGGGACTCTCAGAATCAGAGTGTTCCTGAGCCTTTCCAGTTGGGAAGCTAAGACATTCAAATTTGTCAGCCATCTGAACAGAATCTTGATTGAAAGTCTTAAAGTCATCTTTGTCTTCAACTGTGGTTTCGGTACCTTTTGGAGATGTCTCTGCCTCCTTAACAAGGTCAAAGGTGCCAAACATCTGTTCTGAAGCCTTTGTTTCTGCATCTTTCTTTGCTTTTTCAGCAGCAGCCTTTGCTTCAGTCTCCTCAGTCATCTCTTTAAGCAAAGGAACCTTGGTTTCAAAAGCAAACGGATTGTTCCCTGACAGGGAGAAAGGAGCATTTGGTGAATCATTTCCACTTCTATGGACCGGACTAAAATCAGGGCTTCCCTCAGACGATCCCGAGTCTACTTTGTCTGGGTTTAGCGGAGAAGACTTCAAGATATCTGGGAGAGAAGGTGGCAAACCAGACTCCTCGTGCTCTTTAGGGGCAGTTGTGAAAAGGTCAGAGGAAGCAAGCTGTTGCCTCAGTGATTCAGTGGCCTCTTCCCTGGAATCAAATGACTGCTCATAGTCCTGTACTTCATCCTGCAGCTCTCCATCATGAGCATTTTGGACCAGGTCTGGAGATGGACTATCAGACATTGTTGCCGCTCTTGTGTCTGCTGTAGTTTCTCCAAAAAGAGAAAACTCACTGCTAGGGTTGTTAACAGGCGAGAAATTTTGAAAAGGCTTTTTAATTTCAAACATTAAGTCGTCATCTGATTGGTTTAGTACATCTGGCTCATATCTAGGCATGCTCCTAGATGGTGAATCATTGCCGAATGAATCCATGGTTATCTTGCCGATGTCCTGTGAAGCTATGGGTGAAGAATCTCCGTACTCTGTTGAATTAGAAGTACAGTTCAAATCAAGGTTTATCTTTGCTATCTTGGAGGGTATGTGAGATGGATAGGTTCCAAGTGTGGTTTTATGTTCTCCAATCATCTTTGTCAACACTACTTAATCAATACCTTTTGGCATACAGCATTCAAATGTACTCTTCTACCTTTGAGAAGATGAGAATTAGCCAATTCCCTTACAGATTTTGTTAGCACGGGTATAATACCTTCTTTTTCTAGTCTGAAAGGGCATGAGAAAACATCTCGGAAGTACATGCCAGCTTTCCATAGTTGCCATGATATTATGCTGGCCAACAGAAATAGTAAAGTCAACTGTTGTCCATTCATATTCCATGGCATTAGGGCATAACAGACTTGATGTTAGCCATCTCTGTTGGGGCGACATTCTTTCAAATAGTCAGGACAGAAAGGATTGGAAAGGAGAGAGGGTAACAGAAGCAGAAGAACTTCCTGCTTCTTAGGCAGAAATATGTTAATACAGACACATCAGAACAGATAACACAGCTTAATTGCTCACAGACAATGAAAGAATCTGGAGGCACTAAGAACATGCATACTTTGTTATTCACATAGGTTTGTGTTTCACAGACCCCCATACACAGAACTTGAAACAGAACTTAGAATGCTTGAGAAACCAACTATTTGTCAGCATTCTTACGGTTACTAATTTTTTTTTTTAATTAGTATATGCAAAAAAAAAAAAAAAAAAAAAAATCATAAATACCCTGTCCAATGCTAAGCAAATACAGTAAGTAAAAAGAGTTAGTAGCATGCAGAAAGAACTTGCCTGAAGTAAATTGCATCAGAGGTGGAAATGTAGCAGCAGAGGCAGCCGCAGGGGCAGGAAGACTGGGTTCATCTGAAGAAAAAGTAATAATAATAATGCTGTGTTGTAAGGGTAGTTACAAGCTTCCAGAAGGTATAAAACATAAAAGACACGCTAGAAAAACAACTATATAGTAGATTAAAGGTGTGTACCAATATGCATCCATGTCGAACATTAGGAAATATGATATAACAATGCTATAGTCCACATGGATTCCGTGTTGATTACTAAGAACAAGTTTTGTACTGACATAGATCCCAAAGTTTGATTGTAGAGATCCCAACTATTTATTTCATGCTTTTGTTTCAATTACTTATCTTATGACACATGACAAACAGTTTTGTTGACAAGAGAGTAGTGATAGAAAGGGCCCATGCATACACAGCTAACAGATCAATTATTTTTATCATCTAAGCTTAGGACTACTCGGGATGTTTGTTGTGTGGTTTTATGTACCAAAACTTTATTTTATGGAAAGAAACACAAACATCTGCATACAGACAGTAGACTACCGATAATAAGATCCACTATAATTTAAGAATACAGCCTACAAAGGGCCAATAAGCAGGCATAGGTGAAAGTGCACACCCAGTGCACTGCTTTTTACAGCATTACTGAGAAGGAGCTATTGAAATGAACACCAGCAGCACCATGGACCACTTGGTCTATATATAGGATATTGCTATGTTTTAAACTGGCTCCAGCCCTCCCCCCTAAATCCATCTAGCAGATCTGTGGACTGTTCGAAGGGTGTGGTCCATCAAACATAGCGGTTGTAAGTTTAAAACCCATGAAACAATGGCTTGCAGTTCCTGAAATCTGCAGCATCTTTGTACTGGCATTAGGCCTTTATGACCAATGTTGATCCAACTGCTAATCAATAAAAATTGTAATATTGTAAGAAATTTTTAAATAAAGATTTTAGTTTTTAGACAGATTAGTTTATAGAGGCATATAGGAGTCAAAGGGAAGAAAATGTGGTCGAAAACTATGCAAGGCTTCTGCACCACCAACTTCATACATTTCATACTTACTATGAGAACTGTTCACCAGATTAGTCTGCTTACAATAATAGTGAGAAAGCTGTTTTATTTTGGTAACAGGTGCTTTGAATCATACTACTGAAATGACCTCATATCTCATCTTTGGACTTCCCCAATCTCATCCACTCCTGTCACTTAACTTCCATGTTTGACAGCTTTAACAGAAATGTTCCCTAGCTGCCACAGTTTATTTATGCATCCTCTCAAGCTTCCTAAACCATCACTGCTAGGTAGATCATTGGGCAGGCTCTCAAAGTAAAATTATCAGAAGATGAGAATTACAAGTGGTTAAGTGGTTAACCATCGTTTAATTTACTAGCTTTGTGTAAAATAGCTTTCATTCATCAACTGTACCACCAATGTCTTCCCCACTCTTTCAAGTAACATCTTTCAGATCTACTGGCAATAAGACCAAGAAATCTGCTTCATTTTCTGCCTTGAAACATACTAGTGAATATACTTAACTCCTTGCCTTTGTACTTCCCCAACCTCAACCAACCCCGCCCTTGTGGCCTTCTGAGGGGGTGGGGGTGGCTTGTGGGGTACATAACACATTTTCAGCAAATTACAGCAAAAATACATATTATACTTTGCTTTTTTTAAAGAACTTTAATATAAAGCATTCTACAGCTCCCTCATTTTTTTTGTTTCTCACAGATATAAAACCAGGGATTTTAACCTAATCTCTCAAGCTTCCCCAAATCTTTCACCACAGCCAGCTAGCCACATCATTAGGCTGGCTCTCAAGTTTTTTATAAACATCAGTATTAAAATTATCTCAAAAAATGTCTGGTTACTGCTTAACCAGAGTCTTTGGTTTCATTTTAATACCCTTAAAGCAATCCACTGAAAGAGGGTGTGAGCTCCTTTGTTTGAATAGTGTTCAGTTAGCTAGCCTGTTAGTTAAGACCACCCCTTAGAGCTTGTTAGCTGGTGAAATCCCCTTTGTTTTTACTGGAATGTGACTGTAAGTAGTCAGTAGGTGTCTGAATAAAGAAAATAAAAGTCAGCTTTATACACAATGTTTAGTTATCATCTTTATCCAACCGTTTATTGGCATTCTTGGCACAGAAACAGGTGGGCCGCAGGTTCTCTTTTTACATGACGTTAGCTAGCTGGCTAGCAATGCTAACTAATGCAAAATCATCATTCTGACAGTCTCCTCAGTGTTTATACAGTGCAAATGCTAATAATTAAACAGTAAAATGCTGATAAAATCCCTGGCTAAGCTAAAAGGCACACGGACACATCCTTTAAGAGAAAAATCTGCGTTAGCTTGCTCAGTAGTAGATAACGTTGAATGAATAGGGCTTGGTTCAGAAGGCGTTAATTAAATCTAGCTATCTTAGCTATTATGTTTACCTTGTGGCTACCAAAAACAAAACAACGGGGATGAACGCGTAAACATCTTTCTTCCTGTTTGTTCAATGTTTATACGATATAAAATCAACATTACACGACTGATAATATCCCTGACACATTCTTTAAGGGTAAAACCAGCTTCCCAATCTTGCCAAGTAACGTTAACGTTAGCTGGGTTTGGTGCTGAGATTAATGGTGTTTTACAGGCTAAAATAGAAGCTTCACCACAGATTAGACTAGATATTTAGACACCCACAATGCAGATTACAGTGCAAAGAAAATACAGCCAGAACTCACTCACGTGATAATGGTGGTGCAGGGGCTGCTGGAGTCGGTTCCTCCTCCACCTCGGGTGCTGGAGCAGCTGCAGTGAGGTTAATGTGAATGCCCAAGTCCTGATGCTCCTCTATCACCTCCTTCTCCTTCTCTGCAGGCAATGTAGGCTCCTCAAACTCCACAGTCGATGAAACAGCGGCTGCTGGCTCTGCAGCAGGTTCAGGCACTGCAGTGATTACTGGCTCCTGCTCTGGCTGCTGCTGTAGCTTCTGCTCCTCAGCCGGAGGCGCTTTCAAGGATTCCTCTGCTGCTGCTGGGGGTGGTGATGGTGATGCCGTGACCTCCTGCACGGGCGCTGCTGCTACTAATTCTTCTACTGCTTCTACTACTGGTACTTCTTCTGGCACTACTACTGGTACTTCGGCTGCTTTTTCTTCTACTACTGGTGGTACTTCTGCTGCTGGTACTTCTACTGGTACTGGTGCTTCTACTATTGGCACCGCTGGCACTGCTTCTACTGGTACTACGACTGGTACTTCTGCTGCTGCTGGTACTTCTGCTGTTTCTTCTATTACTGGTGATTGCACTGGCTCTGCTGCTGCTGCTTCTACTACATCTGCTGTTGCTGCAGTTTGTGCTTCTTCTACAACAACCTGCTGCTGCTCCTCAAGCTTCTCAGGCTTCTCAAGCTCCTCTTTCTGAACACTTTCCTTCACATCCTTGGTCTCTGAAGAAGAAGTAACTAAGTCAGTCTTCTCAGATAGCTCAGTCTCAGCTTTGTCTGTAGTGGGCTCCTCCACTTTTTGCTCCTGTTTTTTCACTGGTTCCTCCAATGTGCTGGACACCACTGGTTCAGGTTCTGCTACTGGAGCTGGAACTGAAGATGGAGCCACTACCTCTTTTTCCTTAGTCTCATCTTTTACATTTTCCTCTTTAGCCTCGGCCTCATTGCTGCTCCCCTTTAAGTCCCCCACCGGTACCACATTTTCCTGCACCCCTCCAGCACCACCTCCTCCTGCTCCTGCTGCTGCCTCCTCTTGCACTCCATTTGGAGTTGTGGAAGAAACTTCTTCAGCGTCTGCCATCTTGAAAAAACGTGACTAAAACTCTTCAAATGTTCCCCAAGACAAAGATGGCAACTACCCCTGAAAGCCCCCCGGTTCAGCCCAAAGCCCCGCGTACTTTAGATCAGCTCCCTTTTGTTTATGTTCTTCTGAAAAGCCACGATGCAGTTTCACTGGAGCTGACCGCACAGAGCAGCGCTCAGCCAAAGCACTTCTGCTTCTGCTACCCAATATTGAAATACAAGCCAAGGCCTGACTGGCCACTCAGCAGCCAATGGAAAGCAGCAAGGGACGAGCGGACACGCCCACGTCTGGAAAAGCCACGCCCACTTTCTCAAACCTGCACTCCACCGCATGAAAATGTGAGGAGGCCTCAGTCGTGTTGAGTGAACTGGAGAAAAGCAGTGGGTGACATAACTTTGCTGGAGTGCCTGTGTGTGTGGGAGGAGTGTGTGGCAAAGTTCACTCTGTTACAGAGCCCCTAAAATATCAAGGTAGAAAAACAATATTTAAAGACATAAACTGTTACCTTTATACCCTTAATTGAATAAATATATTTATTAAATAATTTAACTTTACTTTTCCTATATATTATTGGTTTACCTTAATATTCAGTGGCCTCCACACTCTGTAGTAATTGGATAATAAAAAAAAAAAACACTGATACTGACATTTTACCACTCTCCCTATAGCAGACTAATGCTGTGTTCTATTTAAACTCTGATGTGAGTATTTCCAAGTAGGACATTTCAACTGAAACACCTCTACAAGTAAAATGTTCTACACAGAAAGTCTGGAGAGCCTCATCAACCCCAAAAAGCAGTAATATTATACAGTTATACAGCACTTGTTAGCGCACACACACACAATTTACATATTAACTTTGCCCATAGTAAAAAGGATTCAGAAACATACATTGGAAAAACACAGTACTGTAAAACCGCTTCACATCATATTAATCCTGATCATAACAGTATAATTAAAAGAAGAGAGCCAGAAGGTAACACAGTCATGTGCACACCCTGAAACACTGGAATCCATCCACTCCAACATCCACAACCTTAAATGATCATATGCAAGTTTAAATGATGGCAGCATTAGCATCACAGTTTACCACAACTGCCTATACATAAACTCCAGATCAGCAGCCTGTATCTAAAGGAAAACAGATCACCAAAAGCTGAAATGAACAAGTAAGTTTGCATACTAGACTAGAAAATATTATGATTTTAGCAAGGACCATGGCTGCAGCATTTTGAACAAGCTGAAATCAAACAACTAGATCATCCTGACTATAGTGCATTGCAATTGTCTAGCTTTGAAGTAATAAAGACATGTACTATTTTCTTCTGGGTCATGCAGGGATGTAGCATTTCTATCCAAAAAGCACCCCCTAAAAATAAAAAGACTTTCCCTAAAATTAAGTTATTTATTGGGACTATTTTGCCCTCATGGCTATATATAAAAAAAGTATCAGGCAATGTATTTATAAGCAAAGCATGATCACTCAAAGTTAAATTCTTATGAATGCATTGAATAATGCATTATACTTTTGCTTTGAATGAGTTGATAGTGCAAACATATACGGTAGCACATCCCACGTTTACTCTGACTGTGCTACATGAAACAGAGATGTATGCTATGGTAGCAACTCTAAAAATACATGAAGCGTAGCAGTACTGTGTGCTTGCTGATTGCTTGGTGTCTTAAAGGTCATGCTTGATTAATATGTACAAATCACAGATGGGTCTTCTACATGCTTTTTTAAAACTGCCTGGAATATCTGATATACACATACTGTATATTCTGTGGTACTGAGGACTGAAGTATGATTTTAATTTTGATGTGCACCTTACGTTGGCCGAGAAAGCCCAGTGGAGTGCAAATTGAAAAGCGCTGCAAAAGCACAAAACACATCCATCAAAATTACAACACAGGCGCAGCAAAAAGAAAAACGCGCTGCAAATAGAAAAACGCGCTGCAAATAGAACCACAACACAACGGAAGTGAGTCACAACACAACGGAATTTTCCCGGGGGACCTTAAAAGATGCTGTACCAGCTGTATACAAAGGACAATAAGTGGCAAACAAGCTTCTGAAAAGTAAGTTATGTTTATTACCTGTGATTACCTTGATTGTGTGCATATTATTAAAAGTTCTGCTTCACAAAACGCCTTGTTTGCCACTTATTGTCCTTTGTACACATAGTGAAGTCCGAGACGTTACTGAAGACGCAGCTGGTACAGTATCTTTTAAGGTCCCCCGGGAAAATTCCGTTGTGTTGTGACTCACTTCCGTTGTGTTGTGGTTCTATTTGCAGCGCGTTTTTCTATTTGCAGCGCGTTTTTTTTAAGTTGCAGCGCGTTTTTCTATTTGCTGCGCCTGTGTTGTAATTTTGATGGATGTGTTTTGTGCTTTTGCAGCGCTTTTCAATTTGCACTGCGTTGGGCTTTCTCGGCCACCGTAGCACCTCGAGTAGATGAAATGCCATACACAGACAAAATAGTGTTAGTACGGCAATAAATATATAAAGATTACCAGATTGCAATTTTAGGTACTATGGATTGTGTGGAGCCAGATCTATGTCTGTGATCTGATATTACAGTTGAATAGAAACTCTTACGAGAGAAAGTAGCTACTGCCAGTGGTCATTATACAGTAAATGTAATGTAATCCCTCCCAGTTCACATAGGAGCAAGTAGTAGTTTCCTCTTGCATGTTATTCCTCCACTGCTTTGCTTTGTGAGCCGTGTAAAGCTGACTTTGCAATGTGCTTAGCTTGCTTACTCTCAGTTAGTAGGATCTTGGATTACTGCAACATGTATGATGGCTGCTGTTTCAGTCCTTCAAGCTGACAGGAAGATAGTACATACTGTGTGAAGATCATGTTTTGACAGATTAATATGTATGGTTGAGGAATATAAATCATCTATACAAGAGCATGGTGTACGTTTTGGTTGTTAAAATAATCATATTAGTTCTTAAACAAGTTTTAATCAGCCTGCCAAATCTTTTTTTGTTTGTTTATTCAGTATTTAGAGGAAGTTTTACCACCTACACCAAGTGGTTAAGAGACTCATGTAATGTAACCATCGTTTTACCTTTGAGGAAGTGTTTAATATGAGCTTCTGCAAAGACAGTAGGAAATTATTGTTAATGTAGAATAACAAATGTAAATAATGCACAAACAACCATAGAATATACTATAGAAAAGAAATATAGTATAGAATAGGACTCAATGGAGCAGATGGAACATGAACCTATTGGTACAATGCCTAATGCCAGACATGGGCTAGAGGACTATTAAGCAACCCAGCATCGAGTTGTGGAGCAGATGAACTGACCGTGTTCTCTGGAATGATGGATCTCCAACATGGTAAATACAATCAAATCATGGTCAAGTACTGCTCCAAAAAAGCTTTGCCTGTAATATAGAGACAATTACTGACACAAAAGCAGCATAAACCATTTTTAATACATTTATTCTTCAAAAGATAATTTCTTTACTTACTGCTCGTATGTACTTAAATTTTACAGGAAATACATTTTATTACTTTTAGTCATATTACAATAAAAGTTCACTTGATGTCATGTCTGAGAAAGTTTTGAACATTTATTGGAAACAGTGCTGGATATTTTTTCATAAAAAACAACAATGCACATGTGATGCACTTCATTTACTCTAATGTTCCTAATTGGGAGGTCCAAATCATCCAGCCAGAAACAGTGGAGCTTACCTTGTAATACGGTCTTTGCTAACTGCATTATTTAGTTTGCGCACCACACTTCACCCCTGACTGTATCTGATTCCTACAGCAGTGGAAAAGCGAGAGTGAGTATGTAGTTTAACTTAAACCAGATATTTAAATTAATTTCACACTAACATCAGTACTGTTATACTATATCTATAAAAGGTTCCTGAGCCACTAAAATACAGTTTGAGGAATTTTGTGGTGATTTAGGCATGTAGTTCGCATCATGCTAACTAGCTATTTACACTGGATGTTTCTGTCACATGTTAGCTTTATTGCTTCAGCGCAAAATTAAACAATCAGACAATCATGAATTTGTTTTTTTTAGAAGACTGTCAATACATCATCCATGACAAAACTATTTCACACTTTCTGCTGGTTGTGAATGGAAATGCAAAACTAGTTGGGTGAGATCACTGCAAGCTCCCGGCATCTAAAGAATGGGGCCTTGCTCTGAAAGTGGGCTCAGATAAGAGGCCAAAAAAAGGTCTGCCTGCATCCGTCACTGCTTTGAGGCATGAGGACTGACACTCTTTTGGGAGCCTTTTGGGGGAGGGCCTTGGACAGACAGCCAAAGTTCTGACGAATGGACCTCCAAGGGTTTGTGGCACACAAGAGAAGAATCACATGTTCGGTAGTTTAAAGCGCATGCTTCTATTACGTAAGGAGGCAGGGTTTAAAGACTATTAGTAATAGTCTTTCCATTTTATTTTAAAATATCATAAAAAATGTGTCAAATTAAACTGAATTTAATTAAGTAATTATTTATTTAAATGCACTAAATATTTTCAGTTCATTTGTATTTATATTTTGTTATGCATATTGTGTTTAAACCCAAAAAGTATTGTAGTAATATTACTGTTTCTGAATGGTTGATAAAGACCTTGTAGTATGGCAGCACACAACTCCAGTTGTGGTTGTGGGTTTGATCCTAACTCAGGAGTTGTCCACATGGATTTCTAAATTTCTAAAATGCTAAATTGCACTCTAGGTGTTAATATGTGTATGTGTATGTGAACCTTGTGATGAGCTGCAACAAGACTGCATACAGGACTAAAGTTGCACACACTAAGAAATGTAGGCATTAACTCGACTCTGTATCTGTACAGCATATAATACCATTTATACAACAGCTTTTGTCCACTGGTGGTGACGTATTGCCAAATACACACACCCTGTCTGCCATGTACTTGAAGAAGAATTAAGAAAACAATCAGCTTTTTAATTTGAACTTTGGCACTTTGGTTCAAACGGGAGACTAGCTCTAATAGTTACTATGGTTGATGTGATTACTATAATTTCCGTGTAATATTTCTTAATTTTCTCAATGGTTTTTACATTGTTTGTAATCTATGGACCACATTCAGAATCATTTTAAGTCTTAATTGTTACAATTAGAAAAGTTAAATCCAATGTTTTAAACTGTACTTTGTACATTTCATTTGAAATGTGACTGAGTTCAGTGACTTAAAGTGGCCACTAAGGCCTAGCTTCAAGGCTAGAAGTAGCCACTCATAAAGATCTTGTGCAGCCAGTCGTTTGGCTAGGCCGCTCTCTTTTCATAGGTGTTGATGGTGCACCAATCAATTCTGTTTATTTTTAAGGCGTGTAAAGGGATAGCCTGGTCTCCTTGAGAGGAATCCTGTTTTAGGTGGTGTCCGTCTACAGCACATGTGTCAAACACAAGGCCCGCGGGCCAAATGTGGCCCGCCACGTCTTTTTATGTGGCCCGCGAGAGCTTGTAAGATCTTAGTGTCTATAATAAATAAGTCAGAAGCGTTCTTTGACCAAAAAATACATTTCCCACAATGCTTGTCGATTGTATTACCCGCAAAGTTACGGCTTACTGCCACTACACGGCAGTGTAGTCATTGATGTGGAAACCCTGCCGGAGGGAAGGTGTAACTTCGCGGGTGGAATTGAGACATATAAATGTTTATCCCATAATGTCCAGAAAAAGAGAAGTTGATGCAGACGGACGGCTGTGCTTCAAGGCGAAAGACCGGTATGCCTTTTGTGTTACGAAGAGTGTTACTGACCAAAATAAACGCGTTTTAGGAGAGATATAAGTTCTGTGTAAACATGTATAAGACAATAGCTGACAAAATCTGTTTTAATGACGTTAATAAACATCACTGTGACAGCGCTAGTCGCAGTTTCACCGCAGCAAAGTACGAGGACGTGAATCACTTATCTAACCAGCCTTTACTGATTTCTGCCCCCAAAAAACCTTTCAATAACCTCCAATAGCCTTTAATAGTCTTCAGTAGCCTTCAACAGTCTAACCTTGCAGCCGTGGTGTGTCCACTAAACTCCGTAGTTATAAACATCCTGAGGTTAGCAGCGCGATAACTGACCTGTTTATAATGTAATCCCAGCAGTGACTCATGCTCTAAACGGCTGCTGTTAGCTGATTGGGCTGAAAGATGAACTGTAGAGAGCTGTATTATTCGGTTACAAAAATCTTTATTTCATACACAGAAGAACTTAAAAATTGTAAAAACGCTCCAGACTGGCTGAGCTGAGCCCTGTAGCCCGTGGCTGGGCTGTAGCTCTGACTCAGTAAAGACTGCGGACTTGTGGTGCTGCTGCTGCAGCTCCCACTAGTGGTTGGATGAGGAACTGCTAAATCTGAGGAAATGCTATGTTCTTAACAGCTCACAATTTTTGATTTTATATTTATTAAGCCTTATTTCAGTTAATAATTTCAAAGTTAATATAACTTGATGTCATTTCTATTCACTTGAATAGTTTGGTTCTTGATTGATGGAGTTTTTGGATTTCATGACATGACAAATTAAAAGGATTTATGTTAATAGAGCAACAAGCAAACATTTTTTCCATGCAACTGTAATATTTGATTGAATAAATAATATATTGAGAGTTATTTAACATTAAGGAGTAATTACATTCATTTACATATATTACATTTGGTTACATTTTATTACATTTATAAGTTACATCTGGCCCTCGGAGGACAGCCAATATGCCAATGTGGCCCTCGGCCAAAATGAGTTTGACACCCCTGGTCTACAGTAACCATCCTATCCAAGTGGGGAGCTAAGCATGTGAAAGCTGGTGCCCAGTCTAGTGAAGGCCTGGTTCAGACATTCACTGAACCAAAGCACAGGCAAGAGCTGAATCCATGATTCCATCTCTGCTGGTGTGTTGCTTGGGTGTATGGTGGGGTGGTGGTTAGAGGAAGTGAAAGGTACCAGAATAATTATGGACTATGACTAAGATCTTTATGATTTCAGCTATGACAGCATGCTCTTAGTCAGCCCAGCTACTTATACTAGAATCCTACTGCAAAATGCTAAAGTATTTAAAAAAAAATACCGTGTGGTAGATTTGGCAAAGGACTGCCGTGGGCGGAAAAACATTCTTTAAAATAAAGATCAGGAGCCAGGAATAAATTGAGGTGGTTTTAACCCCAAAGAGATAAAAAAAATTACATTTTAAACAAAATACAGAAATTCACTTTAAGTCAGTGTGGACTGCTTGGCTGGGCAGTACACAGAGACAAACTAAAAGGTGCTCAGCTCTTGAAGGACAGGCCTTGACAGGATTCGGGCGTACAAATCTACAGGGCTTGCTATCATTCTTCACAGATAAGAGAAGTGTTCCAGACATTTCTGTGGGCTCAGAGACTTGGGAGATGGCGCTATTCCAATGAGAAAACTGCACAGTCACTGGCATAAAGATGAGGGCGGTACTGTACTCCTCTGGGCTTTTCAGAGAATAGCCTGTGATGACCCCAGATTTTAGGAATGACCAGAGAATGACTCATAAGCCGTGATGAAAGTAAACAGCACATGTTCCTTTCCAACAGATAATATCTGTTTTACTGTGTGTGCTGTACACAAACCGCTCTAAAAATACAAATGAGTATATAATGACAACTGGTACTGTATGTAATGTTATGTACTTATAAATGTTATGCTATGTGTGTGTCTGTGTGTGTGTGCGCTGCCTGTTTTAAATACTGTGTTATGTATTTATTTACTGTACACATATAGATCTACTGAGCAATTTAGCACCACTCTATCAGTGTTTCAGTCTGGGCTACTTTTTAAATTAGCCAATTTAAACCATAATAGACCATAATGGAAATTATCAAGGAAAGGTCCATACATATAGATACTAAGGCAACAGCTCATTTAGTAAAAAAAAAAAAAGGTCATTGTACATTTAAAAACACACATACACGAGCAGTTGTTTTCCCGGCTCAAGTACTGCATTGTATAGCCCTGATTGCTTTAAAAAATAAGAATAAAAATAAACATGAAAAAAGGCTATTTATTTATATATGCTAGTCTAACAGGCAGAGTAAAAGGCGGCCTGCTTGATAAGAGATTATAAGAAAGTGATGAAAAAATATCTTACCTAAAACAAAACCAATCAGAACAGATGCAGCATAATATATACTGTTTTATTTATTCTAAGGGAAGGAGAGAGCTCAGAAGATCATGAGAAAAGACAATGGAAATGGTTCATACATATTAGTAATAAGCAAACTGCTCATTTTGAGTATGTTTTTATGATAAAAAATCATATAGTATAGTAATCATGTAGTAAATATATAGTCAGCCTACAGCTGACCCTTTTACAGCCTAGAAACTTTTAAAACAAAACACAAAATAGGACTGCCAATCATAACTAGGCTCATTTATATTTGTCAGTATAGTAAAAAGGTACAGCAACAAAACAAAAAAATAATACATTATTTTAAAAGTCTTGACAGCTATGCTAAATGATCATGTTAACCCACTATGAGAAGTTTAAAAGTACCAAAAGGACTTGAGCAGCCAGCTCAAAGACTATACTTAACTTTTTTTAAACACTGTCCAGCTCAACATTTGGACTCCATGGCACTGCTAATGTTTTGATATAGGCTCCTTGATAGATTTAAGGCTGTGCTATGGCTCAAGTTTAAGTCAGACTAAGTATCATATTGCATCGTTGCTCCTGTTCCCAAATCTGCAGTACAACCACACTACGTTTAGAGACGAGACAGCTGAAGTGGCTTAAGGCTAATTAGACAGGCTCAGTTGTTCAGAGACAGAAATCTCTGTAGTGAAAGTCAGATAGAATAAAACTGTACAAATGGACAGTTAAAAGGTATTTCAATGCAATAGGTAGGAAGCAGATGGCTAGGATGTCTAATAATGGAATTACAGCATACCTGAGAGATATGGAGAAGAAGGATAGATTATGTAGTATATAACAGAGTGCAAGGAGAAAGAACAAATGTGTTTAATAGAGAATGATGTGGGAGAGGCAGATTATGTGAGACTTTAACCTTGTACACAAGATAAATGTGCATTCTCTTGGTGCATTGACCAGGCAGCATGCCAACCCAAACAGCCTTAAAGGGGAATTCCATCTAATAATCAAATTAGTTTGTTTACCAAAAACCTTCATTAATACTGAAGAAAATGTGTTTAGTGGTTTTGTGTGCTCTATAATTGCCTTATTTCTGCCCTTCCTTTAACCCTTATTTCTTCATCATGCGTTCCATTTGGGCTTGAATGTCAGAATTTCCATGGTCCAAGTACGAAATTTAAACTAGAACAAAGTTGGATTTCCTACTTGAAATGTCAGGAGAGCATCAACAACCCCAAGATCGGAACTCAAGATGGCTGCACTGCATAACAACAGTAGTAAAAGCTGTAGAATTATACTCTACAGATTATTATGATTTTTCTTTCTATGTGTGTGTAAATAAATCAGTCCTTATCTGTCAACCCTTATGTTTCTTTGGTTCTTCGATACACAACATACATCAAATCAACTGGTATTGCTAACAATGCTAACCTGGCACATAAAATGTAAAGTAACTCCTTTGGCAATTATTTTTAATAGTGTAATGAATAAATGATCTGAATGTTTAACTGGAACAACTAGGGTGGGACATCATTACCAGCTTCCACATCCACCTTCAAATGTTAAAGAAACACAAACTAAAAGTCCATTTATGATCCCAAACAAGGATGTGTGGAAGTGTGCATGTGTTTCCTAACAAAATTGTAAATACAAGTTAAAAACCACTAAAGTGATCTAAAATAAAGAAGTTACTGTATGAATTAACTTTAAATATTTGCTTTTTAACATCAATGCTTATATGCTGCAGTGTAAAACTCCAATGCAAACCACTTACTTTACCTAATCAACTAATTAGCTAACGCTAAATAGGCTACTGCTTTCTGGCACTGACTGGTCTGGGAACTTTGCATTTTAATTTGGTTATCTGAATAAAATATAACATCTTTGTCAGATTTAAACCTATAATATATATTTTTTTTTATTTAAAAAGTGTGTCTTTTGGTGCCATCATTGACAGTGGACAATCATTTAATGGGTAACTAATACTACTTAATTGAATTACTTTTCTTATTGACCATTAACTCAGGTTGCAGAACTCACAAATACAGAATCTTACCAATTCTAAGCTTTTATGAAAGCCAGATTCAAGAGACTACAGTGTAAATTCTATCAAATGGCACTGACCTTCTTTTCCTACCGTTTGTATGAGAAGTAAAAGCGCATGATGAAAACATAAAGTCTCATTTCCAGTTTACAGTTTCCAAACCTTCACTATTCGTACTCTGAGTCACTGGGGCCTAAAGGGAACTAATCCATGTAGAAGCAGCACTCAGAACCACAGGAAAATAAGTAGTCTCTTCTCAAACCACATTCAAAACCCAACTGAAATAAACACGTGTCCAGGACTGTGGCTGGATTTATACGATAGTCGTTTTCACACAAACTCTCTATGGGACCAAAACTCTTTGTTGCTTTTGCTGGAGCTCAAAATAAGTTATATCATCCAACATTTATTATAGACCTGCAAAATAAGGCTGCATGTTATGCAAACCAGACATTATGCTCATTAGGATCATTTCTAAATGGATCAATTCTAGATGCCATAAAACAACTCAAGTTAGATAAAAGCTGAAATGTTTATTTATCTATGTTCAGAACTGGGGCATGGCTTATTTTATCATGAGTCTTTTTCATTTGAAAACTGTATATTTTGGCACAGTTTAAAGCTATTGCTTGGTACATGGCATTAAAATACTGTGAACCCTAAACACTGTTGGCTCCTCATTCAAATGCAAAGCCATCATAAACGAAATAGAGCTGTAAAGTGGGTCTATTACAGAACCCTAAACATTATGTAATACTGTTCACTTTCTTTATACATCCTCTAAAATTTACATACATCAGCTATTAAGCCCATGTCAAAGCACTATAACAGTATTTTAGTTAGTTATCTGAGACAAACTTCCTCTTCCAATATGCTCATCAGTAATATTGTAGAGCACACAGTACCTCCACACTCCAATAAATGGTGAACAAGGAAGTGTAAGGCTAAGAATAAGGCGGCTATCTGTTCTATGGCTTTAACAGCCATTTAACAGTATCTATTAAGACATTATAATGTTCTTGTTACCATACAAAGCTATGGTATCCTATGTTATGATGCTTTCTGTTTTAGCCACTACAGTTCAATCTTCACATAATATAGAAAATATAGAAATATAGAAATGGGAATAGGAAACTTCACACTGGCCAAGAAAAAATGTCCTCACACCCAACTCTGGCCTTTCCTGTGTGTACCGGATCCTGGATAACAGAAGCACAGCACGTACTGTACAACAGCAGTGTACGATTGTGAAGCTAGGCTAGGCTTCTAGAGGCCATCCATTAGTGCCCTGACTCAGGGGTTCATAAAGCGTTCTCACTCTCTCGATCAGCTGCACTGGGAATCAATGAGCTATTTTCCATTCTCTGCACAAGCCAATATTAGCATTTATCTGATCCCTATAAACCAAAATAACGTGGATGCGCACCAGACAGGTACTACAAAGGCTAAATTTAAAACTGACCTGATGAGCAGATTACGAAGCAAAACAACGACCATCAAAGCAGCTCTGACTGATGCAACCTTTGTATGTTTCTCTGACATACCCAAATGCCTAGACAACCTTCAGGAATAGAAAGCTAATAATACTGCTAATTCTGCGCTAAACCCAGGCGCTAAACCCTTAAATAACGCTCGCTGGAACAAGAGGCTGGAAATGACTCGATGATTCAAAAATCTCTGTGTCTGTGCCACACAATGGCCCCGCGCTGGTCGGCTGCGCTTTGGCCGGCGGCTGTGTTCCCTAGACAGTCACATCAGTTCACATAGCAGACGCTGTGGCTGACGCGCAAGAGAGCAATTCAGGGCTACTGCCTGGACATGGCTGGATTCAGGAACCACAGGACAAGATCAAAAGTCTCAGTAAAAAGCCTGATCTTTAAAAAAGTGCAATAGTGTCAAACCAACAATGAAGAGCGGATTAGACACCAAATGTTTTGTGAATGCCCCAATTCACTAATTTAACATTAAGCAGTTTGATGTACAGGTTCATCTTACCAAGTTAAAATATCATTAAAAAGTAAATTCAACAAGTGAAACTCATATGGACTAATCTATATTAAGTGCTCTTTTAATGTTGGTAATTATGACCTACAGCTAATAAAAACCCAAAAGTCAGTAAATTTGATATTAGAATAGAATATTAATATTTAATTTTAACCCTCTCATAACCCCCATAACTCCCAGGAACCCAACTGGAACCCACCTAACCCATATTCCACCCATGTTAGCAGGCTAGCTTGTGTACAGTTTTCACACAATACAACTACTAGTTTTGTACAAAATGGCACTTTTTGAGGACAATTCAAACACAAGCAAAACAGCCCCAACACTGTTAAATGTGTAAAAACTGTAAAAACAGAATGATTTGCAAATATAATAGGCCCCTCTGATATTCCTAACATTTTATTAGAGCCACTTAATTTTCCAGTCTTTTTTTAGACAGGTTGCTGCAATCAAGTTAGTGTTTTTTTCATGAAATGATAAAACGTCTCACTTTAAACTTCTAGGATGTATTGTATGTTCTATTGTAAATACAATCATTGAATTCTGCTTTTACTTATATGTATGTACATTTAACATAGCATCCCAACTTTTTATATGGATGGAAGTGAATAAGAATAAAAGCTGCAGTGAGAAAAACAAACAAGTGATGCTACAGTGGCTAGGCTAAACTGGACGGAGGGCCGGGCAGCGCTGTGTGAGCTGAGGTGAGGCTGCAGTGATGCTGCACTGTGTAGCACACTGACCCAGCAGCAGCTTCAGGCTCGGCTCGGCTCCCCTTGCTGCAGAAAATCAATAAGGACCACTGTGAGCTGAACAGCCAGGAGCTGAGACAGCACGCACACACACACTTACACACACACACACAGACACACACACACCCTTTTCTTCATTTATCAGCATCTTGTACAATAGCTCCTTCTATCCCAACTCCCCCTGCATAGGAAACCCTGAGCAGACTGATAATCTATATAAGTCTATCAGAGTCTATATAAGTCTATCAAATAATTAATTCACTATACATTATTTGTTAATAATGCATGTCATTGAGGCGCAGGGCATAGCTTTATCTTGTATTATTTATACTAATTTAGAACATCTTCTAATAAAAACAGTTATTTTATTTTTGTTACAATTTTGAAATCTTCCTTTTTCTTTTTTAACATGACTAAGTTGCTTTAACCATTATTATTTTACTTAATCTTATTTGTCCTTTGATCTGATAGTCCATTTTTTTTTAATATTATTATTTATTTATTTTTTTACTGTTTTAAGTAAACTCACGTTCATAGTTGTTTAATCTAGTGTTGTTTAATCGCAATTCCGGATGAGGACTGCAGTTGGCATGCTCACACTAAAGTAGTGATGTTGGACAGGGCCCATTGCTGATGTGCTAACACTGCTGTAGCAATGTGGGATGAGGCCTGTAGCTGGCATGCTAACACTGCGTTAATGATATGGGACAGGGCTTATCATCACTGTTTCATCACAGACTAATAGGTCAGCACCGGTGTGGAAATGTTAGTAACCACTGGCCCAGCACTGGAAAAGAGGCCATAATTTAATGCATACAATTTGTTCAGTAAACGCTCTGTGCACGTACTCTTAATAACAAAGGTGCTGTAGAAGATTTGAAATGATGCCAGTGAGGAACTACTTCTATGGAACAGAGACCTATGAAGAGCCTTTAAAGTGATAAAGGACCTTTACGTCAAGTGAAGGTTCTTCACAAGATTATCATCTCTCACAACAAAACAAGAATCATCATGAAGCTGCAGGCAGGATCCATCTATTTCAGGGAGAAAGCCTGTACAGATAGTATGGTGAGGACTGTTTTTTAGGGGTGCTGGGAAACCGTGATTACTGAATGTGGGTGTTGTTTGTGGACTGAGGGGGCGCCGTTTGCTTTCATGTGCCTTGTTACCATAGTGGCTCAGCTCAACAACAAAGAGTCTACTGTGTGTGTGGGCCGTCACAAGGCTGGCCTTTTCTTCCGACTGCTGCGTCCTCCCAGAGCGGCGGCATCACGGCACAAAGACAGACAGGGCGACACAGATCTTTCAACTGGAGAAAGTGTTGGTGGCACAAACACACATTCATCTTTCCATTTAGCCTGTATGGAGCATTGTTTGAAAAAAAGTGTCATCTGCACTGTTAGTATAATGCTTGTATAATGATGAACATTATACCACCGCCACCATGTTTCATAGATGCATGGATGCATAGATTGTTTTTCTTTTACTACATATAATGTAGCTAATCAGTCAAGGTATGTTTAGTGTAATGTGTTATCCGCAGACATTAATAATTAAAATGGGCCTTAAACTGTGTTAAGTAATTTTAAATAGATTTGCTTTCATGGTTTTCTGACACTGTATAGCATACTACAGGACATATATAACTGTACATGGGTAAAACCAGTAAGGGCAGTCACAGTCACAAAGGACCATGAATTTATAATAACCCAGCCGATATTCTTATGTGGGACTTTGTGGGTTTGTACTTGTGTTTTTACGTGGACCTAGTTTTCCCATTTGGGCCCTATCATTAAAGCCCACCTAAGCTCTCATGGTCCCAAACAGTTCCCATGTGCAGAGGCCATCCATATGGGGCCCATATTTAAGCACCCTGGTCCCCTCACTGATATACATATGTGGGCCCAACATGTTGAACCCCTAGACAAAACTTTCTGGTGCCCAATTAGGCTTCCCACTCAGGCATAGGGATGCTGAGTGGGAAAAGCTAAGAGCTAATTACACAGTTAATTTTATAGACTTGAATTAGTAAGAAATATGTTAACATTTGTATAGGCTAGATTGTTTTTTGTCCAACAATCTCATTACCGGCCCTAAACTCAAGTTAACTCAAGTACTATCAAACAGGAATGTTCTGCTTTGTTTTTAGATTTTGACTCAGCTCTATCTGACGCTTGTGCTCCACCTTCTGGCCAGTCCCCTACACGAACACATGCTCCATCAGCTTGGCACTCTCTTGCTCCTGAGGGAGGCACATTGCTCCAGGCTGGGACAGCAGGGTGGAGATAATCCCCTGTGCCAGCTGAGGCCGCTCCCTCTGAACACAGCGGGCCGCAATCTCACTCCAGCCCTCTGCACTGCACATGACGTCATCCAGGATGGTCTGCTGTAGGGCACCTGCAGGCAGTTACAGACAGTGGACAATAGATATATGGTTCCATTGTATTACTTAAACCTTATACAAATGTGAGCATTCTGAAGCCATCCCCTGAGCTAACACTTTATGATAAATTTAGCATGTCAGTGTAAGATACTAAAAAGTGTACTAACCTTGTCCATCAGTGTAAATCTTCTCTAATAGCTGAAAGGCCAGGTCCTCCAGGCCAGCACTGAGAAGGTAGTGACAGATAAAGCCCACAGACAGGAGGGCTGGGTTCCCCCCATATGGCTGAGTCAAATCTTCTAGCAGACTCAAACTGGGACATTCCCTCAGCACAAATATGAGGTCCTCTGCATACACAACAGGAAATACTAACACTCAACCTAATATGTAAAACATGTATATATTTTAAGAACATTGGTAGCAGGCTTTTGAATGAACTGGATGAAGTAACTTGCTCACAAGAAAAAAATTGCAAAGCATGTAATCTTCCTTTAGTTAAGTAATATTATGGTTCCCACGCAGCAATTACAAAGTCAATGCTTACAGGGTGAAGGCAAGCATTGGTTCCCTTTGGGTCCAGACACTGCATTTTGTAGAACTGCCACTGATGCAACAACACAGCTAAATACGCTTGGAAGAAAGCACTGCCTTTTAAATTGTGTTAAATCTGATAACACCTGCAGCCTCTAGCGTTATACTGTGTAATGGTGGAAAGAGGTGGGGATCACTATTCAATCCATAGAGCCTCACAGTTTGGAATGTAGGTGTCTGAATGAACATGGAGCGCAACAGAAAAATAGTGTAATCTTTACCTGGCACGATTGGCACTGGTTTTACTGCAAGGACACACACACCAAGCACTACAGAAGAAATGGTGCATGCAGGGGTGCATAAACTGAGTGAGAGAGGGGTGCTGCTTGGGACATGTGCTCTTATCTTATTTTATATTATTAGTGAATGGACTACCAGTGTTCCACTAAAATAAAATATCCAACATTAAGATTAAATTAATAGATGTAATGGAATCAAATACATTATTCATAATGGCTTTCCACAAATGCATTTAGCAGTGATTACCATAGAGAGTACTATACAGTGCCTTGTAAAAGTATTCAGCCCCCTTGAACTTTACAACCTTTTGCCACATTTCAGGCTTCAAACATAAAGATATGAAATTGTATTTTTGTGTGAAGAATCAACAATCAACAAGCGGGACACAATCATGAAGTGGAATGAAATTTATTGGCTATTTGAAACTTTTTTTAGAAATAAAAAACTGAAAAGTGGTGCGTGCAATATTATTCGCCCCTTTACTTTCAGTGCAGCAAGCTCACTCCAGATGTTCAGTGAGGATCTTTGAATTATCCAATGTTGACCTAAATGACTGAGGATGATAAATAGAATCCAACTGTGTGTAATCAAGTCTCCGTATAAATGCACCCGCTCTGTGATAGTCTTAGAGTTCGGTTTAAAGCACAGAAGTGAGCATCATGAAGAACAATGAACACAATAGGCAGGTCTGAGATATTGTTGTGGAGAAGTTTAAAGTCGTATTTGGAAACAAAAATATTTCCCAAGCTTTAAACATCTCAAGGAGCACTGTGCAAGCAATCATATTGAAATGGAAGTATCAGACCACTGCAAATCTACCAAGACCCGGCCGTCCCTCTAAACTTTCAGCTCAAACAAGGAGAAGATTGATCAGGGATGCAGCCAAGAGACCCTTGATCACTCTGGATGAACTGCAGAGATCTACAGCTGAGTTGGGAGACTCTGTCCATAGGACAGCAATCAGTGCACAAATCTGCCCTTTATGGAAGAGTGGCAATAAGAATGCCACTGTTCAAAGACAGACATAAGAAGTTTGAACAGCAAACATGTGGAAGAAGGGCAAACCTTCAGTTAAGTTTTTTTGCCTAAATACAAAGCGCTTTGTGTGGCTGAAAAGTAACGCTGCTTATGATTCTGAACACACCATACCCAAAGTAAAACATGGTGCTGGCAGCATCATGGTTTGGGCCTGCTTTTCTTCAGCAGGGACAGGGAAGATGGTTTCAATTGATGGTAAGATGGATGGAGCCAATTACAGGACCATTCTGGAAGAAAACCTGTGACAATGATCCAAAATATATAGCAAAATCTACAATGAAATGGTTCACAAATAAATGTATCCAGGTGTTAGAATGGCCAAGTCAAAGTCCAAACCTGCTCACCACAAGACCTCCATCCTCAAAACCGCTATTGGATCCCAAAAGATCCAGGATTTGTCACTACAAAGGTCACTATAGCTGGCTGATAGTTGTTCTAGACTGTGACCCTACTACTTCAGTCCATACCTTGTCTCCTCTCAAAGCCTGTCAACAGGGAAAAATATTTTCAAATACATTGTAGAGGTATGAGAGAGTCAGAGATCTCTCACTAAGGGGTACACTACCCAAAAGCTCTCTTGTAGTAAGACCCAAAGTGTAATCAGACCACACCTTTAATCATTTACATAACTGCCTGATATGCCATAAGTAGAACAGTGTGGTGTGTAATAAGCTGGATCTCACCTACTGTGAAGTCTCTGTTCTTGTAAATGTGTTCTAAGGCACCGCTGGTCAACCCTCGTCTGCACATGCTGAGCACTGCCTTCTTAACAGCACCGCAGGCTGTGAAAATAATCTGGGCTAGGGCCAAACAAGTGTCTGCTATCCGTGGGTCCTTGTCGCCATGGTTACAGATCATATCCCCTAATTCTTCACTGTACGATAACCTGTGGGTGTAACACATGGAACATATTCTTTCACTTCTGAGTGTCAGTGAACAGTGAGCCAAAACTTACATAAAGATATAGGCACTAACATCAAAAGAAATTAATGTACTTTGACCCTAATGAGGTCCATCATAAGTGACATCCATATGTGTGGCCAACATGGAAACAATCTTATTTTCTTGTTCCTAGTCAGGGTCATGGTGGATCTGAAGCCTGCCTAGAATTATTAAAAGCAAGGCTGGGCAACACCCTGGAAACCCAATGAAACATTCATATAAATAATAAAAAAAACCTGATATTTAAAATTGGATCACCATCTGGAAAACTCTTTTATTATTTTATATATGCAGAGGTGTTTCCTTTCTTTCAATAATTGCAAACCACTAGAGTCACTAGGGACAGAACATCCACGATAATGTAAAGCAAGGTATCACCTACCTTTGCTGGGTGACTCCAAAAGTAGCCAGCTGGATGTAGTTGTACTGCAGAGCACAGCGGACCCCCTCCAGAGACATCCTCTCTCCTGGCACCTGCTTTCCAGGTTGGGCTGAGAGCATCAGAGCCTGAAAGAAGAGCAGTACAGGAGGAAGCTGTCTCTCATACACACTGACAGCTGAGAGAAAAAAGTGGAGAAATATTAGTGCACCTTATCACAGCCCACCACTGCAATAGCAAGTATAAGGAAGGGACATACATTTGAATCTCATCATGGTCTCCATGTTCCTCAAGACTCCATGAGGGGACTTGGCAGCATGATAAGCGGCAGCCTCGTATTCACCTGAATTAAAAAGATCTGAGAACCTGTGGGTGGAAAAATATATTCACCCTCCACACTAACACCAGGATGGAATCACCACAACTAATCTAAATAAACACATATAAACCCATACACTAATATATGCCCTCTCGAACAGCAACAACAGCAAACCGCTCAAATGACTACAAACAAAGAAGATGGACATCAGTATGTTGGCAGTTAACATGTGAGCTTCTATGTTCCTTCAATACATTATTACATTGTCTGCAGTTTTAAATACTTCACAGTAATTGTTATCATGAATATTAGTATAATTGCTTAAAAACAGTTCGTTTTATTTAAATCATTATACTAAATAGGCAGCTCTGTACATAAAAAAGAAATTATAGTTTCATTCTGCAGACATAAAATGGTGATTTTAAAAAACAAATATGAATTAACAAAATTGCACCCAGCTAACTTATGGGCCATCATTCCAAGTAGAATAGGCCACTAGTAAATGCCAGATATGGCCAAGTTTCGGGTCACATTAACATACCTTTCAATGTAGTCCAACAAAAGCTTTGATTTGTGGACTTTCTCAGGATCATCTTCTTCAAACTCATCGTCTGTTTTGATGACATAGCTGTCAGTCTCAGAGACTGGAATAAAAAAATCACACATTTAGCCTCCAGAAAGTAAGTGAAACACAGAGCAGATGTTCTGCTCTGACCTGCCATGTGGTGAAGGTAATAAAAGAAAGGAACCTTTCATTTCAGAGACATGCTCTAATTTGGAGGATAGAAACTCAAGCAGAGGAGGACGACTTGATGTTTTTTCCCAGGAACTCAGAGCCTTGCTTAGACATGTCAGCTGTGTAAATCTGTAAACAATGACAGTTTTATTTAATATAAATAAAATAAGCAACAAACAAGAAAAAAAAAAATAGAGCACATATGCCTGAAGAGCATTGGGGCTTAAGGTTGTTTCTTAAGGGCCCAAAGTGGCAGCCTGGCAATCACAGGTATTGAACCCACAATCCAGTAATCAATAACCAATTAGTGCTTTAACTGCTACCACTGCTCATATTAGCATTAACATTGTATTACGCATCAATCATAAAATCAAGAACTTATGCTGCAGAAAGTGTAATACAATATTGCCAAACTGGTATGAAATATCGACAAAGTGATGCTCTTACCGACGTTGCAGTCTGTTGTTCTCTAATATAAGTGCATCTCTTTGGTTCAGACTGGTCCTCATTTTGAAATCCAGGGCATCTTTCTCCTGCCTTGGAATGTATTGGCTCTTTATTTTACTTAGAAGATTGTCTCGCTTTTGCTTCAAGAACAACAGACGCTTATCCAGGGCTTCAGGATTCAAAGACTCACTGAATGTAAGGCCTAAGTATAGGAAAAGGTATAACAGACCCTTAATGTAATAATAAATATTTAGGTTAGCACATAATCCTGAATAATTTTTACAATATTGTCATTTTAAAAAATGGTTTATTTATAACAATTATCCATTGTTATATATGCTTCTTTTGTTTATTTAAATATGGAATAAATTAGTTGTCATTAAGTATTTGTATATAGTTTTATGTCCTCCAGTCAGTGTTACTCATCTAGTGGTAAATGCTGAGCCAATGGAATCATACATGTAACATTTTAGGTGATATGATTCCTGTAGAAAAGGATGAGGGCCTTCAAGTTCCTTCTTACCAATGATTGGCTGCGATTTAAAAGCAGTTACAGTACCTTGTGACTTTTAAATTGAGTGAATAGTAGTTACAGTACCTGGTATCTGTCCAACAGGATTTCGTTCATGGCTATCTAAAGTTTCCTGCTTTGGAGAATCCAATTGATTTTTTCTGATCTCCTCAAGACCTTGTAACTGATTTCTGACATCAGCAGTATCTCTCTGTATAACAGCAATTCTGAAAGAACAGAAAATCAATCAGCCAGTAATCCATTCATCACAAATCCTGGACATATTTGGAACACATCTGGAATATGGGACCCGACTTCCTTTCAAGTCAAGAAAGGCACCAGCAAGTAAAATTACCCCATGGCTCAAAAAGTGAGTGCATTTTTACAATTATTGTGCATTTTGTGTGCTTTTAGGACTGGTCCAAATTCATTAATTAGATCTCTACAGTTCTTGTGATTTTAGTCTGATCACTCTCTGTGGCGTTTAGGCATGGCGCATCTGCACTTTTCCCATGCGCATTTAAGCATAGTTTGTGTTTTTATGTATCTCATTTGCTTTTACGCATTTCGTGTGCTTTTACACATTCAGTGCACTTTGCATTCTGTGCGCATCTCATATTGTTGCGCATTCTGTGCGTTTTCAGTGCGATTTTACGCATCCCATTGACTTTTATGCATTCATGTGCTTTTGGAATTCTGTGGTCTTTTACACTTCTCACATGCTTTTTTACGCATTCCGTGCGCTTTTTCCGCATCTCCTGCGCTTTTAGCGTTCAGTGCGTTTTTACGCGTTTCCTGCGCTGCAATAGCTTTATAAAGATCATTAACGGCCTCTGTCGGTTTTGAGGTAGAACTTGCACGTGCACTTACAATTTGCACGTGCACTTACAATTTGCATCTCAGTCTGCTTTTACGTATTCCATGTGCTTTTACACATTTGGACCCAGCATGGTGTAAGAGATTGTAACTGGTGGGGATGGTATTCAGTCTGCACTCACAACAAGTGCGTGTATTGATTTTATCGACAAACGCATTGTTCACGGGAGAAAGGCAGAGCTCAGACCAAGATTAACATTTCAGAGTCACCAACTGGTTAAACTGTTAATTTACTTACTGTTTAATTACTGGTTGATTCAAATAAGAAAAGCCATAGTCCAAGTTTTAATTGTGTGGCGTTTTTACCTGTCCTGAAGTTGTGCAGCTCTTCTCTGAAAGTTCATTAAGGAGGTGGGTTGAGTTTCCATGGCCTTTAGTTTTTTATGAGCAAGCTTTGATCTTTGGTTATTAGTTTTTACAGCAGCAATGAAATCATCATATTCTTTCTTGATGGATGTAAGAAGCATTTTGTACAGTGTAGCATGGTCAATTACCTAAAATTAGGAAACAAATGGTAATGAGCTTCAAGTGAACAATTACATTACAATGTGGGTTTAATTCACCTTTCAGATATTTAAATAAAATAGTTACTTTAATCAGTGACGGTTGATTGTACCCCTTTCTGATAATGGTCTACATCAAGAATACGACTAATTTTTAATTTATTACAATATTAACGGCTTCTCTACACGGCTACCTTCACTGAACTAATTTCCACGATTCAGGGCCTGTCCCTAATTGTTAAGTGATGACATTTTTACTATAATATAAAGTTTACTACATTTTTAATTAATGAAGGCTATAGCCTACAACTATTAAATGTTTAGTCTTATTATTGAGCTTTATTGAATGTCTTTGGAGTGCATTTTTAGTCTGCTGTTGTTAGTCTATAAAGCTAGCTATAAATGCTGCACTTCAGTTCTGCGGTAGAAGAATGTTGTTGTACTATATTTTTGTACATTCTTTTTAATTATGCTACACTATAAATATTTTATACAATATCAGTGACTTGGTAAGTTACTGTTGAGGAAACAGACAAACGTTTATAGTTTTTTTTGTTTCTACTGAAAGTATGAAATGCTTACATTTATACAAAACAAACATTGTATTATTATATTTATCATACTAATATAATGAATATTTATTGTTATATTTTATGTAGGTCGCCAAGAATATCTTTACTGCAAAAATACCTTGAAATATCCTGATATTATTTTAGAGCCATAACTAATAAAATCATATAAAATAAAAAAGTTCTCCTTATTTTCATTTATTTATTTATTATAAAGTCCAATTGTTTATATTAAATACAGCTTGTTTTTGCGCATAGCTTGATGAAATATGTTAGCTAACTGAGAAACTGAGAGTGCTTTGTGGGAAATGTGGTTAGTTATCCTGATTTGAATAACTCTCAACTTTATTAATTCGTCATCAAACTCTCCTTTTCTAGTTAATTTAGCTGTTTATTTATAGAACGGTTTTTGATCAATTTATAGTTTTAAAGTTCTGCCACTGTCTAAAGTAACTATTTTTGCTGAGCTCTAATGCTAACAGTTAATCATTAATGTACTTAATAACTTATAATATTAGCTAAGTTACAATATTAATGTACCTTATCAAAAGCAGCTTTATAAATGTTGTATCTGTGCTCAGGGCCGCTCAGGCACTCCTTCTCTCCACATATAAACTGCTGCAGTGACTCCAAAAACTCCCTGTCAGCAGCAGTCCTGAAGAGTAGCTCAGTTTTACCTTTTACATCCATTACTTTGTTATAAACAGCTTGTTTTAAAGCATAATTTAAAATTGTTCAAAGTTAGCTAATCTGCTAACCACTGACAGAACATCTAAAGCTAGGTAACGCTACAGTCTCCACGGTAACCGCGGATGCATTGTGGGAAATGTAGTTAGTTGTTACCTTGGTTCGAATAACTCAAACGTTTCTGTGAATCAAGGTATTTTACTATTATTTTAGATATATAGATGTACGAATATTTGACGTTCCATGAGTTTATAACAGACCGAAAAAAAAGTTTTTAGTTCGTGGTGTTTTTATTCAGGCATCGCGCGGGGCTTCTGCTGATCCCTGCGATCTGGGCGAGAAAACCCCGTCGCGCCCTCCTCCAGCCCTCTTCTCATGATCCGCCATTAGCGAGAGGCTTGTGGTGAGTGGGGCTCCGCTTTAATACATGGAATAAAGTGTAAAATTAAGGTCTAATAAGTGTCTGAGCGCGTCTAACTGTGGCGGAACGCTTGTATTTTTCTGTGTTTAGGTGGATTCGACGGCAAAATGCAGATTTTCGTCAAAACCCTTACGGGGAAGACTATAACCCTTGAGGTGGGCAGAGGAATCGCATGTGTACACTGTTCCTTTACTCTGTCTCGTTTTTAATGATCAGACATTTTAAACGAGAATAGAGAATGATTTACATGGTTCAGAAAGCGTTAAATCTCTTTTTAGGTGTACAACTGTCTGTCAGAAGCTTCTGAGGTTCAGGGTTTTCAGTTAAGTTACCCTAGTAGCCGGTTGCCTGTTGTAGCACGTGTAGCTAAATGTATGTGCTAGTCTTAACTAGGAAACACTTTCATTAACTAGATAGTAACTGATGTATAGTAGCTGTAGGCCGGCTGTGTTCAATATAAGGTGTGTTTTCCCTTTCTAATGTAGAAATGGAGTAATTTCTAATGAAACCCGTTTAAGTTGGTAAAATATAACCTGGACGTGCCAAAGCACAAGATGTGTGTTAGCTAACTAGCTAGTGAATGCATGGGCTACAAATTGTGGTAATATATGTTATATACAGGTCTGTTAGTCTAGACAATCGTTATCTATCCCGTGTGTATTATGGTATATAAATTAATCTAATAATTATTAATCCATTGTTTGTAGCTAGTATGTGGAGGCAAGAATCGAAACCACAATTTTGCCTGAAACCCAATCAAATAAACCATTAGGCAGAATAGCAAACAGTTAATTTAGCCATTTTTCACCCATGCAAATATTTTATAAAAATATGCAATTAACAGGGAATTTGATGAGAGAATATTTACTTTTGTTAGCATTTTCTGCTAAATTTTGATTGCTAAATATTCAGTTCATCCGTCAGTAGTTCTATGGATAGTTCTGATTTTATTGGTCTAGTGTCAGATATTGCTAAGTGATGGAAGATAAAGGGAAGCTGTTCGAGCAACTGTTTCTGGCATGGATGCTCCTGTATCTCCTCTTAAGTAATTTAATTATTGTACTAGAACTAGTGTTGGGATTTTGAATTATAGATATTAAGAATTTATGGAGGTTTGGGGTGAAGTCGAACTTTAATCTGTTTTAACTGTAAAAGTGCTTAATTGTCTCGGAGTATGGAGCAACCCAACACTGCAATATGCACAGTTGATATGCATCACACTACTAGTATAATTAAGGACAGTATGCGTAGTAAACAGAACTGGTGCAGAAAAATATAGTTAATGTTGTAAAGGAATGATTCATTGTAATTCGAGCATGTTGAATAATCTTCCTTCTCTATCTTTTGCAGGTTGAGCCTTCAGATACTATCGAAAATGTCAAGGCCAAAATCCAAGACAAAGAAGGTAATATTAAACTGATAATAATGTCAATCAGCGATTGAATTTCACTTGCTAAGTGACCAGTTGTTTTGTTCTAGGCCTAAATTGTGTGTTGCTTGGTTTCTTATTTTTTATTTAGGTATCCCTCCTGACCAGCAGAGGTTGATCTTTGCCGGCAAGCAGCTTGAGGATGGACGCACCCTGTCTGATTACAACATCCAAAAGGTAAACAGCATCTGTTTTTCTTGTGTGTAAATATAATCAAAGTATTTTAAGACTGCACATCTGTCCAGGGTAGATGGACATCAGTTCTTTGGCACATTTTATTTTATATTTATATGTATGTATGTATGTATGTATGTATGTAGTGGTATGACGTTTTATTAGGTGCAGGTCTCTCCCATTAATTGTATATTGTAGTGCACAAGGTGATCCTCAGATTTGGAGATATTTTGGAGGGTTGTTTTAAAAATCATTTATGGTGGACACTGATATTGAAAGGAATAGACATGCATTGTTTCTTTGTTGCTGTGTTTTTTTTTTTTTTTTTGTAGTCATATAAAAAGAGATGTGAATGCCATTGCATGATAATGAAATGTCAAGTTAAATTAGTGTTAGTACAAGGCAAAGCAAGCACATTTAAGCTTATTTGAATTGTTCTGTGTTGATAGAAATGTTGTACTGTGGAGCTAACTGATTTTTCAATTGTACAGGAGTCCACCCTGCACCTGGTGCTGAGACTTCGTGGTGGTGCTAAGAAGAGGAAGAAGAAGTCTTACACCACCCCCAAGAAGAACAAGCACAAGAGGAAGAAGGTCAAGCTCGCTGTGCTCAAGTACTATAAGGTGAGGATGGATTTTTAAACATTGAACGAAGTAACTTCTGATAAAACAACTTGAATGACATGCAGATAGTAGGGTGCAATAGTTATGGTCCCCCTTCATCCTTGCCCATTCCTTTCTGACAGGTCGATGAAAACGGCAAGATCCACCGTCTTCGTCGCGAGTGCCCCGCTGATGAGTGTGGTGCCGGTGTTTTCATGGCCAGCCACTTCGACAGGCACTATTGCGGAAAGTGCTGTCTGACTTACTGCTTCAACAAGCCAGAGGACAAGTAAATGTACAGTAGTCAATAAAATGTTCACCACCCAACCGTCTGTATCCGTTCTTCATTTAATTTTGATGTCAACATGTGTGTTCTCCAAGTGGTCCACAACTTTCCTTATAATCTGCTTAATTTTTAGTTCTAGTTTTGGATGTTTTGTTAAGCTTCACACAGAGTAAGGCCTGGTAACATTTTGGATATTGTGGGCTAAGTTTAACAACATTAATTTCAGGTATTTGCCCACACAAGGTGACAATGTGGCTTTGAGTCAATTTTTTTTTTGTCAATTCTTAGGCTCAGAGTATCACTTATGTCCCCCTTTTGATTAAACTTTCATTGAAACCAAAGTCTCAACAGTTTAGTCATGTTCTAAATGTTTATGTACACAAAGTAGGTAGAGTACCTTTCACATTTTAAATCCTAGAGAAGTGTATTCAACTCTTATAATTGCTCAGCTTTACTAAAATACTTGTTTAATTCATAACTGGAATTACAAACATTGAGAAACTTATTAATGCTCTAATATTTTTTTGAAGAATAAAAGGAGAATCTGACAGGGTGGAGATAATGTTTGCTTTTGGCGTCATGCCTCCAGAGGGTGCCGTTACTATGTTCATTTACTGTGCCCTGAGTATACTTTCTTCCCTTTTCTGGAGTGTGGGAAATGGGCTTTAGGATGTTTTATGAAATGGTAAAGTACTAACTTAAGAGTATGGATTCATATTTGTTTGCCCCCTAGTGCATGGTGATGTACAAAGGCAAATGGGCATTTAGGAGCTATGTTTTAATAGAAGGCAAGTAAAAAAAAAAGTATTTTTAACCAATATTATTAATGCTAGGTATAAAATGAACTAAAAGGTAATATAACCATTTACAGATGAAGGGGGATTATTTTATGTTAAAAATAATTTGATCTGTCTTTTCCATGTGAGCTTTAGCAAACTGCAGAGTATTCTTTTTGTCCATGCTCACCATTTATAAGTGCTTTCCTGATTGTGGACTCATGCACAAAAACGAATTTAATGAGAGAAAGGCTGTGCATTGCTTATAAGTTAAGTCCTTTTGTGACCTTGCAAACTATTACCAGCCTTGCTTTTGGAGTGATATTTATTGATGGACTACTCCTGGGAAGGGTAAATATGGTTTTGAATTTCCTTTATCTGTACACAATGTCTGACTGGGTTGGTACAGTTCCAACATTTTAGAGAGCGTTTTGTATCCTTTTTTCCCAGCCTGATGAGCATCAGCAGCTCTTGTGAGCTTCACTGAGTATAAAAAGAAATCACTAAATTTAATATTTTGTTTCGGATTGGGTTCTCCTTACTTACTTTAAGCTGCTGTTTTACCTGCTAATGTGTTAATTTAAGATACTAAGTAATTTTGAGACACAAAGTAATTATTTTGAGATTCTAAGTTGTTATTTTAAGATACTAAGTATTTACTTCAAAGCAATCATCTCAAAGTAACTTATCTTAAAAACAATGACTAAGTATCTCAAAATAGAGGTATCATCTTAAAAATAATTAGGCAGCATCTCAAAATAACGTCTTATTTTCAGTATCTGAAAATAAAGAGACAGTTACTCTAAATAAAGACATTATAATGAGATAGCAATGTACTTAATAATTAACGTTAAAGTATATGTACTGGATTTATTTATATATTTTAGTTGGTCGGACTGGGTTTCCATGCAAACAAAATATCACAAGAATCATTGATATTTTTTTTTACAAACCTATTTTGAAATTAATCTCAAGTCTGTTACTATTGTTGTTTTGTTTTTTGATGTTTTTGTATTAGAGGAGGTTGCCTGATGTTCTCCAGGCCGAGGAGGAGCATCTATGAGATCACTGTTTGCAGTGTTAAGACTTTTTTTTTTACACCTCTTTCAGGAATTTTGTACGGATTTGTAAGATTTTCCGTGAGGATCAGGGCGCAGCGGCTCGGATATAAACTCGTGTACTAGTTAGGGGCCCTAGGTGGACCTGTGGGTCGCGGTGGCGTGTTTTCGAAGGCCTTGCTGTTGTTGTAGATGATGTAGGAGGAGGGAGAGGACTTGGAGAGAGAGGACCGAGAGAGGGAGGGAGGGAGCAGCTTTTCCACTTATCTCTGCCATTTTGAAGCGATCCGGTCAGTCCAGCGGAACATCCCGAACCATGACCCGGTGCTGGACACGGACTGGAGCTGAGTATCTGAGTGAGTATAACGATAAAGTCCTTCAGTAGCGACATTTACAGCAGGATGACTGCGGAGTAACGCAGCTTTAAACATGGCTTGGCTTTAGTGAACTTCTGAAAGTAACGTTAAAGTTACTTTTCCACAGCGCGTAAAGCTGCTAGCTTTTACGTTTCTACGCAACTGATAACGTTTTCGTATAGATAATGTGTTTATAAGTATAAATACAGGCGGTAAATCTGATTTAGAGCGGTTGTTATTGTTGTAAATCAGTGCAGACGTGTGTAAAACTAGTGCTGCAACTTTTCCAAAACAATGCTACAAAGCAATGTTGATCAGATGCGAGTTTTAAAGGTTTTTAGCATCAAAAATGGCTTAAAAGTTTTGTTAAGACGGACTTTTACCCTCGTAATTAAGTGTTAAGTAAACAGAAGTAACGTTAGCGTAGTCAATGTCGGCTCGTGTAAATAAATCTCACCCGAGCGGTTTGGTTCAGTAATCTGTGAAAACTGATTGAGAATAGCTTGATGCCCTGGCTCAGCTCGGGTTGCCAGATGCTCTGAATCCCCCCCTCCTTCTCCAGGAGCATCAGCACCCTGGTATTTTTTTTATTTTATGTTTTGATATTATTACATGTTTAAAAAGTTAATTAACAAAAAAGAAGATCTTTAAACTACCTTTAAAAATGTATTTTTATAAACAGCTCTGAAACGAAGAGACCACTTCAGTTTTTGAATCAGTTTCTCAGATTTTGCTATTTATAGATATATATATTTGAGTAAAATGAACATTATTTTATTCTATAAACTATTGACACCATTTCTCCAAATAAAAATATTGTCATTTAGAGCATGTATTTGCAGAAAATGAGAAATGGCTGAAATAACAAAAATATGCAGAGCTTTCATACCTCAAATAATGCAAAGAAAACAAGTTCATATTCATAAAGTTGAGAAATCAATATTTAGTGGAATAACCCTGTTTTTTTCAGTCATCGTTTTCATGCATCTTGGCATGTTCTCCTCCACCAGTTTTACACACTGCTTTTGGATAACTTTATGCCACTCCTGGTTCAAGCAGTTCAGCAGTATATTCCAGAGGTTTTCAGTTTGGTAAATGGTTATGTGGGCATGACTAAAAAATGGCGTAAAATATAAAAAGGTCTTCAAAACTTCAAAACTACACATACAGACTTCAGATATCAGATACCTCTTGGCTGATAAACTGTGTTTGGGGTTCTCTTTTTTCTTGCATATTTTTATTGCATGTGAGGATGAATTTTTCCATGCATCGTGTCATGATGATCTGTTTTGGAGGTCACGCCAGAAGATGAGTATGACGCTTAGCCATGTGATTATGTCAACACTGATGCTGAGATTAGCTACAGTTTTCATGCACGACATCTGAGATTGAAGTGCCGATGAAGTCTAATTTGGTACCCTGCAATTATCTGAACTCAGATCCTCCCTCTGGCTCATGACATGTAGCCCAAAAAAGAGCTAGAGAGAGTTGCTTGTATACCGTTTAGGTTTGGATTAAAGGTACACTGTATTTATCATATTTTGCATTGTGGTTAACAAATGTGGGAACAGTGGTGCTTAAGAAAAGAAAGGCATGGAAATACTTTTACTTTTACTTTTTTTAAGTTTAAGACAAGCTGTTAATATTATTATTATTATTATTATTATTATTATTATTATTATTATTATTATTAATATTTCACAACATATTTTTTAAGATTCAAAGACAAGGTAATTTACCTTCAGGAAAATGGAAACAAAAAAACAAAAAAAGAGCTGTGAAAACTATATTTCAAAATGTGATCAAAGCATACAAGGAAAATCATGCAAGACCTGGTTGACCACCAAATGTTTGGTTTTTTTTTTTCTCTCAGATAGCATCTATCATATGTTGATGCCATTCCTTCTCCCAACACTTAAAATATTTTTATATAATATGTGTTTCAGGTGTTATTTTGTCTGGACTAGATTGTGTTCAGAATATGCACTTTTTGCAATGTAAAGAGATTTTTGTGATAACCAAATTATGTGTTCAATTAAGTGTTTCAGGTTTTAATTTGCCTGCCGACAGGCCAGCCCAGCACTTGTACCCTCTTCTACAGCGGAATCTTTGTAATGTGTGCCTCATGTGATTTTGCATTGTAATGTTGGAAACTGAGTAGACATCCATGTAGAATTGTAAATAGTATTTGTAAAGGTAACAACATATTGTAGTTCTTGATAAATGTTGCACACATTCCCCCTTGCCCCTGTGGTTCTATAAGCTAATGTTAAAGTATGGCTCTCAATGTTTACTAGCCCTTAATTTTCCCTGTTTTTTGGAATATGTTGCTTTTTGTTACAATTTGGGATTGTAAATAATATAGTATATTTTCTATTTTATTTAATGTGCTGAAAACCATTCATGCCTATTTCCATCCAAGGCAACTTTATACAATGTGCATCAACATGATGTGTTCTTAAAATTTTTATCCATGTTTGGCTAAAACTGTTTTAATATAAAATTTTCCCAAGGATGCTTCTCTAATATTTTCTCCCTGAGAGAAATTTGGATTGGTGTTTTTGCATGGTGTACGTTGACCTAAAGTAATTAAGACTTGTGTGTTCCAAGTTAACAAACTACTATATCTTATTGTTGCTGTCAGACTAACCATGTGAGGAAAGGCATCCGGTTATGTGCTGCAGAGTTATGGCTGATGAAGTTGGAATGAGAAACCATAATGTTTCCTGTGGGATAAGAGACTGAGACTCTTGATACTCTTGATTTTAGATTAGAGTTTGTTCCAGGAGATGTACTGTATGAATAAAATTTATAATTGTTTTATAATATTATCCTGAGACCTGGTGGTTTATTTTGTCCACTGTAGTGGAAAAATATGGTCAGGGACCTATAAGTCAAACACTGTTATTGCAATCTGCTGGAGTCCCACTGTTCTGTGAAGAGGACATCCTGGGCTGTCCAGTGAGGCCTCAGCTGTGGGGGCGTGGCTAACAGAGCACAGGGAAAATAAAAAAAATTCTGCTGATCGCAGCTTTTATATTTTATATTTGTATTTTGGTGACATGATTTTGTTGTTGATAAGCAATTTAATTCTAAAAAAACAAAAAAAAAAAAACGAAACTTTATTTTTATAAGAATATATAAATGTACAGTAAATAATCACAGCTTTTATTTTAGTATCCTCTATAGTGACAAAAATGACAACAGAACTTTTATATATACCTGAAGGGGGCCCATGGGTTTGTCACATTTTCAAATTGAAATCCTCTGGAATCTAAACAAGAGGAAGATGGATGATCACAAGCCATCAAACCAAATTGAACTGCTTGAATTTTTGCACCAGGAGTAAAGGCATAAAGTTATCCAAAATCAGTGTGTAAGACTGGTGGAGGAGAACATGTCAAGATGCATGAAAACTGTGATTTAAAAACCAGGGTTATTCCACCAAATATTGATTTCTGAACTCTTAAAATGTTATGAATATGAACTTAATTTCTTTGCATTATTTGAGGTCTAAAACTCTTGTCTTTTTTATTATTTCAGCCATTTCTCATTTTCTGCAAATAAATGCTCTAAGTGACAATATTTTTATTTGGAATTTGGGAAAAATGTCTGTAGTTTATAGAATAAAACCACAATGTTCATTTTACTCAACCATATACATATAAGTAGCTAAATCAGAGAATCTGAGATGGTCTCTTAATTGTTTACAGAGCTGTATATATAAAACATTGACCAGATATCAAAACCGTTCCAAAACCGTGGATCATAGGAGGATATTATATGTACTCATTCACTAAACAGGTATATGACCTGTCTAGACTTGAGATGTGTTTTCTGGTTATAGAGCAGTAACAAGAAAGCAATTTTTGTTTGCAAAGGGAATTTTTGTGATAAAATGCTCTAGACTAGTATGGCTTACAGTGTGTGATTCAGTGTGTGTGTGCTTCCATGACCTTGACTTGAGTGTGTAAGTGTTTCTGATCACAGGACAGTGACCAGTCATGTGGGTTTTAGACGCTGTTTCACTGTGACCACACAAAAATAGCTAATATGATTATGTATGCTTGAAAAAGTACTAGTGGTACCTTGAATAGAATACTAGAAGGACATATTTAATCCTGCTATACTGAACCACATTAATTTCTGCTATTTTTTCCATCCTTCCTTCCTCCACCTTTAGCTTTGCAACCAAACTGTGTTTTCTTCAGATTTGAAAGTCATTGGCTTGGCAGGAAGTGAATTGTGGGCAGACTGAAGGTTCAATACTATCATCTCAGTAATAATGGCTGAGGTGCTTTTAAGCCAAACACCTAAACAACAATTTCTCCTCGGGTTCTGAGGTGGCAGCCCTTCATTCCAGGGGTGTGTGATCACTGCCCCAATCACTAGTCTGACTCGGACAGGTTAAATAACCAGGTTGTACTGCTGTGCAGTGGCTGTAAAAGGTGACCTTGAGCTTAGTCTTGATCAGTGACAGGCTGTCATGGTGGCAGCCCAAATTGAATGTTTGTTACTGACACACAATAGCCGAAATATTGTCATATTGCCCAACTTTCTTAATGTTGTTAAGAAACCTGAAACATAGGGAACTAACTAGTGAAAACAAAGATGAAGATAAAGTCAATTTTGACTATTAGTGTGTAATGTGTCTGAAGTTAAAGGGATAATTAGTGAACTTTTAATGTATGAATTTGCAGCAGGGAGTATTGAGTTGGTATTTCCTGTCCATGGTGAATGTCCCAGAGGAATGTGAAGAATGTGTCTCGTAGCCTCCAAAGACTCTGAAACCTCTCATTTCTCTGCCCACTCGTGCCACAGTGGCCGGCTGATGCTGCCTGTGTCAGCTTTATCTTTGTAGCTTGTGTAGTTTCTCCAGCATAAAGAAGGAATGATTCAGCTCTTCATTATGAGAATTCCTCTTAATCTAATGCATTGTTTCATAAGTCTGGAAGATTGCCAAACCCTCAAAACTTCTTTTTCTATATAATGGATTTGTCTGTGAGTAAAGGTCTACTCTAAAACAACTCCTAAACAATTATTTTTCTTTATTGGCTGTGTAAGCTGAAGCAGTGATTAAACCACTCTTGTATTTTAGTATGGTATTTACACTGACATGCCAAAAGTCATGGGACATGGGATTAGTATTGTGTTCCTTGATTTGTTGCCATGTATCATGAAAGCTAAAGAACACTGCACTGACCTGCAGGATATGCATACTGGGCTTCCTCATTGAATGTGGGTTTGATTTTTGCTAGGGTTGTTTGTCAGTTTGCATTTACAACTTTAGCCAGATGCCATTGGTCACAATCATCAACAGCAACTCATTTACACTGTTTTTTCTGTTTTTATTTATTTTTTTAAGTTTACGGTAGATGCAGCTGTATTGCATTGTACATTTCAATATTTAAATTTTTCTGTTAATCATTCAATTCGAAAAATAGGATTTTAGTTGATCATCAGTTCATCTGTAAAGCATCTTCAAAGCATCCATTTTAAGTTTTTCTTTGTATGCAGCAAAAAAGGTTTAAAAAAATGTAATTTGACTTTGCACAAAACATTGCACTTCCTGCGATTTGACTATTGAACATGTGTACGTTGTGAATTCAGTGCTGAACCGATGTATGCTGCAGCCCTGTTACCTAGACCCTGACATTTTGGGATGCACTAAAGTTGTTTATTTTGGGCCTAAACCAACCAAAACTTAACGTTTAATTTTGATAATAAACTACACAGGGCCAAAAATGTATATACCATATCCATACACATGGTTCATTATTCTTATAGGAAAAGGCTATACCAATATGTACTACTTATTTAATACCTTAAATAATTTACTTAAAAGTAATACAGAAATACTGAATTATCTTAAATACTGGAATGCTGACAAATGTTTTGCCCAAGAAAGAATTCAGAACTCTGGCAATGTCCTGCAAGCTGGAACCGAGTCGATTAATTGCTGAGCCAGATTTAATAGACCAGAATCATTATTTCAAAACTTCAGGATTGGGATTTTGTTTGCATGGATGTGTTTTAGGCTCTGTATCTGTGGCCTAATCTGTATCCGAGACTACATTGTTGTTCATGCACAAAAGTTGATCAATATAGTAAATCCGGCTGAATAGTGCCTCCACATAGAGGAGAAATGGTACATTATAGATTTTTTGAACACACCAGTGCCAAGACCAGACAATGACCAGATGATTCAGGGTGTTATTTTTAAATCATAAGTCATATGAGGAAGTTAAAACATGGAAAATGAAATCAGCCAGTGTGTGACAAATTTCCTCCTGTCCTTTCTCAGCTGTTACAATACAAATGGCTTTCTCAAGGTGGAGATTTGAAGCCCCAGATGTTTCCACTTGGATGCATTTAGAGAAAACTGCAGCCAGTAAAGAAGGCTAAGAAGCCAAAAGCTTGTGCCGTGCCATTGCATAATTAAAACTGCAGTCATGTGAAAAATCGGCTAATGGAGACTGGCTGCATGACTGTGTCCAGCTGTTCACTTGCCAGAAGGTCTTACTTAGACCCGTCTGTGATCCAGTAATACCTTTTAGATAATACTTTTCACACTGTATCTTTTCCATCCACAGAATATTATTGATCACATCATGCTTTAGCTGGGATATGTACGTAGATGCTGGCAGATGCTGGTAGATGCTGTGCGAGCAGGCAGCTGCTAGAGTGGATTTTGTTGCAGTGGTTACCTAACAAATGCTCTTTTGGTTAAATCTTGTTTTTTATTGGAAGTTTGGCAGAATGTATTGTTTGGATCTCTGCTTTGTCATTAGGAAAATGTCGTACTTGGAAGGCATGAATTGTATAATCACATAATGGAAGCCATATTTCTCTGGAAGCATTTACACAGAAAACACAACATTGTATTCCAGTCCATTTGGTCCAAGAATGGGTTCTTTTCATGAATATTTCACAATAACAATCTTCCTGAATTTATATTATTCCACCTTCATTGTTTCATAAGCTTCTTTGTGTTTAACATTCTGTACATTCTTTTGAAGTGTTCAGTCTTTGTCAAAGACTACATTTAGGCCTGTCATGATAATTATGTTTGTTTCATATTGTACAGTATAGGGATATGACCTCAATCCATTTTGCTAACCTTGATATTGTTTATTATATTATGTTTCTTTGCGTGTTTGTTTACATACACAGTGACCAGTGCATCAATAATGGTGCCTCCATACACACAGACAGGACTGCATCTTCAAAATGATCAGTCCAGCGGTAACAACACAACACACACTAACCACCACCTTGCACTGCACTGCTGAGAATGACCCACCACCCAAATAATAGCTGCTCTTTTGTGGTTCTGTGAGGTCCAAGAGAGAAACATAAAGACTGGTCTGTAATTATAGAACTACAAGTGCTCCTATTTAAAAAATAGGTGTAGAAATGAGGAGGTGGCCATTATGTTATGCCTTTTTGGAGAATCAGTGGCATTTAATGTTCTTACAATGACTAATATAATTTAATCACAATAATTTCTGAAACAGTTGTTGTGACCGGCCTAACTACAATGTTGTGTGTCTTCTGTTTTATTTTTATGCAGATGATCCCTAAGGTGGGTTTCCTTCAGGCTGACTCCGGACAGAAATCTCAAATCTGAGTTCAAACAACTTTTCCAGTACAATGTGTTCAACAAATCTTCCAGCTAACTGGGTGACATTTGAAGAGGAAGGGACCCCACTCCCGTCACCTCAGAAAACCGTTAGGTCTCCATCCTCAAGCTCAGGGTCAATTCCTCGCCCGAATGGTTTAAAGCTTGTTCTGCCTCCTTTAGGGAACCCATCTCTAAGCTTGTCCAGCCCACTGGAATCTCCTCAAATGCACTTTACCCTCAATGGGAGCTCACGTGTGCCCAGCAACACTCCGATGTGTACTCCAGTGAGGGAGACACCAACTGGTCCATCTCCTTTTTACTCTAGCCCTCAAGGACAGTCTGACTTCTTCAACAGTTTTTCCAGTACACCAACCAGCATCTCCTCTCCTGAGAAAAGTGCCTCCAACTGGACTCCTGAGGTCTCCTTCCCATCATTCCAAGATGACCCAGGGCACTTTAGCCCTTTTTGGACAGAAAGCATACACAAGAGAGATTCTGGAAGCTCCTCCTCAGACTCGGAGCCCAGCTCAACCTTGCCTCGCTTCTTTATTCGAAGCAAGGATGGTTATGAACCACCAAGAGACCATCTTCAAAACTCTTACTCCTACATATGCCACAAGTTAGAGCGACTAAGGGCAAAAGAGGACTATGAGGATGGAAATGGAAATGGGGAAAGGAGAGTTTCAGATGTTAGGACACTGAGGGATGCTGAGATTGGAGGCTGCCTTTCTTCCTTCGTTCCTCAGGAACTGTTCTTCAGCCAGAGGAGGCATGGTTGGGCTTTAATGCTGAGGATTCCGGAGAAAAAGAACCGTATGTCATCACGTCAGTGGGGTCCCATCTACTTGCAGCTGCTCCCAGGAGCTGTGCTCCAGATGTACTACGAGAAGGGATTGGAAAAACCGTTCAAGGAGTTCCAGCTTCATTCCAACTGCTCGCTCTCAGGCCTGAAACTAGAGAGCTATGGTGAGCAACGCAAGATCGCAACGTTGAAGATTGAGCATGTGCTGTACACAGAGCGAAAGCGCTATCACCCCAAGCCCGAAGTCACTCATGAAGCTGAGGTTGAGCAGCTGCTGAAGTTTGGAACAACAGACTTTGGAGACATGGAAGACTTGCTTGTGTCCCTTGAGGAGGAGCTGATGAGACTACCAGGTCCACATAAGCAACAAAAACATTATGAGGAGCAGGAGCTGTCCCTGCAGATTGCAGACCACATCTGGATGCGAGTAGACAAGGACGGAGCCACACTGGAACGTGCAGCCATTACTCGAATTCACTGTCTGGCCTTCTTGAATGGTCCAGGGGAATGTTTTCTGGCATTGAATGACCTTGCACTGCTGAGAAGAGACTCTGGATATGGCTCAGAGGAAGATGAGGAGGTGTGGATGGAGATTGAGGACTTCCATTTTCACAAGTGTGTGCGACAGTCAGAATATGAAGACACTAGACTGATTAAGTTTTCGCCACCTGATTCTTGCAAGGTGGAACTCATGCGCTACAGGACTGTATCCCTTAGTTGTGGCGAGCTGCCATTCTCGCTGAAGGCAATGGTCACTGTGCAAGGTGCCTATGTGGAGCTACAAGCTTTTCTCAATATGCAATCGTCCTTCCCTTTCCCTGGAGCAAATTCAGAGATGCAGCCAGTTTGTGAAAATGTGCTCATTCAGGTGCCATTGCCAGGTGACTGGGTCAAAATGCCTCGTAGTGTGTCGCTGCCATGGCAGAAATCACTGAAAGCCCGCATGAACAGGAATGCCTGTTTGGGCTCAGTGAACGTCACAGACTCTCATCCTGTCATGCAGGTAACTGTTGGTACAGTCAAGTATGAAAATGTGTACGGGTCCATTGTTTGGAGGATTGACAGGCTTCCTGCTAAGAACATGGGTAAGGGAACATTCATTTTTTCTGAATTCTATTTTGGGAGATGTTGGATTTTATAATGTAGATTAGAACAAGAAAAAGAAATAAAACTATATCACTGCGTTTTGTTTGTTCAAGCTTAGGGACAGAGGGGTACAATGAGGGTTAGATCTACATGGCCCTTTAAATTGAGAAATTTTCAACGATCAAATGGTGGGTTATGAACAACCAATGAAACAGATTTTTTTTTTGTAAATACTACATTATCTTAGATTAATGTAGTTCAGTGTATTATGACCCTTTTCTTTATAACAAGCATATAAATTAAATTGTTAGTAGTATTGTGTCTCTGTGGCTAGCTAACTAGTAGCTACATTTCCTGTTCCACCTTAAATGGTGCAGCAGTTCTATTTTGGCACCTGAGGCTGTTGCATGATATAAGGTGGAAAGGGAATTACAGCAGTCTGGCAGGGTTGACTACAAAGCACCACTAGTAGCCTTGTAGTGAAGCAGTGTCCTTTTTCATTTATTTATGTTAATGATGTATAAAAAGGATGTGGCATTTCGTAGAGGGAGGATATCAACCATTTCTCTTGTGACTAGTTTCTGAGGGATTTGGTGTCTCTCGAAAACAACGGGTAGGGGTATAAATGAGACAAAGGATTAGGCCAAACTGTTTATACAATAGCCAAGTAGTGCATTCTATATTAGGGTCCCTGTTTGGCTGTAAAGTAACATCCAACCCTGTTGGATGTTAACTCAATTAACTCAGTTATGTTAAAATTAAACTTAATTTTGTAAACCCTGCAAGAGTTGATGCTGGGATCTGTGCTTGTATCTTGCTGTTCTTAGATGTTTGTAAAACTTCGAATACTGTTTGCTCATCAGATGACGTAAAACTGGAAACACTGAGTAGGTTTTTCAGTAATAATGCACATAGATGACAAAAGTCATGGGATCTTGAGTATTTAAATTGATTTTTAAAGCGTTACCAAAGTGGACAGCGTGGTCAATGGATGATTGTGTCTGGCTGGAATTGTCTGTGCGAACAGAAACTACATCCACAGTCCGTAAAGCCAACTGTTCTTCTTTGTGAATTTTCTTATGTACTGCCTAGCTCGAAGCACATGTCCTCTTTTAAAAGAAAGGAGGAAAAAAAGAAGTGTCAGACTTTCATCACAAACAGACCTATCCCTGTCAGGCACATTTGGGTCGTGTACCAAGATGAGACACACACATTTCACTGTGATCCATTGTATCCACTGTAATTTGTGTTTCCTTCTGTGTACAGTGAATGCCCAACAACCTTTAGTATTGCCTCAGCAGACATTCATACTTGTGTTTATTTTCTAGACTTTTATGCTATGTGCACGCTTTCTGATGGAAGACTAATAACAACATTAATTAGAGCATTTTTTTATTATTACTATTATTTGTTGTAGGGCTGGGAATTATATTGTAATTGTAAATTCAATGCAGTTTGGCAAGTCAGTTAAATGCCATAAAGTGCAAATTTCTTACGTTTATTATTTAAAAAAAAAACATATATGTTCCTTAGATACACAGTTAGATAAAAACTATTTAAGAATGCTTATAAATCAATTCTGATAATTTAACTTTATACTATACATTATACTATACCATTATAGCTGTAAATCATATTGTCCTGTATTACCATTTATCTTAAAATCGTAAATCATATTTTCCCAGCTTAATCGCTTTTTATTTTAACTTCTTATTTCCTGTCATGCAAGGGTCCACCCTAGTATGGAAAGCTACATGAGAGGTTGGACAGTTTTAGAGAAAACATGGTTGAACTAGAGTTGTAGACGTTTCAAACTGTTTATGGTGACCTTTTTCTGTTTCAAAGACACATGTAAATGCTTTTAGAAGTGCAAGGGATTTTTTTGTTTGTTAAATTTTTGTCAAGTAACCACTTAACGCAGCAGCACTGTGGACATGGGAAAAAAAAAAAAAAAAAAAAAAAAAAAAAAACATTAAAGTAAAGATTAACAGTTCTCTCTATGTAATAATCTTGAAAAGTGTATTGTTACACAATGTTTTTATGAAATGTAAACAACTATGCTGTTATATGGGGTTTTAGTCAGGTTGCCCAGCTCTAATGTGTTATTCTTTTACTTACAGCAGTGGACCATCCACACTCCTTCTCTTGTAAGCTGGAACTTGCATCAGACCAGGAGATCCCCTCTGACTGGTTCCCTTTCATCACCATGGAATGTGAGGTTGCATACACAGTTGCTTCGCATACTCGAGTGATATCTTTGGGCACAGAAAGCGACATTCAGCCTCAAAAACACATCAGCAGCAAGGCCTACTATAAATGTCAGGTACAAGTAAAAGTCATGGTAATGGGTGATTGATGGAACACAACTAACATAAAACAAACATAAACTGAAAAATGTATTTGTTAAACTGTTTAATGAGGACAGCTTTTAATTTTAATATCATTTTCTCTTTGTCTGGCTTTCTAAGGTGGAAATAGAGAAGAAGGTGATCGAAGCAGAATTACAGAAACCAACAAGTTGCGCGACGCAGTGATCCAGCATGTTCTCTAACTTTATCACACTTAAAACCAATGCATTAAATGTTCTTACTTTGGTCTGTTTGTTAACATTTACACGCATGGCTCTTCATTATTAAAGCATGAAATCATGTATTTGTTTGATAACCACAAAGTAAATACGATGCATAAGGTGTATTGCATTCTGCCAAAGCAATGCCTTCCAAAAAAGCTTGTTCAGTAGCCTACAGTATTGTTGCACTTTAGCCTGTATTCCAAGGCTGTCAATGGATGAAACATAATACACATGATCATGTATGAAAAGGAAATTCTTATTATGAGAAAAACCCTGCTGCATAGAGTATCTGACATGAATAAATCATTACATTATCATGTAATATTATTTAATAATGTCTGTTGTTTAATTGCATTTTGTTTATACACTGTAAGCAATAAACATATATTTGCAGATGCTGTCTAAAGATCCTATTAAAGGTTTTAGTTCATTCCTGAAATTACATCTATGTCTATAGGAAAGAAAACCTGTACTGTTAACACTGCAGTATGCCTTCAATTAGCGTACATGACCACCACTAATAAACTGTTCGTCATGAAATAGCGTAATGGTTAACAAATCCACCACCTTCTCCATGGCTGATTAGGATTTGAGGTCAAAAGTAACATTAAAAATTAAAACAACAAATTCACCTTTCTGTGTTCTCTAAGAGCAACAGGAAAATGCTGTAATTTATTTATCTATTTTTATCATGGTTCACATAGTCTTACGATTTCACAGTCACACCCTAAATTACTAAATCATGATTAAAGTCATAATTAACATTAATTACAGTTTCAAAGACCCCAAAATGTAACCCTGTGGGATGCCATAAGATATGCTGTATAGTATAACCATCACACAATGTTACCCAAAAATTTAAAATGCATTTGGATTAAGAACTGAATGATAGGGTTCAGGGGTTAGTGTACTTAGAACTTCAAGCTCTAAAACTGATGTTCTTGATATTATAATTGTTCCATTTCTATATCATACAAAAGTAGGTTGGATTACCACCACCAGATTTATGTTACAAGACACAAAAAGTAGAAAAGCAGAAACTTGAGTAAAGATTATTATTTTCCCATAAAATACAGATTAAGGAGCAGAAATATAAAACTAGCATTAGTAAACATAATTGAAAAAGTATTTTGTGTGTTTTTCTGATTTATTTGACAAGCATTTATTTTATGTAAAAGGCCATACATATAAATAAAAGAAATTTACAACAAGTTCTTACGTATATAAAGAGGGTCAACTCTAGGTCATTGTCTTGAGCTAGGTATGAATGACTTAATCAATGTTTAATGTTTCAAATAAAGTATTAGTAAAATAATGTTCTGTTTTCCACTGAAGGTGAATTTTTTAATGGGTTGCTGCTTGGAGACAGAGGCTATGCATGCAAAAGGGAACCTGATGACTCCTTTCCCAGATCCACAGCCGGGACCACAGTGTCGGTTCAATGTGGCTCATACCAAAATGACCTTTGGGATTCTGAAGTCACGATTTAACAGTACTGCACAATATAGCCATGATTAGGAAGGAGAGAGGCCCACCAGTGGAGCCACAGCCCCCTGAGTCGATCCAGTCACTTTGGGCCAACCAGAGGGCAGAATTGTGAGACAGACAATTGCAGAACTATTCTTTAACTGTTAATAAAGACATGTTATATAAAATGGCATACATGCTAAATTCTTTATTTATTCAGATCTTCCCAATCTCTTTGCTATAGTCGCTGAATACTTTTCCATTTCAATGTTTGTTACCTTACAAGTATATTTTAGGATTACATCTGCTTGGGAGAAACATTTACTTTATGTCTGCTATATCTTAAAGTGCTCAATGAAACACACATTCTAAGAGAAAAAAAAACAAACAAACACTCAAACCTAAATAAATTTTATTATTAAAAAAAGAAAAAAAACTTTTAGGGGTGTTGCCGTTTCTGCAAAAGAGGAGAGCTACATTAAGATTAAGGAATTTTATTGGATATATACATTAAATGAATATTTATTGAAAAATGTCTATACCATTTTTTTCAACCTCTAGCTGTTCAATTTCCAGCTTAATCTTTTTAACCTGTAGGAGCTTGTACTGTATATCCAGCTCCAGTGTTCTTTTGTACAATGCTTTTACAGTGTCTGTTCCAACCTTTTAAAAAAGAGAGTGAAATTATTCACTGGTGGGAGATGTATTATTTAACTAATTAGATTAGAAAATACTGATTTACCTCAGAGGTTTTACCCCTGAAGACCTTCTTTTTCCTGTTGGCTGTAGGAACTCAGGTCTTACAATCATAGACAGGCAAAACAATCTGCTGCCAAGATCTCCGAGGCCCATTGGGATTGCATCTGTATGTGGTATTTACTATTAGAATTAATTGAATTGGATTTATTTTACATTTTATTGAGTCACCTTAATATGACCACCCTTGTATTTATACTCATTGGTTACACAGATCATGGTTTGCATTTCATACGATGTTACACCATAGTCTGTCTCTCCGCATACGTTGTTAACCCCTTTTTTAATTCGCCAGGTTGGTCATTACACACCTAGGCCACCGGGAGCCCAGCCCTTTTTAAAGTAGACGCCCACAGGGCTTGATTAGGAAAGCCTGGCCCAAAGTAACTAGTCTCACGTGGTGGTACCAATTAATCCAGTGTCTGAATGTTTGGTCAAATTGAACTTGCTTCGTGGTACAGCCCTCTGTAGCATTTGTGTTGATCAGGTTAAAGCTAAATTCACACTAAAGACCAGAGTGAGAGTCTGTGAAGGTGAACAGCTACTCCATGATAACAGCTTGTGGTAGTGTTATCTACCTTTACCTGGGGAAATGTTCTCAAACTCAAACACTTTAGTAAGTATAGGAGTGTATATGAGTGTTTAGCTGCCTCTAGCTGCTAGCTAAAGACAGTCCTCTCCGTGTATATCAGTTATTATATAAACTAACATACTGGCTGTTAACCTCAGCTAATCCAGCTAATGCCTAGCTACACAGATATGAGCTAGTATATGGCTAGATATCTATCTAGTTTATTCAGCTTGCCAGCTAGCATTGTTAGCTAGCATTGTTAACTAGCAAGCTAATGCTAAAGTTAACTGTGTAGAAGATATTTGGGTAAACTAACTTAGGTTAGCTAACTATCTACTTTAGTTAGGTTAGTTACCTGCCAGTGTGGACCCTCTGTCTGTTAAAACTGCAAAGACTTAACGTACATCCAATTTAAAACTCATTATTTGAGTAAAACGTACAGCTAGCATTGGCTAAGTTAGTTGGCTCTCGAGGTAAAGTTAATACTCTGCGGTATACCGGTGTTGGCAACAGACCACCCTTTATTTATTTATTTATTTATTGTTTGTTTGTTTGTATATTCTCACAAGCCATATCTACGTTTAATACAATATGTGACGTACAAGTGGGTCATAAAAAAAAAAAAAAAATATATATATATATATATATATATATATATATATATATATATATGTATATGTGTGTGTGTGTATAAATATATGCAAAAATATGTAAAGAGGTATATTTGGATGTTTATATTCTTACTAAATTCATGTTGTAAACTTACTAAAGCAGTGTTTATTTGTTGCAATGTTATGTTCTGGGTGCTTCCTTGCTTTAAAACATCTGATTGAAACATTCAGTTTGTTATAAAAAGTCAAAATAGAAATTTAAATTTGATATATCCACAGAAAATTAATGACATAAAGGGTTAGTTGTTTTTATGTTAGCAACATCATCGTTCCCTTTTTTTCTTAAGTTAAACTCTAGCTCAGCCTTATTTTTTTTCCTTTTTAATTATTTTCTCAGTCTACACTCTACCTTATTACACTCTAACATTTTTTCTAATGTTCTCAGGGTAAACTTTAGCTATATGCCAGTTCATATATATATATATATATATATATATATATATATATATATATATATATATATATATATATATATATATATATATATATATAACATAACATATCCAAAAGCAGTGTGTTTAGAGCTTATAGAAAAAAAACAATGTTCATTTAACAAATAAATATGAATAGCAAAATCAGAGAAACTGATTTTCATAGACATCAAAAAAATTGGCCATGTTAGTCTTGCTGGTTGACCAGTTTGGTCAGATTTGGTCATACTGATCATACTATTTTGGTAAAGTTAATCATGCTTGTAGACCAACTAAACCATCAACAATAAAATATTTATTTCCGTCTTTTGACATGCAGACAAAATGCATCAGCAGTGACATTTAAAAACTGATATTCATATACTTATGCATTGTAAAGTGATTTTATTACATTTTTGCAGCACATAAAAATTAATAAAAAAACAATATGCCCTATGTCTAATTCTGAGCTTGTTATGATCTACTATTTTATGTTAATATAATGTTGTAGGGCTAAACCCTAGCTTTATAAACATTCCTTAAGCTGTAATTTACTACAATTTATGTGCCACAGTCTAAACTTTAGCTTTCTATTATTTTCTCAGGCTCAACAATACCTTTTCAGAATTTCCACAGGCTAGGGTGTTACCCTTCAGTCGTTTTATCTGTCTGCTTTTCCTTTTTTTTTTTTTTTTTTTTTTACACTCTATTTTTATTTATTTATTTTTTTCAACATAAATTTTACTTTTTTTTTATCACTTTCCTTAGCCTAAACTCTACCTCTCTGTCATTGATGATGTGATGGAGAATGTTCGTGAACTGTTTCTCGAAGAAGGAATAGAAGAGCAAGTGCTAGATGACTTGAGGCAGGTAATACACCCTTTTTGCCTGATAGAAAACTAAAAGTGTTATTGGAATATGTAACTAATGAAATATTGCTTTTTACCAAATTACAATATTTTATTAGTTATATTTACCAATAACACTTTGATAAAAATGAATTACTTCATTTGATACAGATATTTGTATGGAATTTGTATGGAATGTCTTGTTGTGTAAAATGAAATTTTATATTAACTGGTTTAAAATACTGTCAAAATAACCTTTTACCATTTCTTTAGAAATGCTTTTGCTTTGATAACATAAGAAGAATCATGCAAAATAGGAAAAGAAGGCTCACGTTTCCACTAAATTTTTGTATTGGTTTAAGTTGGGGCTCTGCCAAGCTTAAGGAGCACATGGTTAAAAGAAAATATAAAACTTCAGCTACAGAGGTTATGAGTTAAGGAAAAATGTGAAGGCTTTACTGCTTTATTTCTCAGTGGGAAAAATCTGTTTCTCCTCGTAGCGGTGGGAGTCCAAAGTCTTGCAGTCCAAAGCTGTGGAAGGCTTTTCAAAAGACAACACCAATCCATCAAATTTTGTTCTGCAACTCCCAGCAAATTACTCTCAAACTCTTCAGAAAACAATAGGTGAGTTAAATGTTTAATATTTAGTGTCCTGGATTATGTTTACAGTTTTTGATTAATGAAAGCTACAGATGCTTTAATTCTGGACACATTTGTTTAGTATATTTATGTTGTTTAACTGATTAACTAAAACATGTGAAGTCTAACTTTTAATGTAATAATGACCAATTTCCACATGCAAGTACTCCCTCCAAAGATTTCTGTCTCACATTCCTGGCCATGGCTAGCTGTAGACACATCTGGGATAATACTTGCAATTTAAAAAATATATATTAATAATATTTATTAATGTTATCAGGGCTGAATCAAATATTTATTTTTCACACATTCTCACACATTTTTTTAAAAATTATATTTATGGTTTCTTAAACATTTTGTTACATTTTCAGCTCCTGTGGTTATTCCTGCTGGGCAGCTTGCACAGAGTTTCGCTGCAAAAGGGGTAAGTTAGATGCAGCTTTAGTATCTCTCATTATCCTGAAAAGGGAGACACCAGGGACCAGGACCTCATTGAACAATATCCTTCATATCAACATCTGTTCACAGCTTTGCCTTTTTGATATTTTAATATTTAAACACAATTTGTGAATTAAACAATGCCCAATAGGAAAAAAAGAATGAATCTAAGTTCATTTAATGCAAGCTAAAATTAAAAAGGTAAATGTTTTATTAAAAATTAAAAAAGCAAATTCAAATTATTTCTTCCCTCCCTTGCCTTTTCTCTCCTCTGAACCTGATTTAATGTTTAACATATTCTGTCATCTTGATTTTACAGTCAAGTTACTGAAGAACTGTTTTTTAAAACTTAACTTTCAGAGCACTATTGCAACATTCTCTCTCCCACCTGGAGTTACCTATCCTGTTCATATTCCTGCTGGAGTGACTCTACAGACCGCTTCAGGTAAGACATCCTGTATCTGCAACAAGCCAACCAATAATCCTAAACCCCCTGCAGATTTCAGCCCTTTGTGAGGATTAGAATATATTGTTCTTCAGGTGCTGTTCATTATATTTCATTTGTTCACACGTACCACTCACAATTCAACCCATGATTATTTTTTTTTATAATTAGCTGGGAAGTGAATGTGCTGGAGACGAGAAAATATTAGCTATGCAATGTGAAAAATGTGAGAACTGGGGTTAAGTTCAATATGATATATTATTAGCATCAGTACTCTGCAGAACAGTATGTTTTCTGCACTGTCATAGTAAAAGCCAGAGGCATTGGCTTCAACTGATCTGCTCACACCAAGCCCATTAATGATGTTACTCTGTATGATCATTTTTCCATGATGAATTTGGAATAGAATAGGGACACCAGGGAGTCCAGTTATTATTTTGTGCATTTTTCCCTTTCTTTATGCAGAGAGGTATTGATATCCCTTGTCTCTTCTCCCTTTCCTTATGTCTCTGTCATCTTAAATTAAAAGCCCTCTGCAGAGATTTGTAATTGCATCTTAATGATGTTCCATAAAATTCTGAAGCAGTGGCAGCATGACTTTGCAGGAGTGAGCCACCACTGCAGACTATATGCAGAGAAAAAGACTGTATTGTTCTTTGTTGCTATGTCTGCTGGGATGTTAACAGCATAGTTTTTAAGCTTTTTTTTTTTAAGCCAGACAAAATTTACATTCACATTTAGGCTTTGCAACAATATCATAATAACCTGTATTTGGTATGCGTAATTCTGAATGTCTGACAGTTGTCGTGTTGTCCATGTCACGCACCTCTCTTCTGTAAATACAAATGACCTCATTAACTCTATTTGGAATCTTAAACTTGATTAATAATTGAAGAATACTTTTAGTATCCCTCATGCATCTTTCTTCCCATATACCCTAAGGTCATCTCTACAAAGTCAATGTTCCAGTAATGGTGACCAAGGCTCCGGGTTGTCAGCGCGTCTCCGCCCAAGCTAATCAGCCCCTCGTGGAGCAGAGTACAGTTTCCAGCACCATCATTCACAACATACCTGCTCAGGTGACTGGCCCGTGCCCCCAAACTCTCCCTGCAACTCAAACCTCTCAACCAGCCCTGCCAACACACCAGCAGAGCCAGAGCCAAGTACCCCAGCCGCCCAGTATCTCTCTGGATCAAAGCACCAGGCCTGAAGCCCCTGCTACCCCAGAGCCTTCCATTAATCAGCAGTACTCGCAGTGGCCTCCAGAAAGCCCCAGCGAGTTCACCCTGGATGGCATTGAGTTCAGCCCCCAGCCTCTGGATATGAGCATGTCCTCTCCACTAACCACACAGCTGTCTACTGGGCTGCTGGGAGCATCAGGGAATGCGCAGGTGTCAGAGTTTGGATGCAGTGTGCAGGAGATGGTGGAGAGAGCTGTTAAAGCAGAAGAAGAACCTGTAGCCTTGGCCAGCAGTGGCGACACCATGAGTCTTCTGCCAGACCTGGAAAGAACACCTGACAGTGCAGTTAAGGTAAATGGAAATGGGAAGTATTAGACTTCACTGCTGGAGATGCTGTGGCTAAAATACAATCAGCTCATAATCATGTTTTCTGCTGAAGGTCTGAATGTACAGTGTCTGGATTCTTACTGTGAGATTTATGGGAACTGAAATTTGACATTAACTTCTATGCAATCATGCTCAAAACAAACACAAAACAATCTAAATCTGTGTTATGTACCAATACTGAACTGTGCAATGCTATAAAATGTACTGCATTTTCTCTTCACAGCTTGAGATGGAACTCCTGAGGGACTACAACTTCAACGAGTTAACCAACATAGTACAAATGGACGGAGCTTGTGACAGCAGCTCTGAGGCAGGAGATGAACCACAGGAGCTGGAGGAAGAATCAGGAGCTATTGGAGAAAATGAGTTCCTGGGCATGATCAATGCAGAGGCCCTGAAAGCACTTCAGGGGGCTGGTGGCAGCAGTGACCCCAGTGACAGCTCCAGCAGCAACAACGATGAGTCTGACCTGAAGGAGTTGGAAGAGGAGGTGAGGACAGCACAAAAGCAAGACTTTTGGCACTAACGCATGAATATTCTTTACCATACAGTGACACCACTTGTCATTGGAGAGGAAAGGGTATTGTGTCCCATGACTTTTGCATTGTCTTAACAAAACTAAAGACAGCTAAAATGAACTGTGGGATATGCGTGTGGGGCCTGAAAATGTGATTTCTGCCTCTTTCTCAGTCTCTTGAGTCTGTTCCACTGTAGGTTGTGATGACTTTAAAGTAGTGGTGTCAGTCTATAAAAAACAAAAAATCACAACAAAATTCTGTAAATAACTGCGATTAATCGCATTTGTTTTTCTTCAGATGCAATTTTTTTTTGTGGCCATTTAAATGTAAATAAAAGAATGAATGTAAGAAATGTAAAATGCCATTACTGTTTATTAGTGGTGTCAATTCAAATAATAGTATATACGGGGGCGGGGCAGATTACGGAATTAATTAAAAAAATAGTAATGCGTTACTGATTCCAAATTAACAGCGTGCGTTAGCGCTTTAACGTTGACAGCCCTACTTTAAAGATGTATTTCTGGTAAATGCACAACTCTTTGGTACGAGGAATGTTAAAATTCTGCCCAACTTTACAAGAAAGATGTCCCATCTATCTGGCGTCCACTATCATGCCTCACTCAGTTTAAACTTAATTTACACACTGCTGTCCCATGATTTTTGGCATGTCCTTGGGTGTCATACATATATACTATACATGCCCACAGTATATATGTGAATATGGGTACTTGTTTTGGTGGATTTAGTTTAATGTTTGCTCTTCATCTTTAATTCTATAATTTATTTATTTTTAATAATGTTGGCCTGAAAAAGAAAGAATGTTTTAATTCTGGCACCAACAGAGCTTACTAATTAAATTATTATTCCCCATGCTAAACTGAAGTGGCTTGAGCTGTTTTCATTTTCCTCTGTACTCAGCATATTACTGTGTACTTTCCCAGACCAAGGGTAGCTTTACATTATTCTTAAAATTGGCATTGTCTTATTTAATTTAATTATAACTTTTCATTTAAAATCAATGCAGAATAATCACTTCTTTATAATATGGGCTGTTTTAAAGGAGAAAATGAATGGAAACTAAACGCTGTCTGATTTGATGCTGTTTTATTATGTCTAGGATCCACTGAACTCTGGTGATGATGTGAGTGAGCAGGATATTCCGGAAGTCTTTGACACTGAGAACGTGGTTGTTTGTCAGTATGATAAGGTAAGATCTAGTGTATGATTTGAGTTAGCTGGTTCACTGTGGGTAATAAGAACATGTGTTTGCGTGATGTTGGTTGAATTCTTTTGCGATGACATGCACTTAATTTACTGAAAATGAAGACAATTTATACATGTTCTGTTTAGGATACTGTCATCATTTCTTGTACAGTGAGAATGAATAAAAGTAAATGTATGCTACCCACTGTGTTGATGACATGGTCCATCAGGTTTCTCCCCTTCCTCTATAGATTAAGTCAAGTACTAAATTAGCTTTTGCCGAACTGTTTTCCTTTTATATGTATATATTCCAAATTGTAAATATTTTAGAATATTTAAACTAATGGGAAGGGCGAATTTCTGGAGATAAACTTTTAGTGATTCCTTTATTTTCTTGTTTTACTTTTTTTTTTCATATACATAAAATTAATAAAATACAATTAATACAATATCTATTATATAACCCCAACGTTCTCAGACCCATCACTGTGATGTCTGCTACAAGGGACGAAAGATAAAAAAAAAAAAAAAATAATTCTTCACACTGTAATGTATGTAATTTTATTTAAAAGCTTAAAAGGGTTTATTTAAAACGCTTTTAAATTAAATGCTTTGGAGCTCTCATTCATGTCAGTGCTGTAGCACTGACACTCAGTAGGTTTATTTTTAGAATGGTACATTTCCCTTCAAATCACTCACACATTGATGATGTACATCTCAATGGTTAAATTATGCAGAATTTTGAAGCTTTAATGTGTTTTTTTTCTTTTTTGTGTGGCAGATTCACCGCAGTAAGAACAGATGGAAGTTTTACTTGAAAGATGGTGTTATGTGCTACAGAGGAAAGGACTATGTTTTCTCCAAGGCTGTCGGTGAAGCTGAGTGGTGAGCTGGGAAAATGTGGAACAAAGTCTTTTGTACATCACAGAGAAAAACACTATGGTACTATTTAAAAGTGGAGAATATTGTTTATTGTATTATTTAAATTAACGGCTTTATTTATGTATATTTTTGGTTTATTTACTGTCTTAATGCTTAGATTTTGCAAAGAGTACTGAAACTGTATAAAAATCCCTGTTTAATTTATTTAATTAATGTATATTCTTTGGGTTAAAGGGGTGGTGTTCAGACTGCGCTCTCAAAATGTAATACTTGGTTCTTGGTATGTTCTCACTGTTTGAGTTAAATCACTGCAGGAAAATCTAAACCAGTATCTCTCCCCATGTTTTTATTTTAAACCAGTTTTCAGTGTGTTTATTTATTTAATGATAAGGTCTTGCACCAGATGTCTGTGGTTGTTGGCCAAATAGGAATCCAGAAAATGTGTCAATAGGACACACTGGACAGTATTCATTGATTGTCAGAACTAGGGACAGCCCACTGCCTGCCTCAAGCAAAACCAGGACACACTGCTGTCTAATTACGGCATTATTTCTGCCTGCACAGGTTCTGCACAGGGTTTGGCTGTTGCCATGATTGTAGTTGGAGTCACATTTACATGTCTGATGAGCGTCTGAACAGAACACAGCTGCAGGCCCACCTCACTTCAGTCAGGATTGGAAAAAGTAAGGAGGTTAAGGGTAAGCAGGCTACTTAAGGATTTTGATTCAACAACGCCACCTGTAGGTCATTTAGTTTTGTATTAGTTTTGTGATGAAATACTTTTTATGGTATAAAGACCTATAAAGTGGGGCTGGGCGATATTGCAAAAAAAAACAAACACTCAAACTTCTTTACAAATATCCAAGATTTTTTTTTTTTATTCACGATTATTTTTAAATTTAGGAAAATTGCATTAAAACAGTAATTTGATTAATCAAATTAATTCAATTAACCTCACAGGCCTACTATAAAGGACACATCATGGTCCAAAACTAAATTTCATTTCAATGAGACGCTTAATCCCTGTTTGGGGAAATTAACCCTTAGAGCCTGTTTATACCTGGTCACTTAATCTGGTTTGTATCCTTAGAAGGTTTTCAACACATTCATCTATACTTGGTATCAAATGTGTCTTTGGTTGAAATAAACTATGGTAATTTAGAAGTTTTCTCTCTGAAATATAGAATTAATTTATTCTGATTATCCAGAATCCACATTAGCACCTAAACACACAAATTACTTGATAATTTTCATTAAATTATTTAAACAGTTTCATTACAAACTTTTGTACACCTCAAAATGAGCTGTCTGGAATGAATAGGTGGTATAATGGTAAGTGTATAAAATCATATAAACTATAATATAATTATTAAATATAATTAATAAGTGTATTTAGGGACATAATTATACATCATATGATCATATTTACTGGACATGATCATATTTACTGGACCCTGAATAAATAAAAGGAGGGCACAGTTTATTCACCTTTCTTATTTGCACCTAAGCTACCGCCTGACACACCTTAGCAACTCTTGCAACAACCAAGCAACTATATAGCATTCACCACTACCTGGAAGTGTAAAATAAAGAAAAATATAGAACCAATTTATATTTATTTTATTTCTGAAGAAAATATCCATTTGAAAATTCAGTTTCATAAAAAAGTCTGTAATATATATTTACAGTATGTACAGTATATACATAATTTCTCCAGTGCAACAGGTGAATTATCAGTCTATGATTTTTTGAAACGCGCTTCTCATGTTGCATCTTTGTTGAAGAAGCAGCCCTGCAGCTTGATGTGGTACGCGTGGAACTGGTTTGAACGGGATTTCCTAGAGTTCTTGTTCTTGGAAGCCAAGGTGACTGCTGAGAGACCTTGCACTCTGTAGAACTCGGCTTGCGTCTGGCAGCAGCCACAGCGGCTCAGAAGCAGATACATGTCTCTGCGAAAGGCTCTTGTGAAAATGGTGTAAAGGAAGGGGTTGCACAGTGAGTTGATGGGATAAAAAAGAACAAGGAGGATCTTGGACTGTGAGACCGTGATTAGCGGCATGCGCAAAGCAGCTGAGATGGCGAAGAACGAGATGGGCACCATGCACAGGAAGTCCGTGAAGATGAGTACCGCCATCCGCTTGGCTATTCTGGTGTCCCCATGTCGTGTTATAACGTTTGGGTTGTGCACGCTTAAGTAGATTCCAACATAGCAGCAGCACACCATTAAAAAGGCAGCCATGTTTAAGACTAGCACAACTAGGACGTACCCCTGTGAAGCCGGGGTCTCGATGTCCATTGGCAGGCAAATGCTAACTTTAATGTAGCTGCTGATGCCGAGCACAGGGAGCAGAGCCACCAGAATTGAAAAGACCCAGCCGAAAGCCATCAGGCTCATAATTTGTCGCAGTCTCAATCTCCTATTTCTCTGCATGGCGTAGTTAATGGTGTGCCAGCGCTCCAGGGTAATCATGGTCAGAGTGTAGACCGACAGCTCGCTTGCAAAGACTGTCAGGAACCCAGCAATTCCACATCCAGCCCCTGTCTGCCAGTTTGTAGCATGGTTATAATACTCCTGCTGGGAGCGGTAGTCCACCAGTGCGATCAGAAGCAGGTACAGTCCCATGCACAGGTCAGCAAAGGCCAGGTTGCACATAAGGAATCTGGAGACAGTCAGCTTCTGGTGGCTCGAGAGCAGGACTATCAGCACTGCTAAATTGCCCAGAAGAGCGAAGACAGTGATGATCCAGGTGATGGAGCGCAGGAATCCGTAACCCAGTAGGTCCTCACAGGGATTAAAGGCATCGGGTTCTGGGGTGCACTTGAAAGAAGTGCTGCTGGCGCATAAATCCAAATCTGGGTAGTGGAAGTTGATGTCGTAAAGGTCAGACAGGTCTTCAGCTGATGGGTCCCTGAAGATATATGGGGAAAAAAAAATAATAAAAGGTTCCATTAATAAATTGACAGTTTTAATGGTGTACCTTATTTGTAATGTAAGATGTTGGGAAGTTAGGACTACTTACATAAGATCTGGTTGGTTGTCCATATTACATAGCCTTGTTAGGTTCCTGAAGCGACTGAATATGGCATTCTCCCTAGATGGTGACAAAAACAGCTGGTGTCAACAACTTTTTTTCAAACTATATTATAATATAATTGCTTTAATGTATAGAAAATGTTAAAGATACTCCTTCAAGTAAAGACTATTAATCCAATTGACCATAAGCTACATTTGGTTCCAGTTAGTTTTGGTTTCACACTTCAGTTTAGTGACTAAGTGAACTGAGTAACAGTTATTTCCTATGTTCTGTTTTCATAACCTCCATTGTTTTTGCAATGATTCGTTTGTAAAATGTTGTCAGTTTGGCAAGTTGTTTTTTCCCAGATGTTGTGCTGAATTCTGCCTCAGCCAGAGTTTGAGAATGAGCATAACAGATTACCCTCTGATTCCTTTTATTTCTGTGAATAAATAGCCAATCTACTGAGTCAAGGACTCAGGGATTTAACTGCGTGACATGTATTTGTAAAAGTTTCCCCCCTTTGTGTTGTTCAAAGGTTGGTGATGACCTGTCTCAACTTTCTGTAATTGGTATAAAAATCTGAATCACATAGATGCAGATAAATTAGACCATGGTTAAGTAGATCCACACCTGCTGTAGAAGTCTGGACCAAAACGGATTGTTAAAGCAGTACTGGATGGAGTGACAGAATTCCATAGAACACAGTTTCACTGCTTCACAGCTCAGATTTTTACAAAGCAATACATTTCTACAAATATTAGACGAACTGTGTGTGTTTGTGTGTGTTTGCATCTCCTCAAAAGGTACAACTTAAAGTAAACTTTAAATATCCTAATGCATTCATTAGAAGGGATGTCCACAAACATTTGGCAACCATCATCTGTTCCATACTAGTCATCCTGAATCAGACCTGTTGTTGCGTCTCCAGGTGTGGAAGGCACAGCAGTGGCTGGGGTAGGTGAGCTCTGCTTCTTGTAGGTCCTGAAGGCTCTCAAGTGGGGGTAGTGTCTTAAGATCAGGTGCAGACCGAGCTACCAGAACCTTTAGATCTCTCAGGCCACGTAAGGGTAGCGAGCGGAGAGCAGTGGAGGACAGGTCTCTATAAAAAACCACACACACAAGAAGACATGAATCTTTAAGCATATTTCAACTGTATACTTAAACATCTGTTAAGAAAAAACATTACACTTTTCACACATCACTATTACAAACATAGTCCTTTGTGGGACCAGAAGTGTTGTTTCCATGACATCACTCAAAGAAAAAATTTAAGCACAAACAACAAAAAACAAACAAAAAAACAGAGAAGACAAAAAAAAGGAATAAAAAAAGACAAAATATAGCAAGAAAAAAGACCAATATTAAGGAACAACAAAGAGAGCAGAACAGCATTTTTTTTGTCTGTATGTGGAGATAGAGAGAGAAAAGAGAGAAAATGGGTAGAGACACAGGAAATAAATATAAGTATCTGCCCAGTCTGTGTGTATGTGTGTGTGTGTGTGTGTGTGTGTGTGTGTGTGTGTATAGGAACATTCGAGTAGAGGTGCTAGATGTAATTGGATGGTTGCTGGAATAATGGTTGTGTTAAGTGGTGTGTTGATCTGTTTGTTTGTGAGAGGTTGTTTAGTGCTGACCATGTTTTTATGTATTCTTAAAATCTGTTTTTGGTGGATGCTGATATTTTTTTCCATTTCTATGTGTTCTATAAGTGCGTATCATTGACTATATATTGGACCAGTCCAAATATGCAGATCTAATCTGAATCGAAAAAAAAAAAAATATATATATATATATATTTATATATTTATATATTTATATATATATATATATATATATATATATATATATATATATATATATATATATATATATTTATTCACATATTCACTCACTCAGCTAAAGAGATGACACTTTTCTTAAAACTGAACTGAAGCAATGGTAGCTTTCATTTGATTTTATCCAAACACAGAACACCTCACCTGATGAGCTTCTTTAATCATGTCACCGTCTTCCCACACACACCTAGTTATATAAGGTGTTCTCCTGTTTGGGTGGAATGGAAATCAGCAGCCATAACGGCCCTTTCAGATAAGATAGGTGACCCTGATTCTGATGATTTTACGCAGTATGTAATACACATTATGAGCATGGCCCTGTAGAATGGGTACTTGGCTCTTTTATACCAAGGCTAAAGTTTGAGGTGATTGTGACACTTGCCTTGAAATGCTTCAGTAGGAGGGCGACTCTACTCCCCATAAATATACAGACCTTGGCCAACAGATAGGAACATTCTAAAATATACTTTTACCAGTCAGTTTTATTTAAGTCACAGTTGATTTCCTTTAACTGGATAATACCAGATAATAAAAATGGTTTAATATTCAAAGTTTACTTACAGCAGATTGGGTCCCAGTGCTCCTACTAATGCGTCATCGTGGATTTTAGTGAGTTGCCTGTTGTTCTTCAGAATTCTAAAAAAATAAAAATAACAATAATACAGTCAAA